>NW_012267251.1:2321736-2355908 GCF_000151885.1 Dipodomys ordii
CCCCTCCCCCACTGCACCCCTCCCCCAGTGCTCCCCTCCTCACTGTGCTCCCGCACTGGGGCCGCAGCTGACCAGCCCCTGACCAGCTGTCCTGTGGAACCCCCACCCCGTTACACACAGAGGAGAGAACAGGAAGAACAAGGTAAATAGAGATGTTGGGGATGGGACATCACAAGGAGGCTCTGCAGAGAGAAGAGGCAACAGAATCGGAGTTGCTTCCTGGGAGAGATTCCTGGCTGGGGGAGGGGGGATGCAGTGGGGGGGGCGCCGCTGGCTCCCGCTAGTCATCCTAGCTACTCAGGTGGCTGAGATCTGAGGATCCTAATTTGAAGCCAGACTGGGCCCAACGTCCTTGAGACTCTTGTCTCCAATTAACCACTACAAAAAAGTCTAGAAATGGGTTGTGGTTCAAGTGATAGAGCCCCAGCCTTGAACAGAATACCTACGGGACAAGCCCAGCCCTGGGTTTGAGCTCTAATATGAGCACCACACACAAGTACAAAAATCCTCTAGAGCTAAGGCTCACTGTAATGCTCCAGATGACTGACACCAAGGCATAGATTTGAGGGAGCCAAAAGTCAGAAGAGGAAAACCAAGAACAACCAGAAAGCCATGAGAACCACCTGGGTACTTAGAGTCACCCTGGAAGTGTGAAGAACAATGAACGTGTCCTCCAGGAAGCTTAACTGTTAATCCATGCAAATGATCTGACAGCCATCTCCAGGACCCTTGAAGTCCAGGTTCACCGGAGGCCTCTACCGCACCGGCTGGGGAAGACACACACTTGAGCCCCTCTTGGTAGTGGTGGCTGCGGCAGGACGCTTCTGGGTCACCGCAGAGGAGACAGTCAAGGGACAACTATAGAAATGCTGGGAAGATAAAATGAAGTGATGCTGCCGACCATGGGGCAGAGTCTGCAGCGTCAGAGCCGCTTGACGAATCCGTTGTGTTGTGTTTATTGTAATGTCTACTTTGTGGGTGCACTGCATCATCCGTGCACAGGGTATCACTTCTGGCTCCAATAAGATTGTTTCCTTGGGCTCTGCTATCTCTGCCTTTTAATATAGTCGATATTGAGGCATGAATTAGACAGGTGGTGGGGGGAGGGAAATTTCACCAATCTGGGGATTCCACAGAGAAATGGGGAGGGGGATAAAGTAGACTGTTGCATTGCTCGGTCTCATGTGATGAATTCTTTTTCCTGGGGCTTGAACTCAGGGCCTAGGCATTGTCCCTGAGCTTCTTTTGCTCAAGGCTAGTGTTTTACCATTTGAGCCACAGCACCACTTCCGGCTTTTTTTGTGTATGTGGTATTAAGGAATCGAACCCAGGGTTTCAAGCATGCGAGGCAAGCGCTCTACCCCTGAGCCACCTTCCCAGCCCCATCATGTGGTGAATTCTAATGTATTATTTGTAAGGTTTCTCTGCCACTGTTAGAACCAAAAGTGGAAATCTATTTCCATCTTCTGTTTTTTGCCTCTCAGCACTGGGGTTCTAGTTTTTAAAAATACATGTAAGCCAATTAGCTCAGCGAGTGCATGAAATCTTCAGATTGTTTTTAAAACTTAGTTTATCCTTAAATTACTTTCTAAAAATATTGTAAAAATTAGCTGAGTGCCAGTAGCTCATGCCTGTAATCCTAGCTACCCAGGAGGCTGAGATATGAGGATTGTGGTTTGAAGCCAGCTCGGGTAGGAAAGTCTATAAGCCTCTGATCTCCAATTAGCCAGGAAAAAGCTGGAGGTGGAGCTGTAGCTCGAGGGGTAGAGCAGTAGTCTTGAGAAAAGAAAAAAAAAAGGGTTAGGGACAATGCCCAGGTCCTGAGTTCAAGCCCCAGTGCCAGCCAAAAAATAAAAAAACAGAGCTAGGCCCTGGGATAGTTGTGGATCCTTCGCTTGGTGTATTTGAAGACTTTCTGCTCAAGCTCCAAACTCAAAGTTGGGCTGCTGACTTGGTTGGCCTCTGGCTCAGGTGCTTTAGGCGCTGCCCCTGCGGGGAGGGGAGGCAGCCCCGCTCCCCCCCCCCCTCAGGGCAGACAGGCGGAGCAGCCAGCGGCAGGGAGTTCTGGCGTCCCAGGCGCCTGGCCTGGCCTGGCCATGGCAGGATCCACCGCTGAGCTCCCAAAGCCAGCCGCAGCCCAGGGGAATGTGAGTGAGCTGTGCGAAGCACAGGAGAGCGCAGGTGTTATTATTCCTTCAAATCAGGCAACAAGATGGACTTTCTCAGCACCCCCAGGCGCGGCTTCGTTCCCAGGACTGACTGTCCCCCCTTAGCACTGACCATTTGACACAATTGCAGCCCGCACAACCTGTCCGCAGGGCCACTACTGCGCACAATCACAACAAGGAATGAGTCGGCCATAGCCAGGTCCGGTGAGACCCGGGGCGGGGGGGGGGGGGGAACAGCTCAACAAAATTCCCCCCCACCGGGCGCCTGTGGCCCTGGCTGTTCAAGAGGCTGAGATCTGAGAGGATCACAGTTCAAACCCAGCCTGAGCAGAAAAGTCCAGGAGATGTTTATCTCCAAGTAACCACCAGAAAAGCCAGAGGTATAGCTGCGGCTCAAGTGGTAAAGCCCTAGCCTTGAGTGAAAGGTGGGGGGGCAACACCCAGGCCCTGAGTTCAAGCCCCAGGACTGGCATAGAAGCAAGACGACTTTCACTCACCTCTTTGGAGAATTTCCCAGGACTCCAACGTGTTCCATGGGAGCTGCGGGCCTCTTTCAAGCGTGAGACGTGCTACCTACAACTTGAACGTGCGATGCTTCTTGGGGCCGCGGCTCGCGTGTCCGACAACGTGACTACAAGGTATCCCACCTCGCTCGACAGGCTCTTTCCTGCTGGGTCTGCACACTTGGACTCAACACTGCGGAGAGCAGGCGTGCTGTACACCCACCACCAGAATGGATTTTTGATCATTTGGGTTGTTTTGCTTCATCTCTGATTTTGTTGTTTAATTTCGTTTACAGTACAAATAGCCTCAGCAGACGCTAGCCGTTAATTCTGCAAACAGAGCCAGCCCTCGTTCCCTTCCTCCCTTCCCTGCTTCCCGCTCGGCGTGGAGCGGAGAGGACTGCGCCCCTTCTCCCGCGTCTGCAGAAGGACAGAAGGCCCACGAGGACCTGAGCACCCGGCGCCGGCCGGAGCCAACACAGCGAAGCCAGGCAGGGCTCCCTTTTGGGGTGTAGACAGCCTTCCGGCGTTGGGTGCTGCTGCCAGGCGCTGCCAGGTCTTCAGACGCCCTGCTCCCCCTTTCCCGTACCAAGGGAGACCCCTCCAGCAACTCTGCTTAATTAACCTGTTCTGAGGAGCTAGCACGCGCCCTCAGCTGAGCAGCTCGTACATGGAGCCGGGCCTGCCAGCCCTTCCGTCACGTGTGCACTCCGAGTATTAATTATCCTGCGAGGAACGCGCGCCCACCGAGCCACGCCGAGGGGAGAAGGGGTTTGCTGAGCCCGGAGCCCAGCTCTGGGTCGGGCGGAGAGGGAGGGGAGTTAGGTGGGAAAACCGGTGGACCCCTACATCCTGGACTGTAAAGCCACAAAGTTGCCCTCGCAGGGACGCCCCAGGCCCCCTTCTTCCTCAGCCCACCTGTGCACCCCTGGAACCCCCTCACAGAACCAAGCCCTACGGTGCAGTCTGTGCCTATAAATACAAGCTGGGAGGGAGACTGAGTCAGGCTCAGGGCACAAAAAGGGATGAACAACAAGTCATAACTAAGATGGCTGTAGCCACATAGCACGGCGAGGGCTCCGTGAGAGCAGCTCCTGTCACCTGCTGAGAGATGAGCACGGCACCTGCAGGGTGAAGCCAGGCTTGGGGGGCCGGGGGGGGGCACGGCCTGCCTGGCAGCTGTGAGTCCTGACCTCATCCCCAGGACCAGAGGGAGACAGAGACAGAGATGGATGGAAAGAAAGAGAAGACAAAGAAACAAAGAAAGAGGGAGAAAGAGAAGTGAGAGCAAGAATGGAGCCCTGAGTTCAATCCTGAGAGAGGGAGAGAGAGAGAGGAAAGAAGAAGGAGGAGGAGGAGGAAGAGGAGGAGAAAGAGGAGGAGGAGGAGGAAGAGGAGGAGAAAGAGGAGGAGGAGGAGGAGAGGGGAGGAGGAGGAGGGGAGAGGAGGAGGAGGAGGAGGAGGAGGAGGAGGAGGAGAGGGGAGGAGGAGGAGGAGGAGGAGGAGGAGCGGCGGCAGCAAGGGCAGCAAGCTAGAGGCCATGGCGCGGTGACATTGTGGCTCAGAGCTCCGACCCCAGGGTTACATGAACAGGCCGCTCTGTGACAGCTGACTTGAAGCAGTGGCCGGCGGTGGGGCCGCGTGACCGCTGGACCAAAGGAAGGCTTGTCCCCTGGGTGGGCGTCGTGGTGCTCGCGAGAATGTTCTGGGGCTTTCAGCTTCTGACTCGCTCGTCTCCGGACCGACGGCCCCTTGCCCGTCGCTGGTCTGGGGCGGCCGTGTCGGGACGGAGGGGGACGGAGGGCCGGGAGGGCTGCGAGGCGGCGCGTGCCGCGTCCCGTTAGCCGCAGGAGCGGACTGTGCGCGCGAGTCCGGCCACCGGCCACAGTGCCATTGGCTGCGCAGAGCGGGGATTCCAGACTTCTAGAATGAGCGCCCTGCCGAGGGGTGCAAGCCGAGCATGGCTGGGCCGGGCCGGGGAGCCGCGGGGAGCCTGCTCGGCGTCGCCCCGCGGAGACCCGCGTGTCTGTAGGTGTCCACCGCGTGCGTCCTCCGGCGGCCCAGCCCACACCTGTCTCCTGAGACCCAGCGTGGGCGCTGCGGGGACCGCGAAGCCTTTGAGGAATGTGGGGATCTCCCACGGGGTCAAAGGAGAGAACCCTGCGCCTCAACAGACACTGCCCGCCCCCTTCTGCCCCCCATCTGCCCCCACGCCCGGGGCCCTGGCGCTGGCCGGGACTCCGGCATCCACACCCAAGCAGGGTCTCATCCAAAGCCATTAGGAAGATGACAGCGAGCGCAGAGACAGACCTGTCCCCGAGGAAGACCACGGTGAGACGACACAGCCCACAGACGAAGCCCGCAGGGGCGAAGCGCGCCGTGCGGGGGGTGAGGCGGCAGACCCGCGGAGCGCAGGTTTAGCCCGTGTGCGTGCCCCGAGCGTGGGGCGTGCCCTGGGCCTGGGGGACAGGCTCTGCGGGGTGAACACCAGCAACCTCAGGGGACTGGGAGGCAGGTGAGGGGGGCGGGGGCAGTGGCCCCGGGAAAGGGAACACCCCCGTGGGGCAGAGTGCAGTGGGGAGCAGATGGAGGAGGGGAGCAGGGGATAAGACCTGAGTGGCTCGACCCAGCCACGGGATGAAAGCCCCACAAATTACACCGAAGCCCTGCTGGACCCGGCGGCTGGGCGGGAGCGCGGGCCGGGCCGCAGAGGTGCTCGGCGTGTGAGGTGAGGGAGGCTTTGGCATGCGGTGTCTAAGATGCTGGAAGCAATTGAAAATTGGCAGGATGCAGATATGACTTCATCTGCATTGCATTTGAGATATTAACTCACCAACTGTTCCGACTTTGTTTCTTTGTTACCCACCAGTATTTCCCAAAAAAGGTATGCCCAGGCCTGAGGCTCAGACCGAGGGTGGTCTAAACAGAGCTATGCCCTGGCTCTGACAAACCCGTGTGTGTTCGGGTCTCCAGGAAGACCGAACAAGGACCGCAGCACCACCAGGCTGCTATGGCCACTCACACTCACACTTCATCTTTTTTTTTGTCTCAGCCTCCTCCGGTCTCACACACGCACACATGGTACATGCTCACATACTCTCTCTCTCTCTCTCTCTCTCTCTCTCTTTCTCTCTGTCTCTGCCTCTCTCTCTCACACACACACACACACACACGTAAACACACTCAGTTTCTAGTGTCTCACGCCCAGGGCTTTCAATTGTGAAGGCTCCTATGCCCCGTGCTATCTTCAAAAGAGATGCCAGCCAGGCATGGTGGCCCATGTGTGTAAGCCCACTACCCGAGAGGCTGGGACAGGAGGTCGGCGAGGTCAATGCCAGTGTCGCTCCACAGTAAGGCTTCGGGGAGGGCAGTGGCAGGGGGAGTTTCTAAACTCTCCCACGTTTCTGTAGCACTTCTCATGCCTGAGCACGATGCATGCAGAACTCCGAGTTAAGAGACACCGCGTGGCATGGTGCCCCGATGGCTAGGTGAGAGTTGCAGCTGCTAACGTGAAGACCTTGGAGCCAGGCTGTACCTCAGTCGTGTCAGCAGTAAAAGCACCGTTCTTTCGTCCCATGGAGATGAAAGAAGTTAATAAATACCACCTAGCACCTGATGGGAATTCACACGTACCCCCCAAACCCTGGGAGTGTTCAGTAAACTTTGGCCGTTATCACTTGTGAATAACTCCATAAACACGACCTCGTTCTCATCCGTGTAACACTTCTGCAAAACCAGCCTTCTCTTCCCTACCTGTGAAGGAGGTCTGGGAAACTCAACGGATGGGGCTGACGAGACTCAGGTTGCAGTGGGATGCGGGGACCAGAGCATGGCTCTCAGTGAGTCCTGTGCGGAGGTGACCAAGGGTGCAAGCCATCTTGTTTAAGGGAGGGTGCTACCCATCTCAACTGGATCTATAACCTCAAGGTGGGAGACACTTTAAAGAACGGTTGATGTTAAATAATCACACACAATTAGAGCTTCTAATAGAAGTCCCTAATTTAAGCGTATCCCCCAAATAGCCACTTAGCCTTATTTAATTGTGATAATAAATTAGATTGGCCAGGTATTTTCCTCTTTGATTTTATGGACTATCCCTAGAGATGAGGTTTATTGAAAACTTGGCTTCTCATTTCCTGTGGCTGAGAATGGTTTGCTGTCACCGGGAGGTTCGCCGGTGGGGTTCCCGGCCCCGTTGAGTTGCAGTCCAGGGCCTCGTGCGGTATTGATGAGCGGTGTGTGTGCACAGAGGGTGTGGGCCAGCCAGGAGGCGGCAAGCGTGAGCCTGAGCTGCCCAAGCACAAGTCCCACTCAAGATGCAGCTGCTTCGTGGTCCTCAGGCCCTGGGGAAGGAGCCTGGGCTGGGCTTCCCTTGGCCTCCTGTGGCACTTTTCCATCCCTGCTTCATCCTCTCGATCCTGGGCTTCTCTCTGCCTTTGTGCCCACCTCTGTGGATGGAGCCTCGGTTGTCGGGGAAGATGTTTGCCTGGAGTGGCCGCTGATCATGTGATCAGAGGGGGCACATCAACCCTGGGCAAAGGAAGCCAGAGGCCAGTGCCGACCGAAGTGTGTCCAGCACCAACAGACAAACGTATGGGTGAGGTGGGAGGGGCGCAGCGGTCCTGATCTGCACAATTGCAGGCCCTTTCTTAGTGGGTGCTTGTCTGGACCTGGACCGGAGGGTAGTAACTTATCCGTGTGTCCTCTAAACCCTAAATGGAAGCCTTGAAAGACACCAAGTGTGTGTCTTGCCATTTTTGTTCCCTGTGGAGTCTGACCTATGGCAAACACGAAGCAAACACTCACTATACGAGTGAAAGGGTGATGAATAGAGCAGAGGATGCTGTTTCCCACGTTTCTATCACTAAGCCACCAGTGAGCACCTGCCATGGCGCTTCACTAAGCCACCAGTGAGCACCTGCCATGGCGCTTCACTAAGTGCCCCAAATGATGCTAGCATTTGGCATCCATCCATCTTCCTTTCCTTTCCCTCTTTCTTTCCTTTCCTTCTTTCCTTTCTTTTCTCTCTCTTTCCTTTTCTCTTTCCTTTCTCCCTTCTTACTTCCCCCTTTCTTCCTTTCCTCCCTTCCTTCTTTCCTTCCTTCCTTCCTTCCTTCCTTTCTTTCTTTCTTTCTTTCTTTCTTTCTTTCTTTCTTTCTTTCTTTCTTTCTTTCTTCTCACTAAAAGTTTCTAAGGCAAATGGTGCTCCTAGCCCAATTTGTAAATAAGTAAACAAAGGTTTAGTGAAGTTGTCTTCTCCAAAATGGCGTCACTCTCAAGGCCAGAAGCAGCTCAGGAACTTGACCGCTGGAAGCAGTTTTGTTGGAGGCTGCCTGGGATCCCGGACCCTCGCGGGAGCCGTGCCCAGCCTGCCTGGCCCTGCGGCTCCCGGGGCGCCCAGTTCCTTCCGTGGCGTCTGCAGCCGCACACCCCGCACACTGTCAAATCGTTAATTATCTGGTTAGCGGAGCGTCTACCAGCAGGAGCTCTTGTTCACTTACGTTCTCCCATTGTGAATAGCATAATGCCTGGAATACTGTAAGTGCTAAATAAATGTTGGTGGAGTTGATTAACGATCAACTCCGAATAGAAAATGGTTATTGGGAAGCCCGTGGACTGCAGACTCTGTCCATCTTCGCTCAGGAATTCCCACGCGGCCTAAATGGGCCGAGTGGAAACTGGTTTCAGCACCTTTCAGTGGCTGGGGGGGGGGCTGGATTTATTGTCCTCTGGGGTGAAATGCTGGCCCTGGGCTTTGCTGCTTTGTCAAGAGCAGTGGCTAAAGGAGTGGGGATGTCCATTACCTCACAAGTGAACTCTTAAGCCAAACGTTCCGCCTGACTCCGTCGGGGAGGTTGACGGTGAGGTGTTAACAGGGCCTCCGAGGGGCAGGAGACACCGGAGAACAGAGCACGCTGCTCCCGCCTCAAAATTAACCCAGTGAATAGAAGGCAGGCTGAGATTGTAAACTATAAAAACACTAAGGCTTTTAATGGAACACAGACACAAAAACAACCTCCTAAAGTCAGTGGCTAATGGCACAGTTAAACTTGTTTCAAATTCTGACCCTAAGTCTCTTGTTAAAGAACTTTGTTATTTAGGGAACATTACCGCTGCACGTCTCAAATGCTCTTGTGTGTAAACGGTACTGATAATGTGTATCGCCTGTGTTGGTCAGATTTCTATTACGTACCAACTGTATGAGACGAGGTAACTTATATGAAGAGGAAAGGGGTATTTGGGCTCATGGATTTGGAGGTTTCAGGCATGAGCAACTGACCCCCTTGCTTTTCGGCCTGCAGTACATCATGGCTGGGGTTTTGACCCCCATAATTCACCACCACCCCAGAAAGAGGAAGAGCCCAGGTCCTCCAAAGCCGTGGCTTGTCACCTCCTAGTGGCCTACTTCTTAGGGCCGCCACCAGTAGCACGAAGGGACCGACGCCTTTAGCACACGGCCTGTGCGAGGTTTTCCAGAGCCAACTCCACCCACGGCAAGCATGAGATTCAGGCGAGAAGCAGCTGGACAGCAGCACCAACTATACAGCTAGCGCCTGCTGAGCACAGCTGTCCTCCACCGGTCCAGGTGAGTCTGTCAGCCCTGCCCATGCCAGGGCCTGTGCGGTCCCCGCCTGTGGTTCCTTGTATAAGGAGTCAGTCATCAGTTCCTCCGCCGCGTGCCTTGCCTGGGCCTTCCCCTCTGAACTTGAACCCAGCCAAGAGACTTGCCTGTGACCAGTGGAAGGAAGCCAATGCCACGTCAGTTGAGACTTGAACCTGCTTGTGTGGGTCTCTGAGGGAGGAAGGTGGACTCAGAAAGCACAAGTCTAGAACTCAGTGTCGGTGAGAACCCACATCCAACGTAGGTGAAGCTTGGAGGGCTCTGCCCCGGCCAGAGCCCGGTGGAAACAGCCATCACAGCTCGGCCTTCTTGCCACCTTCAGCCTTTGGTGTCTACCAGGGTCTTGACCAAAACAGCGATTGTCCTGAGTGGGGGGAGGGGGTGTGCAGGGTCGCAGGGCTTTGTCAGGTGCACGCGGTGCTGGTGCGTGTGGGCACCCTCCCCTCCAAAGGCAGGGCAGGGCGGCCATGTTGGTGTCACACAAGAGGAAATCAAGACTCTATGGAGTGAGATTATGGGGTGGAAACCCCCAAGCTTCCCCTTCTAACAGCCTGCTGCATGTGAAGTTAGCAGTGGTTAGAAGTTACATAGAAACAGAAACATTCTGGATTCCAAAGGGAAACCCGAGGGAAATGGCTTCTTTTTCTTTAGTTGGTAGAATGACAAGGATCCTTAAAGCCTTACTGCCCAGACACAGCGAGTGGCGGGGTCGCTTGAGAACTAAATCCGCCCCCTCAGGAAGGCCACACCACGGAGACTGGAGATGACACGAGGGACCCAACCACCTTCCCCCGCCTCCCAGCATGCTCCACCCAGCAGACAGGCTCCTCCCCCGTGCAGGGCCTATCCTCAGGCGGGATGGTCAGCCACCTTCTGCTCTCAGGGACCTCTGAGCTGCAGTTGATTGGATCGGGGCCTTCAGGAAAAGGCCTTTGTGCCAGCAGCCTCGTCTCTGTCTAGGCACTGTTGGAAAGAATGGAACCTTTCACAGGTGGGGCCTGGTGGGAGGTCTTAGGTCATGGGGGGAGGGGGGAGGGGGCAGGCATGTCCTCAAAGGGACTCTCACCGCTTCCTCCTACTTTTGTTGTTTTTCTTCGCCTTCTTGGGCCATGAGATGAACACGCTTCCTCGGCCCCACACCCAGGCCATGTTCCGCTGCCTTACTGCAGGTCCAGGAATCATGGCGCCCAGAGACCAAGGGCTGAAGCCTCTAAAACTGTCAGCCAAAAACAAACCTTTCTTCTTTTCAAGTTGCTTATCCTCAGGTATTTTGTTACAGTGGTGGAAGTCTGACTACTACAGGCAGCATCCGAGGAACGGGCAGAGAGCACACGGTACGAGCCAAGCTACCCTGGTCACATGGAGCTGCAGGGCCTCGGACTGCACCTACGGCGTTGAGGAAGGATGATCGTCCAGGGAAACTGGGGGGACAGAGAGGCTGTAAGAGGAAAAGGGAAGGAGAAGAGCGGAGGAAGGGTCTAGGGCCAGCCGGCCGTAACCACAGCAATGATGTAGAATGTCTACAGGGCATTTATGGTTGGTGAAATACTTCTACATAATTTTTTTTCCATTTAATCTTTACAATAACCTTGTGAGAAGTAAACAGAGGAGCACTTTACCCTAGATGGGGCTCTGGAAAATGAGCCCCTCCTCAGCTAATCAAAACGATTAAAGTAAGAAATCCCCCTCATGGTCCTACACACTCTCCGGACTCGTCACCCTGAACCACTTGTGCTTGGCTTGGTTGTACCCTTACTTATCACAGCCGGAGGGATCCTCCGCCTGGTCTTGGAGCCTCCCCTCCCAATGCCGTCAGCGAGCTGGGAAGGCTGTCTGGAGTTCCCAGCCCGCCTGGGCCACAGCCTGCTCCCCAGCCAAGTGCCTGTTATCTCCCATCACCCAGCTGCAACACTTCCTGTTCTTTTGTTAACTGAGCACCAGCCACATAGGCACCAAGGATTGACAGCTCCAACTGGAAAGCTCATTTAGGTGGAGTTCTAAGCAAGTCTAACGATGAACTTCCTGCTTAATGAGGTGATTCATACCACGCGGTTCATTCATCTACCCATTCTTTCAGTGGATGGACTGAATGCCCACTCCAAGTGTAATGTGGGGGTAGACTTTGCGAAGGACTGGAAAATTCCAAGGCATGCTCAAGGAAGGTGGAGTGGAACAGGAAAGATGAGCATACAGACAACTAATACACAGATCAAAGCGCTCTGTGGGAAAGAGAGCTGGGCTTACGCACCGCTTTATTTATTTAGCCACCATTTTCTAAGCCCCATTTATGGGGAAGAAACTAAGCCCGGTTCTACTCCTGCTCTGTTGTATTTCGTTCGTCGCTGTTGATCTCTCTGAATCTTGGGTGGGCTGCTATCATAGGCCTGGAGGAGGACTTCACATGGAGAGAGTCAGCACTAACTTCCAGGGCCCCCCACGTGCATGCATGGGTGCTTTCAGTGGGAAGGGTCTTGGGAAGGGGTCCACATCTTGTGTTTTTGTGAGGTTCACCACACTAATATATATGCTTTGTCTTGCTGTCCCCCATTATGTAAACTTCAGCTGTGGGTACGCCTCTACATTTAAAGGCTGAGTTTTGATTGCATCCTGAGAGATTTTATTTTATCTTAAAAAGAGCTTCCAAAATGTTCAGTGGTCCTGGAAATAGCTTTTTCCTTTCTCTCCTTGAAAGAAACCATTCTTGTGGGAATGAAACACAAAAAATATTAAATGTAGCCCCAGTGACAGTTAATGCGCTCAGGGTGGGTGTCTCTTCTCCATACCTCACTAGCAAGCCCCGCCCCGCCCCGCCCCTGCGCACCAGCTCCTCCTCCCCCGCCCGGCCTTGGCCTCTGTGAGGAGTGCTCTGGGCTGGATATTCCATTTAGATGGGCCCTGTCTGTGTGGGGCAGACATGGTGTTGCTATGTGATCAGTGATCAATGGTACAAGTGGGAGCCGGTCATCCCAGCCACGTGGGAGAATTGAAGTTCAAGGCCAGGCAGGCCACAAGAGTCTGTGAGGGCCCATCTCAGAAGCAGTTGGGCGTAGTGACAATCCTGTCATCCCAGCTACAGTGGGAAGTGAAAAAACAGGAGCATCACAAAAATAAACAGCACAAAAATGTGCTGGAGGCATGGCTCAGCAGTAGGGGACCTGCCTAACACGTGCCTGGCCAACCCCCCCTCCCCGTGTTTAAACCCTAGTCCCAACAACAGAAAGAATGGAAAAGCCCCATAGCTCACGACCTCACACATCCGCAGAAATAAACTCAATTTCCATCTGCATGCAGCTCACCAAACTCAGAGCTGTGCGCAGGCGTGGGCGGGGAGACGGAGGAGCGCTACAGGCTGTGCGCAGGAGGGCTGTGCTGCTTGAGAGGTGGCCCCGACCTGCCGTCGCCTGGTGGCAGGGCCCAGCGCCTCTCCCCGGCTCCCGCCCTGCTGGCCCTGCTGCGTGCTGCGCGGGGCTGCGGACACCTCTGATGCAGTAGCCTGCTTGGCAAGGAGGGGCACGGCTGTGCTCAGCTTGTTGCTCCCCAAGCTGCTGGCCCAGACCCTGGTCCTGGGACAGGCCCCGGCCCTGGGACGCACTCAGGCAGGAGGAGGAGGCTGAGGCAGCAGGATTTGGCCGGATGGCACCTCAGGTCTTGGGTGCTGAGACCACGCCTTTCCCAGCGATTTGCTTTTCCAGCCTGTGCCACTTAGGAGTCACAAGGGAGAGACTTGCTTCCTGAAGGTTCTGGGACAGTGGACAGGGTTCTCTGTGGGCAGCAGGTGGGGTGGGGCAGCTGTCTTCAAGCAAATGTGGGAGGAGGAGGAGGGGAGGAGAGGGAGGAGGGAGAGGAGGAGGGGTAGGGGGAGGAGGAGGGCACAGCTGAACCTCAGGGAAACACGGAGCACTTGTGGGTGCCCCCACGCCCGCTCCCAAAGCCAGATAAACAAACAAGACCAAAAGAAAACAAAAACAATCACAAAGAAAAAACTTGTATCCGTTTCCTGGCGTTCATTTCAATAGCGACTATTTTGCATGATCAGCTGGCTCCTCCCGGCGCCGTGTGAGCCTAGATCCTGTGCAATTGACCATGTCCCCACTGCCATATAGACATAAATACGTGCCGTTCGTTTCCGAGCTTGGCTTAACTCCTTTAGTGTGACTTGTTCTAGGTCCACCCATTTCTCTGCAAACCATGGGTTTTGAACCCCCAAAATAACATTCATCCCGTCTCCCAGGGCTGCCCCCGGGGCTCCAGTGCTACTCAGCACAGCTCCCACTTCCAGACCTGGGCCACGCCATGATCTCCGCCACACCGCCCACCCTGCCCCCCCAACTCCCCCACAGAGGTCCAGGCCCCCGGGGCCAGCCCAGTGCTCGTCCACAGCTGGCCTGCACTGGATGCAGACAAGGCCGCATCCGGCCCGCATCGCAAAGAGGACTGGGTCAAAGGGTCTTTGCAGGTGGATTGAGCAAGGGTCTTGAGATGCGAAGTGTGTTCCGCACCATCCGTCTGCACCATCGCTGGGCCCAGTGCAGGTGTCCTCAGAGGAGTGCATGGAGCTGGGGGGGGGGCGTGGAGATAGAGCCTGGCACGCAGAGTCCACGTGGGGCTGGAGCCCAAAGGCCATGGGCCGCAGCGGGGACACCGTGCCAACGCCTGCATTTGGGGCTCATTTTAAGCCATCGTGTCTGTGGACATTTGTTCCCACAGCCTTGGAAAGTAATCCTCACTCCCCACAGCTAGGAGGCAGGATGCAGCTCCAGGCTGCCTGGTCTCCGCGTCCCCTCCCCCGCTCCCCCCCCCCCGGGGTCCCTGGCTTCTCCCTGGGCCCCGGCTGCACAGTGGCCCCGTCTTCCCACTCCTTGAAGAATCTCAGCCAGAATCGCCAACCTTGTAACACTCAGGACATTCCGCTGCGAGTTTTTGTTGCTGTTAAATTGTTCCGTTGCTGGTCCACTGGTCTGTTCGTTCTGAGGGCAGAGATGGCACTGTGTCCATCCCACCACTGCGACTCAGCTGCACCCCCCCCCCCATCCCCCAGAACACAGACCAAGAAACAGAGGCCGTCCCTGGCTTCCTGGACCAATAATCTCTTTCATCTTCAGCCCCTCAGAACGTTCTAGTTTTCCTGCCACCTCTGGGAAGCTTGAGTTAAAGCACATTCGCTCAGGCATGGTTTTCAGGTCCCCAGGAGGGCCTTAAGGAAGACATATTGTCTAGGCTTTTCTAGAAAGTTCTTTTCTTAGAATTTTGTCTATGTCTAGATGCTGTCATCGTCTTCCTCTAGGCGTACCAGCTGGGATGTGGTGATATTGGTCCATGTCCAACTCCCCCCCATCCCCCTCCTCTCCCCACCCCCATGAAATATGGATTCAAACCCAAGAAAATGGAGTGGGAAGGGGAAAGAGTGTGAGGGAATGAACAGCATCTAAGCCCCTAAATCTGCCCCCGCCACCATCACTTCTGGACTCCTGGGTGAAGGACTTAATACATTCTCTGCCTTTTCCCAAGCTAGTCTGAGTCCATTTTCAAGGGTCCTAGCAGAGACAAGGCTTCCTCGGCTGGGCCAGTCATCCTCCAGCTCTTCCCAGCGGGAGTGAGGATCTGTGCTGGGGTGAATGAGTGCACAGCTGGGTGGAGATCGGAGCCCCGCCCACAGGGCGGCCAGGTGGAGGAGAAGGTGGCAGAGGCTGGAAAAGAGACAGCATCCTTCACAAGTCCTTCCCGTGCCTACGTTCCACACCGAGTCATTTGAGCAACAGTGGCCAGGGTGTCCTGTCAGGACAGGATTTGTGATGCCTCCACCAATGCTTATCCACTTGACCTTGAGACCCAAACTACTCTGGGGCTTCTTCCAGTGTCTTGTTTGCGTCTTTAGCCATAGGATCTGGTGTTCCTGAGGACTGAGCAGTCTTACATCCAAATGGCCCAAAGCCACCATTTCCAACAACCTGTGTGGCTCTGGGCGTGGTCTCCCTGGGGCTCAGCCTCTCTTCCCTGAGGTATGGGGCAGAGTCCTTTTCCAGCTGTGGCCAGGAGCACAGGGAGGGGTTTTTATATGCTAGGCAGCTTCTTTCTGCTCTGATTGATGGTCACTGGTGCTTAGACTCATAGAGCCCATTTGTTCAAGAACAGAGCACCCCTAGCTTCTCACACGGGGCCTGCACGGTCCCCGAGGCTTTGGGTGGAGCACCTGCTGCGAATGCAGAACCTCCCAGCAGCACCCGGCACCCGAGGAGGAGGAAGGAAATCCTGCCTTCTTTGTTCTGCTGCGGGCTCACCCACTGTCCCACCCTCCAGGAACGCAGCACAGCGGAGTTCCAAACTGTCGACAGGGAGAACTAGGCCAGGACTTGAGGAAAAATGTCCGTGGATGCGCTCCAGGGTTATCAAAGGCAAGGGAGGGCGTGCACGCGAGCTAACTCAAAACAGAAATTAATTTAGATTCCACAGTACTTAAAAAACAACTCACACCTAATCACTTGGCCTAAACACACTTCATCACTTGACCGTGAATTAGGCGTTAACTGCTGTGAGCTCACAGGGGAGAATATATTCTTCTCACTTCCAAATCAATAGTATTTGCTCATTGCTTGCCTTCAAATTCAGTCTAGAAGCATAATGGCCCCCTATTGTTTTGCTCACTCTGCACCAGCCTCATTTCTGGGAATGGCTCCCTGCCCTGGCCCCTTGAATACACAGCCCTCCACGTGCATATGGCACCGCAGGAGCCTGCCTGTTGGCACAACGGGCCTCGCCTTGGGCCTTGGCCATTGGTCGAGAGGTGGGCACCTGATCCAAAGTGGCCAATCAGAGCCTCCCTCAGGACTTGGGCCCTGTAACTGACAAGAAGTCAGTGTCTCTCTGGGTGTCTGAAAATGAAGACATGTGGATGCAGAAGCAGTTGGCAGCCCCGTTGCACCATGTGGGCTGAGGAAGGGAAAATGCCAATCACCGAAAGAGACTCCGGGCCGAGGGGAGGAGAGCGAGCCCCGCAGCCGCGGAGCGCCCCGTCCCAGCGGCTCCTGAGGCCCTGCCATATTCCTCTTTTGGATTCCATTGAATCCAAGTAGCCTTATGATAAGAATTCTTTTTTGGCTTAAACTAGCTTAAGTTGGATTTCTCTTTCTTTTTCGCAAGCAAAAAGAATTTTAACTAATACGAGATTGTAGTCCTATTTCAGCCTCACTCGCATGCGAATTATAAAGCCCTCAAAACCATTTCACTTTGGGGCTTGACGGAAAAAAAGATCAAATGGAAGTGAAGCCAGGTCTGGTGGCTCACTCCTGTAATCCTGGCTACTCCTGAGCACAGGGCAGGAAAGCCTGGGAGACTCCTATCTCCCACTCACCAAGAAAAAGCCAGAAGTGGAGGTGTGGCTCAAGAGCCAGCCCTGAGTTCAAGCCCTGGTATTAACATGCACGTACACACACAGGCACACACATGTACACATGGGCACACATGGGCACACACAATAAAACTATTTGAATTAGGTTTCTGCACAAATTAATCGAATTCTTGGGCTGGTTTTACACAAATATGCTGGTAGAGTGTTCCTCCATCTTGGAGTAGATTAAGAACATTCCAGAAATGCAGGGAATGACTAGGTCAGTGGCCAGACTGACATGGAGCATCATGGATTTTTATGACTGTCACAGACGATGTGGTCTTCTCAGCCGCAAGCACGCTGTGTTCTCTTTTGACGCTGGGCCTAACTCGCAGGCCCTCCCTTTGGATACATCTGTCCCGTGCAGCGGACTCTGAGGCCCTGGTACCTGTGCAAACGATCAGAATTAGCCTTGTTGTACACATGGCACTTTCCTGGAAGAAGGCTGGGAGCTGTCCAAACAAAACTGACAGAAAAACCCGGACAGAAAACCCCTTTGCAGAAGTGACGGGCGTGCAGGGCAAGCCTCACCTCTTCTTACTTATTCAGCATCTCCAATGAAAACATAAAACTTAGCACAGAACTCACTGGGCTTGGCCACATGGCCACAGCTGAGCACGTGTGTTCTGGGTGCACAGCTAGCAGGTGCAGAAGGAACAGCGGAGTATTGGAACCCCACAGGCTGGCGGAAGCGCTGGCCGCCCTGCCCAGGCCTGGCTTGTCCCGCCCTGGGGAGTGCGTTAGTCACCATGTGTGTTCTTATTGGAAAAGATATCCTTGTTCACGATCAATCAGCACTTCCGTTAAACAGGTAAAAAAGGAAAAAGGAAAAAAAAACAAAATGGGGGGCGGGGGGAGCAGGCCAGAATCTCAGAATCCTTTGGCCCGAAAGGTTTATTTTCAAGATGAGACCACGAAGTCACTTGTTCAAGATGGCACAGCTGGCGAGCGGCGGGGGCTGGGGCCAGCTCCTCCGGCCCACTCTCCCTGCCCGCAGCCAGGCTGCCAGCGTCTAAAAAGAATCAAGGGCCCCGGCTCCTCCAAGTTCTCCAGGGAGAAAGTTCCAGGCTCTGGGGGTTGGTGCAGCAGAGTTTTCAGCGCCTGCAGCAGGAGCCCCGTGAGCGAGCGGCGAGCGAGCGAGCAGGGACGCGGTCCAGATGTCCTCAGGTCCCCTCTGCACACACAGGCTTGCACTGCTGCAGTCCGCGTGCAGGGCCGGCCAGAGCCCCAGGAGCTCCTCGGGAGCTCACCCCAGACATGCAGTGCAGAAGCAGGGAGGATTCCGGGCAGCACAGGGGATGGGGGCGGGGCCGGCCCACCTGTCACCTGCCAGCCTCCGCCCCGCCCCCTCGGCTCGGGGTGTGTGTGTGTGTGTGTGTGTGTGTGTGTGTGTGTGGCAGGCCAGGAGGAGACAATGAATGACAGGGCACACAGAAGCCACACAGACACAGCCACACTTGGAACAGGGTCCCCAACTGCTCGGCAGCTTGAGTGGGAATGTGAGAAAATCCTGGGGATTTCACAGAGCAGGTGGAATTCAGCACAAACAACCCGGAGCGCCTTGCTAATCATTAGAGGTGGCACCTTTGTTCCATTCCAAAAAAAGCGGGCGGGTGGGGGGGGGCATTTTCCCTCCTGAAAAAAAAGACATTGTAACCTGCCTGGTGGAATTGTAACCTCTGTACCACTACTTAATAATAATAACGATAACAATAATAATAACACAGTGTAAATAATAAAGGACAAGGTGGGCAGAGGTAGCCATGCTTGCGCAGGCCCTGGGTTCCAGCCTTGCACCCAGTAGGGGGCACTGTAAAGATAGTACTAATTTGTTTAAGCTCAAGAGGTGCAAGGAACTGCTGTCAGCTTGGGGGGCGGGGATGACTTAGCATCACCTGAGCCACAGGGCTGAGCAGCCCTGCTGCAGCTTGACAGTGAACCCCACTTGTCAGCCGCAGAGACGAGTCCGCGGCCAGGCTCACACCCAGGGAGCTAGCCATTGCGCTCTCTGCCCTGGTCTTTTGAACAGTAGGCAAGCTAGGGAGACCAGGCGTGGGAGCCCATGAAGGATTCTCCCGCATTCCCCATTTCCCTACCTCGGAGGCTTGCTGCATCATTCGCTCCCTGTACAGAGACAGCAGTCCATCCGAGGCTGGCAAGGAGGACACCAGGACTGTCTCCCAGGTTCTATAAACCCCGTACTGTCACTCTGATATCAAGGATGCTATGTAGTAGAGTGCACGGTTTGGGCTAGTATCAATTTGGAAGGCTGTCAAATAAAACACAAAATAGGAAAATAAATCCAAAGTAAAATTTATGACATGATTTCTACTCCCATTACATTCCACTTAACAAATGCATATGTTTTACAATATCTTTAATAATAATTATTAAACATAGTAAAATACTTCCAAACTTGGCTCATTGCATAATTGTACTTCGAGTGGAGAGGAAAAAAAACTGATCGGGGGCCTTTGTCAAGATGCCACTTCCTCCTCCCCCAGCTTTGAACAGAAGCAGTCTCCAGTGAAATAATCCAAGCTGTGTTCAAGAAGTTGGCAAGTAGGTCCAATTAAATGTGGTTTTACTGTATTCTGGCGTTTGCATATCTAGTTTGCCAAGAAGTAATCTTTCAGAAAAAAAAAGAATAGAATAGAAAAGAAAAATCTGCAGTGGTCCAGACTCAGAATGGTGCACTATCTATCACATAAGCTTCTCCCATGCCTAACTTTCTGGGTTTTTTTCTTAAATAGCTGTGGAAAAAAAAAAAAAAACTCTATCACATAGCCATCATAATTCTGTGTGAAGCACAAATGCCCATCGTTCATGGAACTTCTTACATTCATACATGGCAAACCGAAATTCACCGTAGTGGCTGTTTTATTTTAATTATTCATCTCAGAGGGAGTTAGTTTTTAGCCACCTGAGCTAGATGTGTTTATTCAAGTGTCCTCCAGCCGGATTACCTGAATGGAGCTATAAATGATCCTACTGACTATGCAGGGCTTCTTGAGACATCGGGTGCCATACACATGCAGCTGCCAGGCCGAGCCTCTCTGAGCTCCAGGGACGCCCCGGGCAGCTCCTTGCGGATGTTTTACCCCCGCTGGTCCCATACGGAAGCTGCCCCTTCTTCCAGCTCACCAAGGCTCTACGTGAATGATCGGCCGTATCCAAAGTCCAGATGGAGAGCTGTCAACAAAGAGACTCCTTCCGCTCTGCCTACTGCATGATTCATGCCTGGCAAGCGGACAGGCCGGAGATGGCTCCTCCAGCCCGGCTCCCATAGGTGGGCCAGGCCAGGAACGCAGGTGCCCACTCTGCAGGTCGGCAGTGGGGGAGGACCAGGCGGAGACGGCTACAAAACGCACAACCTGGCCTTTGTTACCAACCACCGTGCACTCATTAAAAACACATGCAGAAATGGTTAAACAAAATCCTCTAAACCTTGCACAGAAGTGCCAGTCTATTAGAAGGGCCCGGCTCAAAGCAAACTCTCCCTTCCAGTGTGTGCAACGGAGCAGCTAATGTCCTTTGGACTCTTGTCTGTGGCACCAAGCAGAGGGAAGTTTGTGGGAGTTTTTTTAGGGGGGGCGCATTTTTGTTTGTTTTATGGTTCTTGTTGGTTTCTTTAAACTTCTTTCAACAAAACTATTAAACATAGCAACCAAAAGAACTTTTTTTTGGTCAAACATGTATTATTGCAGTCATTGCCTTTTCAAAGAAAAACTGATGGCAATTATAAAATTAAAAGATTTGTGTCATGATAGAGGGAAGGAAAGTAGGTGAGCGAGGCCCGAATGCTTTTGTGCCGTGGTGTCCCCCCAAAGAGCTGTCGCAGACCCTGACTGGCTCTCCCGCAGCCAGGCAGAGCGTGGCTTTCATAGGTGAAAAAGCCGGTCATCACTCTGCCCCGAGTCACGTTTGCTCAGCGTCCTGATAAGCCCACTGCTCTGTGGACTCTCCCAGGTGTGTCTTTCCCCTCGCGGGTTCATTTGCACAGATGTGCGTGGCTCCACAATGCTGGTCTAGCAGCACCCCAAGGGCACAGACCCAACAAGAGGCCAGGCACCGAGATGCCCTGAGCCCGGCCATGGCAGCACTTCCTTCTCCTGGTGAGGTGGGAGCAGGTCGGTCACGGCTCCGGGGAAATCATTTCAATCTGTGGGCTTCCCTGGAGGCGCACCTGGCTGCCGTCATCTTAGATCCATGGGCCATGCTGCTTTTCTACTTGCACTACGCCAGTAAACAGGACCAAAACTTTCCGTTTTGCTTCTTAGCGTTCAGAGGGAGGAGAAAAAAATGCCCGTGCCCAACTTAGGTTTTTTTCTTTTTCCGCATCAGATGAATCAGAAAAGAGCTTTGAGAGATTTGTCAAAAAGCAACTAAAAATGTGATCTTTTCTCTAAGGTTTGCACATGCGTACAAATCCACCTGACCACATGGCAGTTGGGATTTTTTTTTAAATTACTAGGCTACTTTAATGTTTACATTGCATACAGAAATCACTTTTTATCAAGGAGTGCTTGACACTGAGATAAAGTTGAAACTATTAGGGCTCAATCAGTTTAAATGATAAAAATGTACTTAAGACAATCTTCCTTTGTGGGGAGGGGCTTGTCCTAGGGAAGGCTTTCACTTTGGTACAAAATGGTTATAATAGTGTTCCTACACCACACTTTTCCTTGTCACTTGAAGAAGTGATTTGGGCGTAAGTGTGCAGCAGAGCAGGAGGAAGGGTGGGGTTCTGGTGTTGCCTGGATATGCCCCCCCCCACACCTTTCCTTGGAGCTGAGAAACATCCCACCACGCCAAGGCCGATTTTCAGATTAGGTGGAAACGTGTTCGATTCCCCTGCATCTGCAGGAAAGCCAGGGCGGAGGCCGGCTCCCCTGGGTTGTGTTTCTTCTCCGCGGCCCTGCAGTTTCGGGAGCAGGGAGCCTCTCGGGGATTGCACAAACCACGTTTTCGAGACCCAAGCAACCCTTTGGGGGCTGGGAGGGCGTGGGAGAGCGAGTCACTGAATCCAGCCAGCTTTCCCTCTGCATGCACCAGACGAGAGAGGCCTGGACGACTCTGCCACCAGCAGAGACATTTGTTACAGAGTCTGCAGGGCCAACGCTGGGGAAGGAAATAGCATCCTGTCAATCTTCCATTCTCGTGGTGAGTGTGTGGAGCAGACAATGGTGCGTGTGGCGGTGGTGAATATGGTGGTGAATATACAGTTGCATGATGCAAATTTCATCGGAGGCACAACACAATGTCAGCTCCAGATTCCAACCTGCTCAAAGAGGTGCCCAGCTCACGGACTTTGACCTTCCTGCACCTCCCACCGGCAAACTACATCTCTCCACGGCTAGAGACCTGAGGAATGTGCCAACTCTGGGCCAAGGCCGTGGAGGGGAGATGTGCCCCGAGCCACCGCAGCCCTTTCTCAGTCTCAAAGTGTGAAGTGTGATTTTTCACATCGGTGTCTCACACGGGGAGACTATCAGACACCTCCTCCCCTGCTGTCACATCAGGAATTTTTCTCATTTGAATAAAAAAATTAAATTCATTCATTATATCAAAGGCAATCAGTCCAGAATACAAAGTTTCAAATTTGAGATGCAGATTATTAAGCTTGGTTTTTTTCTGTTTGTGATACTTATATTAGTTAAGATATATATATATATATATATACACACACACACACCTCTTCATTTTTATTTACATAGTCTATGTATAAATAAATAAATAGGTGTGTATATATGTATGTGTAAATAAAAATAACAATGTGATGGCCAACTGCCTCCTTCTTCCAGGGTGTTGTTTGACTGACTTTTAAACAGAAACACTTCAATCACTGAAAATCCTGCCATGCGGGGCAAACCTACAGCCCGCCTGGCGTATCGTGGCTAACGCATTGTTTATTACTGCAAGATGGGCACCTTTACCAAGAACGGTGGCAACACCTCCATCCTTCTGCCTTTCCCACAGGAGCACTTCAGGTACTGCTGTGAGGCAGCCCCGAGTGAAATAGCATCAATAGAATATGAACAGCCACCTCATGCTCAAGACTTCACATTCACCACGAAAAGCCAAACTTCTCTATGTCCCCACATAGCCTGAGTTTACACCATGTCTAAACGTTGTGTCGTAAGGAGGCCCAGAAAGGCTGAGGCTCCTCTCCTGGGCAGCTGGGTCTCCATCGAGGATGGTGCAAGCTTGCTCATCTGGAAGGTAGTAAATAGGGCCAATAAGAAATGTGCTTTATCATTTCAAATTTGTTTCCTTTTTCTCTCAAAATGGTGGAAAGATACAAAAACAACTTGGCTGGAAAACTCAGTTGTATGTGGGGTGTCAAAATCACTGGGTGCATACAATTTACCCTCTTCTAGTAAATAAAAGGATGCACTCGAGAGCAGACTACAAAACAGGAATTTGAGTTTTGAGTCTCAACAAAAATCAGAACCTAAAGGAATATTCCATCTGCCAGACTCGGGTCTCTCCCGGTTTAGGCGATTGCAGAATCTGGAGGATTTTGTAGCCATCCCCAAACAAATGTTACACTTGAGGCTCACACACAATGATGATGCTTTGAATCTAAACATGGATTGCTCCTCCTCCTATCACATGCTGGGACACGAGACCCTCTAGCTCGAAGCCAGGTAGTCACAGAAATAACTATACAAATTACATTTTCTTGGGATATAGCTTTATGCTCAAATTTCTTCTATTTGGTGACGATGTTAAGTGACAGAGAAACTGTTATAAGGGAAAAAAACGTTGATTTTTAACACTAAATATAAATAGATGTACTAACTTCTCTGGTTGCTATGGTTCATAAACCATGAATATTTACTTTCAATATTTTAATGATCTATTATTGTATTACTAGATTTTCCCAAAACTTGTCCAAATAGGCCTTCTTAAGTGGCATTGCTGTCTACCTAGAAACCCTGCAAGTGACAGTTCATGATTGCCCAGCAGTTCATATATGTGAAACAAAGAAAAGGTCTATGTGTATTTTGAATCCCTTTTGAAAAAAAAATTAAGACATCCAGATGAAAAGCCTGAATACTCTTACGTGATCAACAATCATTTCGAGCAATAGCCATATAAAAATGTTAGGGTCTTTAATAATTCTCTCAGAAATAAAGTGAATTGTAGTGCAGTTATGGTTTTTAAATGAAATAAATGAATAAAGTCTTTTAAATGACTTTAAATAACATATACTTACAAATCATATGTAATTAAGGCATATTTTTTAATTCTATGCCAGTACTTGGGCTTGAACTCAGGACCTAGGTTCTGTCCCTGAGCTTCTTTTGCTCAAGACTAGTACTCTACCACTTGAGCCCCAGCTTTACTCCTAGCTTTTTGGTGGTTAATTGGAGACAAGAGACTTGCAGACTTTCCTGCCCTGGCTGGCTTTGAACTGTGATCCTAAGATATCAGTCTCCTGAATAGCTAGGATTATAGTTGTGAGCCACAGGCACCAGGCAAGATAAATTCTTTTTAGTTCCAGCATAACTACGGTTATGTGATTTTTCCAAGTTCAATATCATTTCATATACACTGTGCATTTAAACAACAAATTTCATCTACCCTATACATTTACTAGTTTTCAAATACATTCTTCCACATTCTACTTCACACTAGCTACAAATACACTTTTTACTAAATATTTAGGGCACCATGACATTTAAAAATTCTTTTATTGATATTGCCTAATATGCTTAATAAAAGCCACTTGATTTAATGATTAACTACGGAGATCATAATGAACTGAAAGCAGCCATGTCCGGGAATGGACTGTCTGGGCTGCCACGCAGCCTCTGTTCCTGACTAAATGAGCTACACTTCAAAGCCAGATTGGGCTCCGTTCCTCTTCTGCCAAAGGCAAGTTCAGCTGCGCCCAGTTCCTAAAGATGAGGAAAGGAGACACCTTGAAGTGTTATGCATTATGCTCACATAACACTTAGAATGGGGATGGATAGTAAATTAGTATTGGAATAGAACTGAGAAAGGTAACTGGATAATTCATCTTTCTCCTCCCACAAAAAATTTGCTGATTTCATTCAAGGGCATAAATACTTTAGGAGAAACTATCTTGTGTGTCTAGCTTATTGGGAGCATGAAGTCACTGGATGGGGCAAAGGCAGATAGACGTTATTTGAAGAAGAAAAAGCTTTCCTCGCCCAGGCCCACCCTCCCGCACCCCCAGGCCCTTCCCCCCACACCCCCAGTCCCCCCTCCCCGCATCCCCAGCCCCCCAGGCCCCCCCTGCATCCCCAGCCCCCCCCCGCTTCCTCCCCCCTCGCTGCGCTGAACAGCTTCCTCCACAAGAAATTATGAAAGTTAATTAGAGAGGATTCTTCCTTAAACAGTTGGGTTGCGAAAAACCAAACAACCAACCAAAAAAACAAAAAACAAAAAAACCCAACACCCCAAACCCCTGAAATTTAACTTCTAAAGCGTATGAAAATGAAATGACTACTTCTAAAACCTCTCGTGTCACCAGTAAGAGCTGACTGCTTTGTTATCCGTTTATAATATTAAAAAAAAAAAGCCAGGGAAGAAGGGTGAAAATGAATTAAATGTTTACACCAAAGGATGGCATACGGAGATACTTTGCTGTGTTTCTTGTAGGCAAAAGGTAGAGAGATTTTAACAGAAGGGACAAAATCCCGGCAGTGTAATAAACTTGGACTCTAGCCAAAATGAAATTCCTAAGAGTTATTTACTTAAAAAAATATTGCTTTATTTTTAAAGGTGACATAATCTGTAACATTTCAATAGTAAAAATCTTTAATAAAAGGAATGAAGCTTTTCTGTCCAGTATTTTAAAATTTACACTTATGTTCCTTACCAGCAATTTCAAACATCCTAACAAATAATCATAACATTCTTATCAGTATCTACAATTAAAATAGGAAATTACCTGACTTTCCTACTCTGGTGTGCACAAGTTTCAAAGACTATATTAAATTTTATAGGAATGGGGCAGCAAAGCATAACACTGGGAGATTGTAAGAACTTCACAAAATTCTTATCTGATAAAACAGGATTTTTTAAGTGTTGAATATCTTTTTTGTGTATGTTTTATCTTTACAATTTGAAAGTTCAAGATTTTTTTTTAAGTAAAGCTACATTTTGGATTAAAAAAGAAACCAACTATTTTCCTTGAAGAAAGTTCAAAACAAAATACTTGTTTGGAAAAAATGAGTAATTCAGTCATTCTGATATGAACTATTATACCATCTTAGTACAGTGCTCACCTTTTTCTAACTCTCCCAAAACCTGTTTGTAGATGTTCATGACAAGTCTGTTAACTCTACTTGATTCACCTGTTAATTTGATAGCATAATAATAATAAAAAAACCAAACCAACATCCTTAATATTTTCTTTCTGGTATGTCTTCCAGGATACACCTAGCACACAATGCTGGGACCAGGAACTAATTGATTATCTCAAAGAAGCAGATGTGTTCAAAGATGAGACCACATCTCTAACATGTACTTATGGATGAGCCAGATGTCAACGGCAAGAATCACTGCTAAGAGTTCCCAACATGATTCAGTGACTTCTCTTTCTTCAGTGTAACAAATGACTGATTCCTGAATCTCACTTTTCAAATATGTGGCAATTTGTAAACTTAATTGTCTTAGTTTTGTAATGTTTTAAGAAGCTATTTCCAAATAGCATGTCAAAAATAGTTTGCCTGAGTCCATCCAGTGTAGCTTCCGAGGGGGAGGCTTATGTCAAGGTAGACTGTCGGTGAACTGGGTGATGCAAGTGAACTCTCGACATCTGAGCTCTGGCAAAGACTTACAGAAGTACAGAGGCATCCTCTCTCTCTGTCAGCTAGTAAGCGCTCAGAAAGTTTTGTGGAGCCCGATGGCCACGCACTTGGAATGTCTGGCTGATTAAAATCAAGTTGAGCTGCATATCCCTTTTTTCAATTAAAAAGGAAATGCAAGACTTCAAATTGTAAAATTCCAATTGTGCTTTATGTATGATAGTACCGAGTTTACAGACAATGCGTTCTTCTCAAGCTCCAGGTCTCATGTTCTGCTCTGCAGAGTCTTAAGTTTACTACAAGCCATTTTATCTAAGGGTGCATTGATATCTACAGAACATAAAACTATTTTCTGTGTCTTTAGGTTGCGAGTTATGGACAGCTAGAGATGTCAGGGTTTTCTAAGACCTCTCAGGCCAGGCTGCCCGGCTCTCCAGCTGGGAGTGTGTGTGAGGACTTCAGGTGGACGGCATGGCTCGTGTGCAGTCAGCATCCCGCCTCGGGCTGACACAAAACCCACCGGCTCCGAGTTGGGATGGTAATGAAGAGGGAATAGAATTCTCTTAATTGGTGCAGTAGCCAAATAAATGCACTTTAAATCACAGTGAGGAAATTTTAAACCTGGGAACCTCCAGCCTTCCCATTCTCCCAGTAACAGGAGGCACTGGTAGGCCTCGCTCCCCTTGAGCGATGGAAAGCCTGTCAACCCGACTGCCTAGAATACCACTCATTAGCCAAGCACTCTGCCAACGTTCCACTTTAACTGGAACACAGGAGAACAGGTTGGCTCACTCAACGTGGGATAAATGGCACGTGAGAGGTGGGTACAGCGCACGAGTTGGTGCTTGCGTGGTGGCGTGAGAACCCACACTGCCTCAGGAGCTTATGGATTCACGGGGTTCTAAGACATCACTTCGGCCTGCTTGGTTCCTCCGCTCCAGCATGGGTCATTTTTTTTAATGTGCACTTTAGTATCTTAAGTGACTAGAATGTTTGGACATTTCCAATTTGGGTGACCGAAGGCATTCTATTCATTTCATGAAGTCTGAATAGAACTGACATGAAAATAAAGATGTCGCATACCATAGCTCCTTAGCATCTACGCAACTCAGGATGGTAACAAGCAGCACACAGGAGGGAGGGCGTCGGTTCATATAATTTATTGCAGTTAGCACACAGTTTAAAAATTCACCAACACACCAATAGTACAAAACTAAACAGCATTATAAGTTATTCCCCCCTCAGGAAAATAAAACATACTATGATTGTCAAGGCTAGATGTCAGTCTAAGTTTTAGAACAGAGAAAGAATGTGAACCTAAGTACAGGAAAAAGCAATTGCTCACCATGACCACAAAAGAAAATCCCAAAGAAAGTCCGCTTTCTCACAGACATTGATTGTCTTTTCTAAATTAATAAAAATTATTTTAACATAAACTGTATTAAAAAAAAAACTAGAAACTCTTCAAGTAACTAAAGATAATGCTCCAAGGCCATTTTCACAGCTTTGTTGTTGTTGTTTGCTTTAAATGCCATCACAGCCAAATTAACACACATTTGACCAAATATTTCCAAAACAGTCCAGCAACACACAATGGAGTTTTCCATTCAGTATCTTAAGCACAAAAATAGGCTATGTTTACAGTAGTTAAGGCGATCAAATTTTAAACAAAAGCAATTAAAAAAAGGGGAAAAACAGCAAATGTTTTCCATGCTACTCCATAGACCATATTTGTAAGTGCAAGACAGGAAAACAAACACTGTGCAAAACGCTCTCGCCCAGCGTGCAGGTCACTCAAGCCACACGTGGGCCGCAGCCGGAGCTGCAGCTCATACTCTCACCCCTGCCCGTCAATCAAGGGAGTCCAGTCCTTTCAGCCTGGGGCTTTTTCAGTCCATAGAATCTTTTCATGAGTTTGGGGTGGGGGGGAGGAGGGGAGGAGGAGGGAGAGTAGGGAGGGTAAGGAAGAAGAGGAGAAAAAGAAAAGGAGCACAAAAAGAAAGAGAGAGAGAGAGAGAGAGAAAGAGAGAGAGAAATGACCTATTGTCAATTTGTGCAGTAGTATTCTAAGAACGCTCAACTGGGTAATTGTGTACATCTAAACTCTGAGCTGGCGTAGGTCCTGAGCAATCAGGAGTTTGTTCTAAGCGCACACTGCTCATGCAAATCTTTAAGCCGTTTGTAAACATTTATATGTTCCTTGTTAAGTAGCGAAGTTATCAAATTTGCAGCTTAAATTTTTATTCAGCTTAACAGTTTCAACTTAAAGACAGTGGGAAGTCAATTTAAATTATATAAAATAAAAATAAAAACAGTGCATTTGCGTTCTTCATAACACCAGTTTTCTTTCCAAATGGTGCTATTTTTCTAAGGAAATTAAATAATTTTAAACTCACTCATTAAAGTTATACAATGCAAACAAAGACAAAAAATATATTGAAACTCATGCATTTCTGTAGCGTTAATATTTACTTTTCAAGACTCAACTAAGAGCATCAACACAACCTGTCAAGTTCTTTGACCCCCCCCAGCCCGTGTAATCAATTACAGTATACAAGAACAGTAATTCACATTTTAAACACACACTTCAACACTGCTGAAGCTGCAATATCCTTTTCATCCCAAGCAAACTTTCACAAAGACAGTGTCCCAGGGACCCCAGTGTACTTGCAGATTACCCCGCACGGGGGACCGTCTGAAAACCAGAAGTTGCCACAGAAAGTTTTAAGTCAACTGCTTGTTTAAAAATAGATAATCCAGCATTTCAGAAATTTTCCATTTGGGTCTAAAAGCATTCAGGTTTCCAACAGCCAGAAAAGATTCATGCAATTTGAGACATAGGAAGAGGCTAATAAAACTGGAGGGGATTTCTTTCTACTTTAAAAAACAAAAACAAAACAACAAAAAACCAGAAAAATATGGGGCAAACACACCAAAAAAAATGGACAATACGGTGTGGACAAAGTTCAGCCCCATAAGAGCATCTTGTGACAGGGCCATCTGCTAGAAGGTTCTTGGTAGCTTCCCTGCCTACCCCTCAAAGGAAAAGACACCCCTCTATTCTCCAACTTGCTCTAAAGTTTCTTTTATCAGAATGCTAAAGTAGTGAGATTCTCATGCTATTATTCTAAAGTGCAAAAACAAGTTAAGATCCCAACTTCTTAGTTCCAGGAAACAAGACTGCTTTTAGACCGTACCACAACTATATAGAATCTATGTATATATATGTGTATATATATATATATATATAACTTATATATATATATATATATATAATTATTTCCAAAGTTCTTGGGAGCTGTCCTCTAAGGTCCAGTCTCTGACCGTGGGCAGGCTCAGCGCTTCGCTCTTGACGGACAAGGAGCTCACCAGCTCGCAGTGGAACTTGCGGATGTGTCTGTACAGGTCCCCGGACTGCGTGAACCTGCGCTCGCACCACTTGCAGGCGTGGGGCTTCTCGCGCGTGTGCACCACGGCGTGGCGGCTCAGGTTGTGCGAGTACTGGAAGCTCTTGCCGCACTGGGTGCAGGTGTAGGGCTTCTCCCCCGAGTGCGTCCTCTCGTGGCGCTTGAGCGTGTACATGCAGGAGAAGGTCTTCCCGCACAGTGAGCACGTGGGCACGTTCACGTCGGCGGCGGGCTTGCTGCGGAGCCCGTCCTGCTCCCGGAAGTGTGTGCTCAGGTGGATCTGCAGGATGTGCGGGCTGGGGAAGACCTTGTTGCACAGCGGGCACATGAAGATCTGGCCCGCAGGGCTGAGGATGTTGGAGACGTAGGGCAGCAGGCCGCCCTCCACGCCGCCCTCCCCGGGGGCGCGCTCGCTCTCGGGGGTCATCATCTCGTCGTCGCTGGCCTTGTCCTCGCGGTCCAGCTCCCGCAGCACCGAGTCCTCCCGCAGCGGGGCCAGGTGCGCCGGCTCGTACGGTACCCTGTGGTTGGCGCCCGCACTGTCTTTCACAGTGCCATGTTCCATGTCATAGTCATTAGTGCCAACATCACCCTCATCACAGGACGCCTCTTTCTCCACCTTCACCTGCACCAGGCTGCTTCTCAGCACGTCCTGTGAAGAGAAATAAGAGCTGTTCAGATTGTCAACTCCCGAGAGGCTGGACTTGACAGACAGGTCCAGCACACAGTCAACATCTGCCGAATCCCTCACGGAGGTGACAGACCTCTGGGACAAAGACTCTGTGGAGCTGCAGGGGCTGGCCACTGTTTTCGCAGCTGCCGTGGCGTGCGGCTCGGCCTCGGCCCCGGCCTGGGCCAGGCCTGCGGCGTCCGACGGCAATCGCATCCACATGTTCCCGGGCTCGGCCGCCAAGTCCCGCTTGCTGGGCAGGAGGTGCAGCTTCTCCTCCTCGCCCTCATCCTCGTCGCTGGGCAGGTCGCCCGCCATGTGGCTGCTGCCATCCGACAGACTCTCCACTTTGTCCGAGCAACTCGAGGCGTCTTCTTCCTTCTTGGTGCTGTCCGCCTCGGTGGTGGCTTTCTCTTTCAGCTTCTTCTTGCAGACTTTGACAATGTCGTACATGTGCAGATAGCTGGCGGCGGCTAGCACGTCTTCGATGGGCAAGTCTTTGAACTGGAGTTTCCCTTCGTACATGAATTCAAGCAGGAGCGCGAAAGCGGGGGCTGTGACAATGTCGCTGTTCAGATGAACAATGTCCCTTTTGTCCAGCTGGTCCTTGTAGAAGAGGTGGAAGTACATGCTGCACGAGGCGAGCACGGCGCGGTGTGCTCGGAACTGGGCATCCCCCACCAGCACCGTGCAGTCGCAGAGGAAGCCCTGGTGCCGCTGCTCGCTCAGACACTGCAGCAGATGCCTACTGTGGTCTGGAAACTCCATGCTGTCTTCATAACCTGGGAAGAGAAGAGCTTCTCATTAGAGCCTGCTCGGGAGCACACCGCAGCCCTCCCTCCAGTCTCCATCTAAAATAATCACCACCACCACACCACTGCTCAGCTCAGCTCCAGTCCGCCTGTGGTTCACACCCCAAGGACAGCAAATCACACACACACACAAGACCTAAGCGCAAGGAAACGGCCTCCTCCCCACCACGCAGCCTCTCCTCCTCCCCAAACTTCTCAGCAAGTTTTGAAAGCTTCCACCTAATCACAGCCTCTTACAGAATGAGAGCTCAGATCTTTCGGGAGAAATTTAGCCATCTCTGCTCATCAAATTATATCCAAATAAAATCTGTAGATAGACTTAATTTCAAAAGGAGCAATATGTATAACAAAGCAAAGTCCCAGATATCTTCTGAAAGATTAAAGAAAAACTTGCTTTGTTACTTTGGATGCCTGTCTCTACTTGGAGAGCAGTTTCAATATGTACACATTTGGCTGAATCAGGGAAAAAAAAGAAATTGCATAATTAGACCAGAAATCAGCAAACAACTTACTTTTAAAGTCAGAGTGTTACAACAACAAGAGCCCTGTGTATAAAAACAGATGTTAGTGCTGAGATCTGCAGGTATGGCTCACGTGCAGGAGAGCAGAAGAACGACACCAACAGATGGAAAAGATCATCCTTAGTCTGAACAAATCCAAAGTCTTTTTTTTTTTTTTAATGAATTGAGAGGGTAAAAAAAAAAAGCTCCTATTTCTTTGTATGCTCTGCACTTGCACAGTATGAGCAATGAGAGGGGCTTCACCCAACTCTGAAAATCCTCATCTAAACTTGACCGCTACAAGGCAAGTCTCCTATTAACTCCCACTTAAAAAAAATAAAGCCATACTTCTCCTCTACCAAATGACAAAACTTGTACAGGTTCAACATTTAGAGACAAGAAAAAAACAACAACAAAAAACCTCTTTCTAGAAAAGAAACTTTTTTTCCTGGCTGCGCCTTACCTCACCAGCAGAAAATACTTTGTTTCAACACAACGGGCTATACTCTCGCTTTCCCACTGCTTCCATGGTCTCAACTGAGCTGCTCTGCCCTGCTGGCTTTCTGGCCAGGAAAGACAAAGATGTGACCATGGGCAGAGCCCTCACAAAGATAGACAGAGCCCCACTTCCCCTCTGGAGACCACCTCACAAGAGCATTCCCCGGGGAAGGTGTGTGAAGTTCATACTCAGAAATTACTTCCCTTCCCCTTCTACACTTTGCCTAAAACTTTCATCCCAACCCCAAATAGATCCTGCAAGATGCCACTGCTAGAATACACCAAGATCTACAATACAATCACTTTAAGTGCCCCACAGCTAACATCAATCCTAATCCTTGAGAGGGCTAAAAATAAAGATTGGAGGGCAGCTCACAAGGTAGCCGTGATCAAATTAGGAGGCTGAGAGGACAGAGGGACAGAGAAGGAAGCTTATAAACATCTGATGCAGCTGACAGGGCCATATGGCAGCTGCTACCAGATAAAGAGATTAAGAATGGGGGAGTGCGATTACAGCTGTCTGGCCAATTCAGGCAGCTCACATCTACAAGTTCTAAATTAGTCGCTAACACAAAAACTCCTGCAAATAATTATTGTTATGCTGAAATAAAAGATCTCTTAAATATATATCTGAAAGAGGAAAATGAGGAAACTAGTCAAACTATTCTCCTAGGGACAAAAGTTCTTTTTGTTTTATTTTTTTCCCCCTTAAGAAACCTCGGGTTTCAAAAGCACTCCAGCTGTATGTTTCAGCAGTGCTACTGACTGTTCTGAAGAATAAAGTTTCACGGTGGAATTCATTACACAACCACCTCGCTTCTTAACTGGAATCATCTTCTCATATCAATCTGAATGCTGGATTCCAGACAGTTTACTATTCTACATTCTCCCCCCCTCCCCCCAACAAAAGGAATCTAAACAGCAGTGAACAACAAAAAAGCATTTTAATCCAAAGTGATTTCAAAAACTGCATTTCAAAGCCTTTCTTAACAGCCCCAAACTTGAAATATCTGTGAATTAATTTACTTGCTCAAAGAAGAGGGGCAAAAATGAAAACTAAGTAAGCCGAGACCTTCAACTCCAGGAAGACTGCCTCTCACTAAGTTCCCCAAACGAGTCCTGAACTGGATTAGAAAGGCAAGGTGACTTCTTAAAAAAAAAATAAAAATAAAGATAAAACACCGAGGGAGCCGGGGAAGCGAGCCTGCCCGCGCGGGTCCGCGGCGCCTACCTCGAGGACGCGCACCCTTGCCTAGGTCCTCTCCTCGGGGTCTCGCTGGCTCCAGGTCTGTGACATCGGTGGGAACAAGCAGACTAAGGAGACAGATGCAAAGTGGAGAGGATGTTGGAGAGGAAGGCGATACCTTCTCCGCCACAGATCCGCACACACTAGCTCCCTGTCTGTGTGTTAGAATAAAAGGCTGAGGGGTGGCAGGCTGTCAGCTGCTCTGACATCATGCTCAGATGGAAATGCTACCTCCAGCTGTGCTCCTTTTAATGCCATATGCTACTCCTCTCCACTCCTGCCACCCGCTCTTTCTTAGGAGAACTTTTCTCTGCTGTTAGTATAAACAGAATACTTCAAAGTCTTCCTTCCCCCAAACTTTCCAACGCCGGCGCTGGAAGCCAGCATATGGACTTCTCTGTATTTATGGCACCGCGGCCTCCCCGCCGACAGCTCGCCGGGCCCGGGGCCGTCCCGGAAATCCACCCGGGCGCCGGGGAGGCCGGGGGGTCCTTAAACCGCCCAACCGACACCCCGAGCCCGCGTCCACGCCGCCCCCGCGGGGACGGTGTCCCGGTGTCCGAGGCGGGGGGAGCCG
>NW_012267251.1:2358373-2482892 GCF_000151885.1 Dipodomys ordii
CCCCGCCGCCTGGGAGGCCTCGGGCTGGGGAGCCCGGCGGGTGAGACGCACCGGGAAACGACCCGGAACCGACGGAACTCGAGCCTCGCGCGCGACGGCAGCGTGAGGGGAGAAAGGCGGGAGCGCCCTTCCCGGCGAGCTCGGCCTCGGAGAAGGGTGGGGGGCCCCGGGGAAATCCGAGGAGCCAGCCGTGCGCCCCGGCGGCCTCGGGACGGAGCCGGGCTAACCAAGGTTCCGCGGGAGGACCCGGGGCGGACCGCATCCGAACCCGGACCCGCCGGGAGCGCGGACTGTGTGGCCCCGAGACAGGTTAAATAACTGGTGTTAAAGAGGTGAGGGCCCCGCCCTCCCCAGCAATCCCATCCAAGGCCCCTGGGGCAACTGCAGCCTCCCCCCCCCCTTCCCTCTCTCTCCCTCCTTCCCTCTCTCTCTCTCTCTCTCCTTCCCTCCCTTCCTCTCTCCCTCTCTGAAAAACTTACACACTTTCAGTTCTTTTTGGAAAGTCAGCACACAAAACAAAGTGGTGTTTCAGGTGTCCCACACTACAGAGTGATTAATTTTTATTCAGCATCCATGGGGACGTAAGGTTCCTTAGAACCCCTTCTCTAAGGCCTTGGGTCAGTAAATGAACCATGATGCCCAAGGGTAGACAAACGCCGCCATGGCGCTCACGGGACACTATGTTGAAAATGAGTACAACCTGAGGGTGAGGACAGGAGAAACACTGGGAGAGAGTGAGGGAAGGGGTGACAGTGCCCACAAAGAAATGTCCTCTGCCTGACTCATGTACCTACCCTCCGTACATCACCTTATATTTAACAACAATAGAGAAGTTGGTCGTGGTAAAGCCAATAATCTACTTCCTTCTTCCTCCCATGCACAGGGGACCTCGGGGAGAGGGGGCCCCAAAAGTGCCAACATTGAACTATCACAAAAATAGAGCATTACTTTCCCTCTATAGGCATCTCATTCCTGTATTATTTCAGTTAATCTCTGCTTTCTTGGGAGTCCTGAAATTAGGGGAAGAAAAAACAAGAGAAACTGACCATTCATGGTTATGTTTCTTGCTAGGGAATAAGTTTTATGTTTTAATAACATGCATGTCGACCTATAACAACCAACTGTATAAAGTGGTGACAGATCAAATAAAATTTAATTTGACAGGCAGCTCCATAAAGTGAATGTCTGACTTTTAAAATGTGAACCACAAGTTAGATCTTTGAAACCATCAGTGATTTTATTACACTTGATGCAATTGGTCTTGTTGAAAATTGACCTGTGAAATTCAGTGTATGTGTGTGTGTGTGTGTGTGTGCATGTGCATGCGCGTGCGCGCGTGTGCCAATCCTGGAGCTTGAATTGAGAGCCTCCATACTGTCTCTGAGTTATTCTGCTCAAGCCTAGTACCTCTTGAGCCACAGCTCTTCTTTTGGCTTTTTGGTGGTTAACTGGAGATAAGAGTTTCAAGGACTTTCCTGCTGGGGCTGGCTTCAGACCTCCATCCTCAGATCTCAGCTTCCTGGGTAGCTAGGATTAGAGGCATGAACCACCACACCTGGCAAGAGACAGTTCTGAATATTGGCTTTGCATAAACTTGTTCACTTCACATATAATTAGATTTTTTTTCAAAAATTAGGCAAAGAACAATAAAAGACCAGATAGACCAAGGTGTAATATTAATAACGACTATAAATTGTGACTGGAAGTTAACCTATTTATCTCTGTGTGTGTGTGTGTGTGCGCACGCGTGCTGGTCCTGAGGCTTGAACTCAGCGTGGCCTCTGTTCCTGAAGTTTTTTTTTGCTCAAGGCCACTGCTTTACCACCGCTCTACTTCTGCCTTTTTTTGGTGCCTAATTGGAGATAAGAGTCTCACAGACTTTCCTTCCTGGGCTGGCTTTGAACTACAATCCTCAGATCTTAGCATCCTGAGTAGCTAGGATGACAGGCATGAGCCACCAGCGTTGGATTCAGCGAATCTGTTTTTGAGGTGTATCTGGATTGCTCAGGCTGGCTTTAAAGTGGCCTCGGGAGATGTGCTTGCCTCAGGCACCCAGGCAGCTGGGAGTTGCCCTACTTCCTGACCCTGACTTTCCCTCTCTTCCCCCACCAGACCCCACCTCTCCTTCTCTTCCTGTCTTACTCCTAGCTTTCAGAAATTGGTGGGCTGATTGATATGGTCTAAAGGAGAAGGAGGCATAAAAACCCAACTGAGACAATCACTTAAACATAAAGAAAAGCTGGGTGCTGGTGGCTCTCACTTGTAATCCTAGCTACCCAGGAGACTGAGATCTGAGGATTGTGGTTTAAAGCCAGCCCCGGCAGGAAAGTCTATGAGACTCTTATCTCCAATAAACCACTAGAAAACCTCAAGTGGTAGAGAATTTCCTCTTGAGCTGAAGAGCACAGGGACAGCGCCCAAGCCTAGAGTTCAATCCCCACGACTGACCAAAAAAACCTATAAAGAACTCAAAACACATGCCACAATAATGAACAGAGAGTTCATATGGTATATAGCTTGGTCTTTAAAAATTCAAATTCTGCAGATCACACCTATAGCAGGTCATCCCTGGGGAGGTAGGTTCTGTGATCCTCGAAGCTGTTCATTGAGCTCCTGTACTGCAGCAAGCCTGCACTGGAGAGAACACAGCCACATCTCAGCCCTGAGGACACAGGCGCTCAGGATTTGCACCTGTGTGGGGCTCCCCAGCCTGAGCGCCCAGGACCGGGAGAGCCTCCAGGAATTCAGTCCTGTGGAGTGAGAAGGGCACAGAGTCTTCCCAGAACCGCTTGTCCTGTGTGGCCAGTTTTCAGCTGCTTCCTGTAAATCAGCGCTGTGCAGAGAGCAAAATGGCTGAAGGAGGCAGATCTCTCCAGATAAGTTAGAACTAGGCTGACCAGAGAGTCTAGAAGAAAGCAAAGCGCCTCTTCATGCCATTCAATCCATACCTGTTTCTCAGCTTGCTCTCTCTCTCTCTCCTCTCTCTCTGTCAATAAAGTATATTACACAATGGCATAGTGGGGCGTTTTATAGTTAACTTCTTTTATTTGTTTATGTTTGTTTTCCATGCTGGGAATGAACCCAGGGCCTTGCCTGCCAGGCAGGTGTCTCCTGGGGCTCCACCCCCTGGCCCACCCCAGGCAAGCTCTGAACCCTAAGCTAGTTCCCTTCCTTGCTACACTAAAGTTCTTCCTGAAGTCCATCGTGGCAGATCAAGCCATTAAAGCATTACTATCTATTTTTATTTTCTGGCAGCACTAGGATTGAACTCAGGGCCTTGTGCCTGCTAGGCAGGCATTCTATCACTTGTTCTACCCTCTCAGCCTAGTTAAAAATGATTTAAATGTTATCCAAAACAAAATAAACGAATACAGGCAGCTGAACTGTCCTTTAAAACCACAGTGAACCTCCCAAAGCTACATGCTAGAATTTATTTAATTTGGATAACTGAAAGATACATTGATTTCATTTGCAGGTTTGTATTCTAGATTTAATTTTCAAAAATAAACGAAACGTAAGACTTTTCCAGATGCATTTGCTGGACTGGGAAGGTGGCTCAGCGATAAGAGTGCTTACCTTGCATGCAGGAGGCCCTGGGTTCGATTCCTCAGCACCACATAAGCAGAAAAAGCCGTAAGTGTCGCTGTAGCTCAAGTGGTAGAGTGCTAGCCTTGAGCTGAAGAGCTGAGGGACAGCGTCCAGGCCCAGAAATCAGGCCCCATGACCAACAACAACAACAACAACAAAGATAGATTTACTAAGAACCTATGATATTCATAACCCTTCCTATTTTAAGTATTTACAATTCCCTGACCTGAAGTGTTCAAGTGTTCAAGTACATGCATGTGTAAAGAGTGTGCATGTGTGTGTGTACATACATTGTATATGATCAAGATAGCATATTTCAGTCATTAGGTTAGTTTTTCTGGTTTGAAAAGTATGTAAACTATGTAGTAGATAAAAGGCACTTGTTCAAAATAAAAGAATCAAATTTCTATGTATTTAAACGCCAACTTAAGTATTATATTCAGCTGCCTCATCTGGGACTTGTGGGAATCCAGGGTGCTAGTGAACTCAGACAACATGAAGAACAGCTGAGCACTGTCACACGTGGGCAGCACCCTGCACAACTCAGAACCACTCAGGTGCTGTGCTTCTGTGTGTGTGTGTGTGTGTGTGTGTGTGTGTGTGTGTGTGTGCGCACACACCTTGCTCTATACCCAGAAGTCGTCCTTTCCTTGTGTCACGTGACCCCTGAACACAGCACCTTGGTGGATCCAAACAAGCAGGAAAGCTGTCCATCTCTGAAGTCACTCCCTGAGAACTTGGAATACGTTAGAGAAATACAGAGCTACAGCGGCGTGACTCTGTCAAACTTCTGCCATTTGCCAGGTGACAGCAATACACTAAAATGTCATCCTCTTTACATTGATCTTTATTATGTATAAATGTGAAGCCCATGGACAATATTGAGACTTTTTTCTTTCAGTGGCTAAAATATTGTTGCTGCCAAATAAATGCATAGCAATCCCAGACCTGGTTTTAAAAATTCTCCATGAAAAGCTATACATTTAAGAAAAATGTATATTCTGTATAAGAAAAAAGTCTCGACACCTACCAAATTCAAAGTACTGGTAGTAGCAGGAGCAGACAGAAGGTTAAATCTCGCTCCAGAAATTTCCTTCGCCCTTAACGATCACATGGAACTCGGGAAGTTACTTCCCTTACAAAGAACTAGCATTTATGCTTAAGACTAAAATGATTATTTTTAAAGTATCCATTTTACAATGCAAATGTGTATCTAAATTAAACCCAGTAAAAATAAGCATTTTAAACTGCACCACAGTGATCAGGATGGGGACAATGGGAATGTGGAGAGCAGCATCTCGGCCCCTCCTGGGGACCAGAAGCCCCCTCGGTTGGTCTGCGCATGTTGGCTGCGTTCGCCCGGCAGCCCATGGCTCAGAAGTTGTTTGACAAAACCAAGGCTGTTCAGCCAGGCCAAAACCAAAATGAAAGGGAAGACTACAAAGGAAGAGGAAAAATTCCCTAAACGGACATCCAGTCGACCATGCCCAGCATGCTATGGACAGAGACAGGGATGCGGGTCCCTAAGACAGAGCAGCAGGACTGAGGCACTACTGGGCATTTTTGCTAGAGCTGGGTGACAGGGTGAGAAGCGTAGGTAAGGCCCGTGCTCTACAGAAGAGGAGGAGGGCTTTAAAGAGAGGGAGAAGAAGCCGGGCACTGAACAGCTGAAGGGACAGCACCCAGGCCCAGAGTTCAAGCCCCACCACCGACTGCCACAAAAAAAAACAAAGAGAGGGGCTGATCCCAGGGGAGGAGGACGGTGAGGGGCCAGCCGTGACGTGAGGAGAGCAGAGACGTCAGCACTTCTGCCCAGGGGCTGCGCCTCCCTGCCACTGTCTAATCGCCTGCCACGTGCTAACTGTCCTGAAGTAATGTTTCAGAACATCGCTAGCCCAGGTGAAAGGGCTAGCATGTATACAGCCCTGATGTAAAGTGTCACAGACAGGGCAACTGTGCATGTGTGTGTGTGACACGTGCGGACTGGTGTGCAAGCATGCATGTATGTGATCAAGACAGACTGTGTGTCCATCCTTGGCTTTTCCAGCAAGACTGGATAAATACAAACTAAAATTTCCTCCCACAGGGTGAGAGTTTCATAGCACATTCGTTATTACATCGTCTTAGGGAAACCGACACCACAAGAAGAACACGAACCCCTCAGCGGCCTGATTAACGCCATCTTAGAAATGCATTTTTTTGCTCCCCACTGTCCCCGCACCAGTTTCCCCAACGCTGTCACACTGAGGGCCTGCTACTGGGCACATTGGCCTCCATGCAAAGTATTTGGCACCAGGGTTCATACCAGATGCATAAATGACCACTGCCAAGAAACAAGGTTGAACACTGGGTCTTTGATGAAGTGGAACAGAAAAGTCTCACGCTATAGATGGTTTGGCTTTTAGTTGTGGGTCTCCTGCATGCTGAGCAATGCTCCACCACTGAACAGCAGCGCTGGCCCCTGGACTGCCGCTTCTCCCCATCTTCCTTCGCAAGTAGCTGCGGTGTCTTAGCACCTACAATGCTGCCCTGCACGGAAGAGCCATTCGGGGACTAGGTGAGAAGGGGAAGAGGAAAGAAGGAAGGGATGGAGGAAAGCAGAGGCAGGGTGAGAGGAGACATGGAAAGTGATGTACACTTTTGCGTTTTGTCTGCAGGCTACATGAAAGGGCAGTGCTCTACATTTCAAGCAGCCTCTTCTAGCGCTGGAGGTAGCGCTTATTTTGTGAGAATAATCAAACAGACGCACGAAGCCTACGTACTTTCTTCAGACTGTTCTATGCCAACAGAGAAAGATCCCGCATGGATGTGGTCTGGTAGGATCGGAGCAACTCTGTGTCTTACGTGAAGAGTGTTTCCTCTCGCTGGACGATGTGGTGCCTGCGGTGGTCTCAGCCACTCAGGAGGCTGAGGCAGGAGCGTCACTCCACTTCAGCAGTTCAGGGCCAGCCTGGACACCATAGCGGGATCCTCTCTTCAGTGGAAAAACAATTCATCTTTTGTAGATGTTATTGTTTCATTGTTGTGCTGTTATTTTTATTGTTTGGAGAAGAATCTTGAGAGGGATTGGTAAGTCCAGGGCCCCAAGTGTAGGTTGGTAAATGTCAGTGCTAGCTGACATCGGTCGCTGACCTGCAGGTATCTAGGTCATTCTGAAACTAAAAGAAAACCCTGCGGGGCCCAGTGGTTCTTGGCTGAATCGTCCGGGACTTGCGGGCCAGCCTGGCCAATGGAGGGAGAACTTGCTTGGAAACAAAACAAAACAAAACCCTCCATTGTTTAAAAACAAATTAGACTCTTCTATGCTTCGGAAAAAAAATGAGTCTATTGGTTTTGTTTTTCATTCTTAAGAAAACAGTCCGTGATTCCAACTGAACCAGATAGGCAAGCTAAAAATATAAGGAAAGAAATGAGTCCTAACTTCTCAAGCATAGCTTCAAGTAAAGACGTACGCAGTTGGTGTGGATGGGTAGAAACGAGGCCATCTCAGGGCAGAGGCCTCCCTCTCTGTGGTCCTCTGGAGACAGCAGGTCCTCGGGCAGCAAATCTGATGCAGAGGACCTGATAAACCTCCATGTGGGTGTATCCTGTGACTGCAAGAGAAAAGACTGTATTTTCATTTGCATGGTTTGCTAGGTTTTATTTGGCAGATATAATATCACAAGCTACACAGAGCCCATAAAGCAGAGTGGGAACAGCAGCTCATTTGGTGGCAGAATGTAATGGTTATGGCTAAAGGGCTTACATAATTCATCTCAAACCCTTATGCCTCTATTTATTGTTGTTTAAATGAAAATTAAAGTCTCACAGCCAGAAGGAGAGATCTGGTCAGAAATGTGATTGAGAATCTTTCTTCTTACCCAGTATCTGAGATTATCAATCTGTGACACTTAAACACAGCTATGTAAATATACTAGAAGGAAAATACTTCGCCCAAGCAACTTAGTACTGCCTCTCTCCAATTCTGCTTTTCCCAACAACTCTAAAACTCGGGCACAATGGGAATGGGTGAAGAGAAGACCGTGTGCGCTGCTCCGACTTGAAAATCCTGGTTAGGCTCTTGGCAACAGGAAGCTACGTTAGGAGGTGATGTTGGCTATCATGTGACGTTTAGCACAAGGGAACATCCGGGGTAGGGGACGAAAGAACAATACCTCAGAAAGTCCACGCAGAGATTTCACAGACGTATAGTGGCTCTTAATTTATTAGAAATATTTCTGTTATGTCATACTGCTAAAAAGCTTTTCATTCATGATTTTAAAATAACTTTATTCTTACAAGAGTAGAAACACTGTCAACTGTGCATGTTCCTATAGACCTGCTATTGGGGGGAAAAACTGGAATTGTGGGGTAGCGGGAAATTTTTGTTTCCGTTTTTCATTTTGGAAGAAACAGGACTGAGGGTGACACTGTCCAAAAAGAAATGCACACTTTATCTGACCTATATAACTGTAATCCCTCTGTGTACCACCTTTATAATAGCAATGAAAAAATAATAACGAAAGGAAACAGGCCTGAAAATAAAGTTTGTTGAAAAGAGAGACATCTAACCCAAGGTCTTTTAAATGCTAGGACAGTGTAGGTAAGTTTGAAAGTGGCAATAACCACAGTAGCAGTTTCATGGAAATGGAATTATATGGTTGAAAACATGTGTAAAATAATGTACAGTAATCTACTTGGTGCAAATTTCATGCAGCATATATACATTACTGTAATATACAATGCCAATTAAAACTGCTTGCCATTCAATGGGATGGGACAGCATCATGTTTCTGGGCCATTGGCATTCTATAATTAGTGTGCTTAAGAAGAAAAGTAACAAATTAAAACTTAAACTTAAAAAAATGAACCAGCATACCCTTTTCATACAAGATGGACAGTTAAATATACTCCTTTTGAAAAAAATTATTATCAAGGTGATGTACGGAGGGGTTACAGTTATATGGAAGGAAATGAGTTCAAGTTGTACAGATCATTTCCAACATCTCGTCTTGTGAGTATCGCTGTTGCATTGGTTCCCTCTTTATCCTTTGTCTCACCATTTTGTTGTTCCCTTCCCTTCCCTAATTCAGACACATGTACCCAGGGCACCAAAATCAAATGCAGTGACAACAGGGGATAAATCATAGGAAAAGAAAAAGAAAAAGAACTCATATAGTACATTAACAACAACAACAACAACAAAGAAAAACCTCTTGTTTCCATGTCTTGGAGTTGATTCCGCTTAGCAATTGAGCTACTCATCTGCTGGGGCCATCTTAGACATGTACTAATTATTACAAATGAGGGATCTATGCTTCTTTGGGTCTGGCTTACTTCACTTCATATGATTTTTTCTAAGTCTTTCCGGTTCCTTACCAATAGGGCGATGTCATTCTTTCTGATGGAAGCATAGAATTCCATTGTGTCAATACACTCTTAATAGTTTATTCATTTATGTTAATAAGCAAAAGCCATGTGGCCTAAATTCTACTCAACATGAGTCATACAGTGGTTGTTTTTGAAACTGGGCTATCACTCTTGATTTTAGAACTTCTTCATTACCTTTAGGTAAATCAATACCGTTACTAAAGTGATTAGCTTGAACTTTCCAATTTTGAAAATATTATGCCATTTAGGTTGTTGCTGTCTACATACAGCAACCAATTTGGAGGGAAAGACAAATACAGAAAGTTATTTTAAGCCACTATTAAGTGCAAGTAAATAACTCATTTTCTAAATAATGAGATAATTGGTGGCATTCATCTTGTTTTGGTAGTAAGCCCATGAGCAGCACGTGTATGTGTGTGTATGTGTGTGTGTGAGTGTGAGTGTATGAGTGTGTATGTAAGACAGAGAGAAAGAAAACACATAGCTTTAATTGTATATCTTCCTAGATTAATAGGCATCTGTCTAAATAATAATCCAAGAAATATTCAGAAACAAATAGAGCATTATATGTTTTCATTTGAAACAACAGGATCATGGTCATAAGTACTCATAACTACACTATAGCCTTATGCATTTATTCTTCCTAGGTTCATAGCCAATCTACATTTACCCCCTAATCAACTGATTTTGATCCTGTCCAGTGGCTAGGAAGGATCTGATAAAAGGAAAGAGAAAAAGATGAAGATAATTTCAGGAAGAAAGAAAAAAATCAAAAAAGGGGAGAGGAGAATGAAGAGAATCCAGTTAAGGTAGGCAACACTTTTAGAAATAAAACCATTTGAGAAGTTTTCAGTTGGTCTTTTCCCCAACAAGCATGTTTTTGGGGTAATATATTCTTGTTAAGTTTTGGGGATAGAACCCAGGGCCAGAGCAAACTTCTAGGTAAGTACCTTACCCCGAGCGACACCCGAGCCTCCAAACTTTTTTTTTTTTAATTGGAACTAATGTGTTCTAATATTTTGTTTTTTTAGAAAAACCTCTCCTCCACTAAACTGAAAGTGAGGGATTTAATGTCTGAAACATCTAGAAGCTGCAATCTTGGTTATAAGCTAAAGGCATGTGATGTGGAATGGGGCCACCCCTCTACTTGGAGACATGCGCCTTCTCAAGCTAGATGGCTTTCCCTTTGAAAGACATGGAGCACAGAGGAGCTTCGCTTTGGCGCCTGCCTGTCATCCGTGTGGAAGACATTGGCGTGGTCAGTGCGAGCATCAGATCCCATTCCCAAGTGAGCAACGTCTCCTACCGACGTCTGGAGCCTCCCAACCTTGCCTCTGTCCCACACGCTCCTCGTCAAGATTTCTTTGTTTGAGCTCTTAAGGCATACGACCACTGATTTTTTTTTTTTTTTGTTCTAGGGATGCAATCTTCAGTAGTCCTTATTTTCACTCAAAATTACAACACAGGGGCCAAATGGCCAATGCCATACAGATGGCCAAATAGATAATAAAGACTCAGTTCATGAATAATATCCACTCCAAAAGAGGACAAAAGCAACAGGAAAAAAGAGCCCAAATTGGACAAAATGTGCATGCTATATTTAAAAAAAAACACACACATGCGATCATTGTCAGAGATCATTAAGGGTGCCCTGTAGTTTTAATTATATGCCAGTGGCACCAATTTGGTGTGACTGTTTGCTCTTGGAGTCAATAAAAAAAGTCATAACTGCCATCAAATTTAAATTTAATTTATTTTCTACACAGCCCTTTCTGTTTTCCTTGTTTTTTTCTCTTTTATAACATTAACACTTTTTTTGTTAAGGAATGTGTGAAAGATTAATTTGTGGAATGAGGGGAGCTGTGGCTGCACAGCGCAGGACAGATGGCGGGGGACGAGCCGGCTCTCCTCTGTTGCTGCTTACTGCAAGTGAGCGCGCGCAGCTACTGCCACCAGCACCCGTTCTTCTGGGGGCCCTGCAGAAGGTATGTTCTGGGACCCACAGGCTGGCTCTGCTACCTGGGATGCAATCCACACTGTACCTTACACAACCGTACTCTGTCCAAGTTTTCTTAGAGTCCTGGACCCCATTCATTTGGAAGCTGCATTTCCATATCCTTCCACAGACTCTTGTGGAAAGCAGAATGGAACATACTTTTTCCTGCTAAACTGACTCCACAGAGATGAATTAATGATTTGTCTTTGCTGAAGTTCCATACTGCAAAGCCAAATGCAGGAAAGTTTAGATGCAGAAGAGAATTAGTATTATTTTTTAAAATGGTTGGGGCATCGGTCAAAAAGTTCTCATGTTGAAGAGGATTAAAAAAAAAACTGTCAGAAACCGACAATGTGCAATTTTTGCCTTGGAACAACCCGGATTTACACATAAGTACTGTAGGAGTTTGCTATTGTAAAGGTTCGTATCGAAGAATAAAGCAATTACTGCAGAAAATCACTGTCATATGGCGTGCACAGACACCGGGAGGAGAAGTAGAACTTTGAGGAGGAAGGGGGGAAATGAGGACAGCAAGTGAGAAGGGAAGAGGGGAGTTCTTTTTATGCACAAAGAGATCCATTAACAATCTCTTTATCAGTTGCTTTCTTCCTCCTGAAGTGAACCGGCTTGCAGAGCTCAGGGAAGTGGGCCTGCGGGGAGGAGTGAGTGCAAGTGTCAAGGTTTGGCCCATTCCAGGTGAGGTTTGCCTCAAGTAAAGCGCCCAGCGCCTCAGCCTCCACCTGCCTTGCCCACAGGCAAGGTCACGCATGGAGAATGTCAGCCGCTCTGCCACCCGCACTCTGCTTCTTCGGCAGCCCCAAGGCTGCTGTATGGTGGTCAGAGTGCTCAGGGTAGGGGGCTTGGTCTGGAAGGGGTTGTTTATGATTATGCTATTTTCCTAACTAGAAACAGGGAAAAAGGCAGCAGTCCAAAATTGTACCTGGTTGTCGTACCAGCTCTGCTGGGGGCCCAGGTGTGGCCGGAGGTCCTGGCACAGGCACTTCCGTACGATTGCAGCACCCAGCTGATGCCAGGCGGCCCCTAGTTACCTCACTGTAGCCGAGTCACTGCCCGAGCCCTGGTCTCCACTGCAAGACAGTCTGAGCCAGTACCTTCGTTATACAGTTAGAGAAGAATTAGGAATGACTGTTCTCGTAAAGGAATGTGCTTTAGACCCTGCTGGCAGAAGTGAACTCCCAAGTTCCTAGAAGTCATTTTTGCAATGTTCTTGAACACCTGACATCTATCTGAGGGCTCTTTAGTATTTATTCTGTTTCCTTAGGGGAACATAGGAGCAGGGTTGGGATGTGACTAAATGGATGTGGTATGAAAGAAAAGGAGAGATACAATTAAATCCAACCAACATCGTATCATATGGGGAGACTATACCTAGGAATGTTAGCAAATAGGGGTGAAATCTGGTATGTATGTGTGTGCATAAATAAATACATAAGGATGCATATATATTTATAAAATAAAGTTCACCAAAAGGAAACAGGTCAAGGTATCTACCATATATCTAACCTAAAGAAAGTTATCTATTACATATTTGTGTTATAAGAATTTGACTATATTTCTATACATACAGAAAAGAAAGGTACAGCAAGTCTTTCAGCAAACCCTAACATATGCACACACACACACACACACACACACACACACACACACACACACAGAGGCTCAGAATAGAGTATCTATTCACAAATCAATGCAATGATCCATACTAGCCTTGCTTATATTGAAGCAATTGCAGTCTGTTATTTTGTGCTCTTACACTTATAATTAGTTTGGTGTATGCTCATGCCCCAAATGTAAGTCTCTTCATTTTTTCTTTCCTAGTTGATGCAGATGCATATATATATATATATATATATATATATATATATATATATATGCCTGAACACTGCAAAAAAGCTAATTCACTGATTATAAAGGAATTCTTGTGGGCTAAGATACAAATTGTAAGTTATATACATTGTATAAATATTTTTATTTTTTTAATTTTTTGTCAGCTGTAGGGCTTGAACTGTGGGCCTGGGCGCTGTCCCTCAGCTCTTCAAGGCCAGCACTCTACCACTTGAGCCACAGCACCACTTCCAGTTTTCTGGTGGCTTATTGGAGATAAGAGTCTCACGGACTTTCCTGCCCAGGCTGGCTTTGAGCTGTGATCCTCACATCTCAGTCTCCTGAGTAGCTACAATGATAGGTATGAGCCACCAGTGCCCGGCTTGTATCTTTATTTTTAGAAACAGTTTACATTTTTTGGCAGTACTGGGGATTGAATTCAGGGCTTGAATTCACAGGGTAGGTGCTCCTCCACTGCTATACCCGCAACCCCATTTTGGGTTGTAGTTATTTTCAAGATAGGATTTTGCTTCATGCTGGGTTGGGCCTGGACTTTGATCCTCCCACTTGTGCCTTTCCACTGGGCCTGGCCATTAAATGATTGAGGGGCGTCTCAAGAACTTCCTTAGAGGCTGACTTCTAACTGGGACTCCCTGATGTCCTCCTAAGTAGCTATAATTACAGACTTGAGTCACAGTGCCCAGTACATATCTTATCTATCTATCTCACCTACCTACCCATCCATCCATCTACCCATCCATCATCTATCCATCTTTGCAGTGCTGGGGTTTGAAACCAGGTCCTCACACATACTAGGAAAGTACTCTACCACTGATCACATTTTAAAAACTAAACGAGAAAATGTGTATATGTATACACATGTATGTCTACAATTGCATTTTGTATACACTGACTTTCCTTTATACTTATTAATTAGATAGGTATTTCTGGCTGTCTACCCCAGTTTAGTAATAAAATTCAACTTTTGCCAATAAAACTCATTTTCCAGCCTCCTTTGCAGCTAGAGATATCAGTGTGACAAATTCTGGAATTATGAGTAAGTGGTTTATGTCGTTTGCAGGAAGGAAACCTGTGAAGAATGGCTAATAGGCCTTCCACTCCTTTCTCTTTTGTTCCCTTTTTTGTTATCGTCTACTATCTGAAATATGTTTTGTGATGGCTAGAGCTTTGGCTGTCATCACGGACCTTGAGGATGAACGCCCACTCTGGGGAGGCTGGAGGTGGGGGATGATCTGGAATGTTCTCCTGAATTCGAGGACTTCCTACATAATCATTCCAGCCCACGACTGCTGACCGCCCCCAACCTGGTTTCTATAAAAAAAAATCATGTTGGTGAAAACGTAAATCAGTATAGTTATTATGTAAAACAGTATGGGGGTTCCTCAAAAAGTTAAAAACAGAACTACCATAAGATTGGGCAATCTCTCTTCTGGATATATATCCAAACAAATGATGACAGTGACGCACAGAGCTATCAGCATGCCAGTGCTTACTGTAGCATTATGAGTTCAGGATGACCTGAGTGCCCATCAGCAAATGGATAAAGAAAATGTGACACATACACACACACACACAGAGTGGAATACCATGTAGCCTTAAAAAAAAAGGACATCCTGTCATTTGTTACATGAATAAAGCTGGAGGCCATGTTAAATGAAGTAAGCCACAGAAAGACAAGATCTCTCTTATATGTGGAGCATAAAACAAGTAACATTGAGACCCAGAAAGAAAAGAAGGAAAGAAGAATCAAATTCATACAAGTAGAGAATAGAGGGGTAGTTATGGGGTGTACAGGTCAGTCTCCATCATGGGATATGGAGTTGCATTTGGGTAGGGTCAATAAGTTCTCTCCACCTAATGGACAGCATGGAGACTAGTTTAAAAATACAGCAGTCTATACCTGAAATACACCAAGAGAACAGTCTGCTGTGTTCTCCCCATATGCTCAAGATAGACAGACCACACACACACACACACACACACACACACACACACCCCATAACCATAGCTAGAAATGGATATGTTAATTAGCTCGATGACAGTAATTCACTGTGTATATAAACATCACATTGTAACCATGAGTTACATTTATTTAAAAATTTAAAACAAAATCAATAGCAAATAAATTAAAAAAAAACCAAGCAAGTATACGAACTTAGTTCTAGGTAAAGGACATATAGCTGATTTTTTTCCCTTTGTATCCTTTGGCATCTTAAAGTGAAAATATAGATATTAATTGTGGATTTTCCTTTAAAGAAGGCTTATTCCTAATCTTGCCAGTCTCAGTCCTAGGTAATGATTCAGGAATCAGGCCTTACTATTTTGCCCATCAGAACTCGGAGCCTTCTGCACAGATGGCCTCTCAAGTCCTCAGAGAAAAGAGAGTGGCTCAGGTTGCGGGTGGAATCATATGCGTGGGATTTTAAATAGTCTAGGTCGATGTGGCATTTGACACATAATCTGCCCACACTCCCCTACCCAGAAGCCATTCGTAGGACCCCAAACTAGCTGCAAGAGCCCCTGGGAAATTTGGGGTTAGCAGTGCTCTCAGAAAGAAGAGGTAGAGCAGAGCACTGATTTTCTCTTTCCCAGTAAATAAACAGAAATGTGTGTCTCCAACATCCCTGTTTGAAATACGTACTCAAGAATATAGATCATGACATACTAATATACTTCCAGGTCATCTTCATGTTGATATATCTCAAGCTTCAACATAACTCAATTTTCTTTTTTTTTCTTTTATTGGTCAGTCGTGGGGCTTGAACTCTGGGCCTAGGCGCTTTCCCTCAGCTCTTCAGCTCAAGGCGAGCACTCTACCACTTGAGCCACAGTGCCACTTTCGGTTTTCTAGTAGTTTATTGGAGATAAGACTTTCTTGGACTTTCCTGCCTGGGCTGGCTTTGAACTGCGATTCTCAGATCTCAGCCTCCTGAGTAGCTAGGATGACAGGCGTGAGCCACTGGCGCCCAGCTTCAATTTTCTTTTAAACACATCATTTCTCAAGCATTTATGTGTGCTGGTCCCAGGGTTTGAACTCAGGGCCTGGGTGCTATTCCTGAACTTTTTCATTCTAGGCGGGTGCTCTACCACTCGAGCTGCAGCTCCACTTCTAAGCATTTTTGGTGAAGGCAGATGTACTTTCCAAATGGTATCGTTTCCGTCATCAGCTCTGGCTACTCCATGTACAGTACTCTTGTACTGTTCATGTGAGGGCAATGTTTTAACAACTACAGAGCAAACTAAGAAAAGGACGTAGGGCTCTCAACCGATCAGAATGCACCAACGTAGTGGTCTAGAGTAGCGTGGTAGAGACAGAAATTTATCATTGAGGCAGACAGGACTTTATGACTTTCTCTTATAAGTTCTATAGGTAGTTTTATGGGTTATTGTAAAATGTGTTTATAGACTATTGTGATTGTGGGTTATCTTAGAAGGTGAAACAAGTTCACTTGGAGTGTTTCTATGTTTAAACAGCATGGTGTGTGATTCAGTGCCTTACATTTGCTATGTGAGCACTCTATTGCTGAGATACACCCTCAACCCTTATTTGCACTGATTATTTTTCAGAGAGGGTCTTAATTTCTGCTTGGGTGCATGCCTGGACCACAATCTTCCTATTTCTAGCTCCACACCATAGCTACCATACACACCTGAATTCTTCCATTGAGATGGAGTCCCTTGGACCTTCTTCCCTACTTGGCCCAGAGCCACAATTCCCCCAATACCAGCCTCTCACAGGGCTCATAGGAACTCATCACCACATCCAGGTATTCATTAAGAACAGGTCTTAGGCACATGCTGAGTTGACCTCAAATCACAATCATTTAGGGTATTTTAATAGGTATTTTAGGTACTCCAAAGACAGGTGGCCAATTAATTAGATAGGAAGGTAGGTATGTAGGTAGACAGACAGCCAAACAGATGCTGGACAACCCTTTTCATAAATGATTTAAAAAATAATGGAGTCAGTATTAAGAATAAAAGAAACAAAAACATCATAGAGTCTAGTGGAATAGAGTCCAAGATCCCATTTCCACTTAGTAGTATATCTGCGGCCTGCATCCTAAGACAAGTTATTTTCTGTCACATTTATCATGAGACTTGTTATAATTTGGATCCAGACCAGATGGTCCCCAAAAGGCTTGTGTTGAAGGCTGGGTCCCCAGCTGGTGGTGCTATTGAGATATGGTAAAAACAAAAAACAAAAAACAAACTTAAGAAGTCAGGCCTTATTTAGAGGGAGTGCCCTCTATCATGGAAGGGAATATTTGGATTTGGCCCTCTCTTCTTCTCTGTCTGTCTCCTCTTTCTCTCTCTGCTTTCTGGCTGCCATCAGGTAAGCAGCCTCCTCCTCCATGGTCTCTCCCACAAGGACGCTCTGTCTCACCATCTGCTGAAAGCCCCCAGCCTGGACCGAAGCCTCTAAAATCATGAGCCAAGGAGACCCTTCCTCCTCCTCCTCCTCCAAGCTGATTGTGTCAGGAGTGTTGCTACAGCAAGGGAGAACCAACGCAAGCCTCCTGAGTTCATGAACAAAAGGACAACTATCTACACGATGTCGATGGTATGCTGGTTCGTGGGGTCTTTGCTGCTGTTGTTTCTCTTTTTCAGTTTTTGAAGTTGAGGTCTCTTTCAGAGGTTTTGAGGTTTGGGGAATATGATAAAAGATAAAACCTTTTTTTGGGGGGAGGGGAGAGGCTGGGAAGGGATGTGAAGGGTAAACCAAAGGAGGAGGCTGCAATGCTTGGTAAGAAATGTACACATTATCCTGCCCATGTAATTGTAACCCCTCTGTACAGTATGTTCACAAATAAAATAAAATTTAAAAAAAAACCTTTTTTGGGGAGGAGGTTGTCTATTTCCTGAATGAATTATAAGTTTTAATAATTCGGCTTATTCATTAGAAATGTGAAATGAATTTAGTTTTTGTATTCACAAAGGAAACAAGAAATTTTGATGCTTATATGAGACACAAGAAGAAACTGTACAAACTGCGCAAAAAATGCTTTTGTGAAACCAGGAAGAATTTTAGGCTAAAGATAAGGACTTTTGATAGGGTTGTATATGTTCCAAGGAAGCCCCATTTGGAGGTTGCTAAATTTGGGAATCTGGGGTCACCTATCTATCTACAAGGTGGGACCTGGGGCCACTCAAATAGGTTTTGATTGATGAATGTGAAGGCCAGAAGAGTCTCAGCTGGTCTCCATGTTCAGTGAGCAGTGGGAGGAAGGCCAGAAATCCCAGTCCTATGACCCCAGAGGAAGCAGACAGAGAACCCAAGCATCACAAGCACATGTGGAGAGCAGATGTCTCACATGGACTGCTGCGGTCACCCACAGCCCTGTGCTGTCAGGACACACACAGCTTTGCCAGTTTGTGGCATAGGGAAGAAGGAAGAGATTTTTGGCTACCTGATCATGGCTCTGAGGTGCAGGAAAACCATCCAAAATCCTTCAGCCCTCACGAGTGAGTAGATGAGCCTCTTCTTTCCCCAATCTTTTTCCATTTAGCCAAGGTTGGAGACATGGCCACTGACTTGGTTACCAATTTAGAGCCATTGATGCTTATCATAAGCACCTTGGAGCTTTGCCAAAGCACTGATGCCAGGGCCTTATTACAGACTTGTTGCATCCCAATCTCCAAAGGAAGGGCTTGGACATGGAATTGAAGGGTACCTCCAAGCCCCTCTCTTGAATCTGACCTGGGCTAGAGCATAGCTCTACTAGTAGAATGCTTACCCAGCATGCACAAGGCTCTGCACTCAAGTCCCAATTCTACTATGTATGTGTGTGTGTGTGTGTGTGTGTGTGTGTGCGCATGCGCATGTGTTTATCCATATCTACATTTATGTATATATATATATACACACAATATGAGGTGGTGCCTATGGGAGGAAGTTAGGCTATTGGTTCTGACCTTGAAGAAGATTGTAGGACTCTGTGGGATTCCTCTTTTTTCTTTTTCCAGCTGCCATATGGCTCACGTCCACCCGCACCGGAGTCCCCGTCCCCACGCTCACGTCCACCTGCAATGGAATCCCCGTCCCCACGCTCACGTCCACCCGCACCGGAGTCCCCGACCTGCAGCAGGGAGGCAGGGAGTGGTCCGGTATCTACCCATCTCCAAGCATTTGGCTGGAGTTCCTGTGGACCTATGAGCACTCAAAAAGGACAAACTGAGGAGGTGCAGATGGACTGCTAACACTTGGGAAAACTGCACCCAGCTTTCCAGATTCTCCTGTAACACCTGCGAAAGAGTTAATGCATTTCTTGGTAAGTAACTGGCTATATCCTGATAAAATATGATTAATTTGTCTTCATTTAGAAAACTCAGATGATGCCCAGTCAAGAGCAGTGTGGTCTATACCCAGAGACGCTTTCCATCAGGAGGCCAGCTAACAGCACGCTGGATTGCAGTTCTGAGACATCAAATAACTCTAAAATGGAATCATCAGGTCCCGAGCTAGTGCTCTCATAAACCGCTCACAGAAAGGAGAAGAAGACTGCTTGAGAGGAAGGTTGTGTGGCATTTAAAAAATACATATAGCTTGCTTTCTTTTTGAAATAGTGATTTCAATCTATTGAGTCCTTATTTAGATCAGTTAAACTTGTATAACCAGTCTTTGAGTTTAGCTTCCCTTATCCTCATAACAAGGATGGAGCTTATAGTCCGTAGTTCAAAAATAGTTCACAAAAAATGCCTATTACCGTTTTATATATGCCCAGGGCATATATACACCGGAGGGCATATCTACTGAAAAACAGACTCCCTCCCCCGCACCCCCAGAGTCTTTGTGCATCTAGGTGAAACTCTTTGCACTTAAATTTATACTGTAGAAAAAAAATCAACAAACACTAATGTTCAAACCCCAAGGGGGCAGCCTGCTCACAGACGAGAGCACGACCACACACTTACAAAGCTTCTGTTGTGCGACACCAAGCCCAGAGGAGAAAGCAGGAGCCTGACAGATTCCACGCGGGAAAAGAACACAGCACCCACGTGTGTGTGAGTGACGTGTGACCTCTGAAGAGTCCGTTCACACCACGGCCTGAGATTAGCAGGGCATAAACCACGTGTGTGTGTGTGTGTGTGTGTGCACGTGCTAAACTCACATTTACTTGACAATACACATCATCAACTTTGCAGTCAGATGTCTATGCAGCAGGAAAAACAAGCTATTTTTAGGAGTCCAGCCAAGGACCGTTTGCTCATTCATGAGTGTATTCTAAGAAGTCCAAAACCAAAATATGAAGCCAGGCCGCGCTGCCCAGGCAATGGCTGCAGGGCCTCGGATGGCCTCGCGCTGGGCAGGGGGTGCAACAGACCCGAACGAGAGGGGCGATGTGTGGTTAACGCACGTCCGTCACTACGCTGAAAAACAACAGGAGCAGGCCTGCTGATGGTGTTCAGAGTGCCGTGTACCCAAAGGGTGCACGATTTGAGTGGGGGGCCCCAAATGTAATGCAAAAACTACTTAGGTAAGGGCAAACCCTAGACGCAGGGGTCCTGTTGTTTGCAGCAAGTAGGGTGAAGGCTGGGTGCTGGAAGCTGGGAGGGAACAGAAGAAAGCCTCCTGCTGAGGAAGACAGAATGCCTTGCTTACCCTCTGGTTGGTCGGCGAGGCTCTGGTGGACTTCCACCAGGTCCTGCTCCAAGTCCCAGCGACACTGGGACAGAAGCCACGCTGCGGGAGCCCTGTGCCTGCCGTTTAGGAGGGTGCTGCTGCAGACAACCGCTCCCAGTACAGTCCCCCGTGTGGACTGTCAGAGCAGGGGCCCGTGGGGCCTGGGGACCGGCGCCTCCACCCTGCCCCCTCGCCCGCGCCCCATGTCCCTCAGCAAAGTCTGTTGTAGCTTTTGCCTTTTGTCTTGTTTTTCTTCATCTGCTCAGTCTAACGCTATTACCTAATGTTGGATTTGCTCTGACGTTCAGAGGAGACGAGAAGCCACCGGCTCAGTGGCCACGAAGGCGTTTTATAGATGAATGAAGGATTTCCTCCAGTGTGGGGGAATCTCTGGTAGAAAGGGGTCACGGGCTCCCCGCATGCGTGTGTGTGCATGTGTGTGTGCGTGTGCGTGTGTGCGCGTGCGCGTGTCTGATCTTCCTCTTGGTCCGCACACAGATGTCCCCAGGTGCTGCGGTCCCCACGTTTCCTTCTGGTAACACCCAGATGCCTCGGGGCTTCAAGGTGCTTCCCAGCGTGGTGAAGGCACTGTCGGGATTTTCCAGGAGACGCCGGTGAGTCAGGAGGGAGGGTCGAGCAAAGTACACCTGTGTGAAAGCAGACGGGTTTGCAGCCAGATTTCGAGTCACTGTATTGGATCTCCTCTTCTGTAACACAGCGAGGATTGTCCCTAACTTTTGTTTGTGGCAGTGAAGGGAACCCAGGGCCTTGCATGAGCTAAGCAAACGCTACCACTGAGCCACAGCCCTGCCTGGCAAGGTATTTTTTTTTGATCATTGCAATCTCTACATTCATTCCAGCTAAGTCTACCTGATACCAAGCAGGGGGCTCTGTTTATCTGCCCCAAATACTGACAACACACAGCCTTTTCTACGAACAATAGAACTCTTCCAGAGCAATATTCTCATTAACAATTAATTTGTGATGTTAAGCATTTTGTCTGTTGTAAGTCAGAGCTGTGGTACTGTGAACAATAGTAGTCATCACCATATTTTAAGCCGATTCATGAGGAGAAAAGAGTAAGGAAGTTCTTTATAATGTAAATGATCTCTAAATTCTAGAAATTCAGTTTACCCTTATAAACATTACTTAATTTCAAATTCTCCCATTAAAATATGTAATTGTTGGAGCAACAAGCTCCCTCTTTAATTGCTGATTCTTTAAAAATAAAACTCCACTGCGTGTGACTATGGGTTAGAGGAAAGTGACCGCAGATGGGAAGTGAAGCTTCTAAGGGCGTGGCTTAGTCCTCTCCACGGAGGAAGTGCTATTTATTCCCCATTTTCAAAGAGAAAACCGCATTTCTCACTGTGTGTGCCCTGTGTTGCCTGCTCCAGCCCTGGTGTCTGACAGGGATTGTGTGGTTCAGATCACAGACTCACTCATGGGTTTTCATTCTCCTGGGCCGCTGAACTAGCTGTGCCTGGAGCGGGTTCTTCCCCCAAAACGCCATGAGCTGCGAGGTGGACCCAAGGAGGAAGAGGGCCGGCCCCTGGGGTGCGTGAAAGCATCAGCCAGGCCCAGTCTGCAGGGCTCCCACAGAAAGGCCCGGCGGCCATCACAAATGGTGCTGTGTGCTGCGGTTCAGATGTGCTGGTACCCAAGGCCCAGCTGTTAAAGGCTTGGTCCCGGGGTCCTCCCTGGGGGGAAGCAGAGCCGTTGCAAGGACACGGGGGGGGGGGGGGCTCAGGCTTCTCAGGTCATTGAGGCCATGCCAGTGAGGGCCCCGAGGGACCCTGGCCCATCTCTGTTTTGTTTTTTCCTCTCTCCTCAAGGATGGCTCTCCACCACTCGAGCCACAGCTCCACTTTTTTTTTCTGGGTAATTGGAGGTAAGAGTCCCATAGGCTTTCCTGCCTCGGCTGGCTGCAGACTGAGAACCTCAGATCTCAGCCTCCTGAGTAGCTGGGATTACAGGTGTGAGCTACCGGCCCCTGGCCCCTGTCTCCATGTTTTTCCCCTGGCTGTGAAGCGTGCAGGCCGCACCAGCATGCCCTCTTTATTTACCCAGGCGCCCGTCAGAGGCCCAGAACAAAGGGGCTGGCTGCCCAGTCTTGGACTGAACGCTCCAGAACTATGAGTTTAAAGAAGCATTCTGTCTCTGCCCTCCTCTGCACGGGGTGTTTTTATTGTCGTGACAGCAGGTAACACTGTGTTGACATGCAAGCCAGCGCGCAGTTCTGACCCACCGCCCTGGCTAACTCCGCACGTCCCTGCGGGAGGCCAGCCGGCAGACATGGGCGCTGGCTGGAGGGCTGCACATCCTCTCCTCCTGGTGTCCTTAGGGAATTAGTCCTCTAGACTTCACCGATCAACTCTGAACGCCTGCAACACGCCATGACTCAGATGGCCGCTGGGCACTGCCACCTCTGCAAACAGTGCCCCAGATCCCAGCCTGCGCAGCAAAGTCCTGGAAGGCTCAGGCCTGTTTCTCCCACAACTGAGCACCTGTCTTGGGCCTTGGTGCCCTGCTCGCAGAGGCGTGCTCTCGGGGCAAGTCTCAGGGCAGGAAGTGGCGTCAGGGAAGCCCCTCGGGGCAGCAAAGGGGGTGCTGTGGTTCAAAACCCAATAATGTGCGCACTCTGCTTTAAAAACCAAATCATACGCCCTGTCCTGGGGACGTGGGTAGCTGGTCCTCATCTTAACCAGCCCTGTCCAACGAAACAGAGAATTCCCCTTTCCAGCAGCAATATTAAACCACTCTTTATTAACTTAAACATAATCATTCTCATGGTTTACTGGGAGTTCAAGTTTCTTTCCTTCCCTACCCCCCTCCCTTCCTTTCTCCTTTTCTTGCTGTGGTACTGGGGTTCGAACCCAGGGCCTTGTAGTGGGTTCCATCCCCTGAGCCACATTACCAGCTCTCTCTGGCTGGTTATTTGTCGGGCAGGCGCTCAGTTTTGCCTGGAACTGTCCTCAGACCACAGTCCAACAGGTGGCTCATCGCTGGACACGCGGCGGGGCGCTGCACCCCACTCAGGAGGATACCCGTGAGAAGCAGAGGTGGCGGCGGCGGCGGCAGCGCAGAGCCGCCGAGGACGGGGCCGGACGTGAAGCCCCAGGGTCACCAGAAAAAAGAAAACAGAAATGAAAACAAAAATGAATCAAAGGCCCTTCTTGTTCCTCTAGATACATTTTAACAAATTTACATGTAGTATTCTGTTGGCAACAGATTGGAAGATAAATGTCTTAGGAAATGGATTTTTAAGCGATTGTTTTAATAATAATCATTGTAATAATCACTTAATAATCATTTTAATAAGAGTATCGAATTTAAAGCCCTGAGTGTCCTGGGCGCTTTGAAGAGGAAGTGACTTCCTCCGGGCCGGGGCTCCGAGGGGTCTCTCCCCAGCTTCGTCTGGGAGGCCAGGCCCGGAGCTTTCTGTGGGATGAGCCTGGGCGCTGGGCGCTGGGCGCTGGGCGCTGGGCTGGCAGCCAGGAGAGGCTGGGGGGGGGGGGCGAGGGAGGAAGGGGGAAAGGAACAGACAGCTTCCCACCTGGCACTCTGGCCGGGACTCCTCCTCCTTGGGCGCTCTCTGTCCCCAGCCCTGCAGCCCCAGGTGATGCTGTGGTCGCAGGCCTGGTCCCCTGCGTCTTGGATCGCAGGCTGTCACCACCAGCCTCTCCCACGCCAAGAACACAAGCACCGCTTTCCTGGAGAAGCAGGGGTGCGGCATCCACGCCCGTGGGCCTGCTCTGTGACTCCCACCCGTGGGCCACGCTTCAGTCCCCGGGGGAGGCCGTGTGCCAGGTGCAAAGGCAGCCGTCCTAGGTCTCACTGGACGGCTCGGGCTCGGGGGTGGGGGGGAGAGGAGGGGGGGGTCTTGTCCACACTGATCACTGTCTGCCGCCCAGGAGAAGGAGGGCAGCACAGAGGGAGGGAAATGTCACACAGGACAGAGTTAGAGGCAGAAAGAAAGGGAGGCCACTCACCCATTCCTCTGTGTCAAGCCCGCTCTAATTGGAGGCCCAAGCGAGATGCTCACATCAGCTCCATTTCCCGTGCTGCCTCTTCATCCTCACACGTGCATTTGTGGACACTGTGTGTCTCCATCAGTTGCGCTCTCTGTCCCCTCCTCCCTCTCCCCCCCCCCAAGCCCCACCAGGCTCCCACTGGTACTCATGCCTTGCTTAACTGTGTGTCCTCTGCGCAGAGGACTTCCCACAGCATCCCACACCTGCAGACACCATGGTGTACCATGGTGTAATCGGAGGGATCATAGACATCCACACATGACCCTATTTGTTTGTATTCTAGGTCTAACATCCACATATGAGAAAGAACAGGTGACATTTGCCTTTTGAACATAGCTTATTTTGCTCAACACCATGTTTTCGAGGCCCTTCCCTTGCCCAGCAAATGGCATGAGTTCATTCTTCTTCATGACTGAGTAGTACTCCATTGTATGTATACACCACATTTTTCAATCCGTTCATCAGTTTAGCTGTAGGACATTTGAGCTATCCCCGCTGCTTGGCTGTTGCGAATAATGCAGCCGTGAGCGTCTTGGCTAACTTTAGAGTTTTCATCTTAGAACGTGGAGGCCACAGGAACTTGAGGTGGGTCAGCGGCTGCTATTCAGTGAGCAGAAGCCAGGCCTGCACTTCTGGGATTTCAGAGGCCGGCTCTTTACCCTAACCCTGTGGACCCCTCGGACGCCCAGTTAATAATGCGGGTTATTGTTCTCTTTTTCAAAGTTTGTGGTACAATATGTAAAGCTCCTTAGGTATGAGGTATATTTACCTTGTTGTACAATCCTCTCTACAACTCTGTATCTGGCAAAAATGAAACTTTGCATCAGTTAAATAATAACTTCCGGTTCCCTCTCTCCTTAGTTCTGGAAAGCACCATTCTTTTTTTTAAAATTTTTTAAATATTTTTGGTCCGGCCATGAGGCCTGAACTCTGGGCCTGGGCGCTGTCCCTCAGCTCTTCAGCTCAAGGCTAGCACTCTACCACTTGAGCCACAGCGCCACTTCCAGCTTTTTTTTTTTCTGCTTATGTGGTACTGAGGAACCGAACCCAGGACCTCATGCATGAAAGGCAAGTGCCCTACCACTGAGCCACCTTCCCAGCCCTGGAAAGCACCATTCTACTTCCCGTTTATAAATCTGACCACACCAGCTACCCCATGTGATGCACAATCAGTCAGAACTTGCCCTTTTGTGGCTGGTTTGGCTCATCTAGCTTGATGGCCTCAGCTTTGTCTACATTGTAGCATGTGCCGGAGTTCCTTCCTTTTTCAAGGCTGTTTCATTGTATAGATATTTACTGTATTTTTCTTATCCATTTATCTTGGATTGCTTCTGATTTTTGACTACTGTGAATTATGCTGAGCATGAATTACTGTGAATTATTATGAACATGTATAAATATCCATTTAAGATCCTGAATTCAGTCTGTTGGGGTTTATATCCAAAATATAACTGCTAAAATATTTGGCAATCATATTTTTAGTTTTTAAATTTTTTATTTCTTTTTGTCAGTTGTGGGACTTGAACTCTGGGCCTGAGTGCTGTCCCTGAGCTCTTCAGCTCAAGGCTAGTGCTCTACCACTTGAGCCATAGCTCCACTTTGGGTTTTCTCATGGTTATTTGGAAATGAGAGTCTCATGGACTTTCTTGCCTGGGTTGGCTTTGAACCGTGATCCTCAGATCTCAGCCTCCTGAGTAGCTAGGATGACAGGCGTGAGCTGCTGGTGCCAGGCTTGAGTTTGCTGTTGTTGTTTTTAACTTTACTGTGCTAGGGATCTAATCCAGGACTTCACCCATGCCTGGCACAGGCCGCCACCAGAGCCAGCAAGCCAGTGAGCTGTCCTACACACCTATCTTTCCAATGCTTATTTCATTTTCTCGAAAATTCTCGACACCTGCATGGGTGCAGTGGTATCTGGTGGTGGTGGTTTGTATTTCCCGCTGACTCAGGATGTTGAGACGCTGGCATTATGAAACCCCGGAGGTGCCGTTGGCTCCCGCAGGTTTGAGTGGAAGTTCCACACTTCCCCTCTGGCCTCCGCCATGTTACCTCCTCTCCCTGTCCTGTCTCCTCTCCAAGGAAAGGAAGGTGGAGAGAAGTGCAGAGATGGGCGCCTAGCAGATGGGCGCCACTGGCACACACAAGCGCTCAGGGGACCACAGGGCGGGCCCCGTGGCCCGTACCCAAGCCCTTCCCTGACTCGGCTCCACACAGGCAAGCCACGGGCTGGCGGCCCGCGGGACCCACGGCCCGTCTGTGTCTCGCCTCGCGTGTGCGCTCTTCCGCCTGCTGTGAGCACAGCTCTGCACCCGTGCTGGTCTCCAGGGAGTCTTTCCTGCCATCCCCTCCGCCCAAAAGCCCGCCCAAGTTGCTGTGGTTGTTCTTTCTAATGATCTTAGCAGTTGGCCCAAGAGGGCTGGGGCGTAGCTCAGAGGCAAAGTGCCAGCGCCCTGGGTTCCGCCCCAGGACGGAAGACACCAGACCAACACACACAGCTGAAAAGTTTGCATGTGAAGAATTTGGGCCAAGAGCCTGTCCTAGGACCCTCCTCGATTCCTGGCGGCCACGTTTCGCGCAAGTTAGCTGCGTGGGAACGGCCTGCCACGCGCCGCCTGAGGCAGGGGGAGGAAGGTCGCTTGTTGAGCAGGCGCAAGCCCGGCGCACAGTAGGTGCTTATAGTGTGCCAAACTCCGAAGCAGGGAGCCGAGCACAGAACAGAACGTCCTCCGAACACAGGCTTTCTGTTGCCTGTCGTAAAGACAAGACCTGGAGCTACAGGTAGGGTAAGCTCCTGGTGACACGGTCTGGTCTCTGGCCTCGGGTCCCCTTTAAGCCTCCTCTAGTGCTCTGTGGTCCTCACACACCCAGCATGGCCTCAATCTGGTGGATTCAAGGCTACACTGGCCAAAGGAATAATCTCCTCGCAGGGCAGGCCGAGGGCGTCCTGAAGCGGGGCTTTCCCATTGGCAGTTTCTACAGGGCCATGTGGAGAGGCACTTTGGAGGGCAGAGGAACTCTTCAGCAGATCAGTTACGGGCGGTTTCCATTTTCTTGGATGGACGTAAGTAGGCCAGTTTATATATGTGCAATGCTATTGGATAATATATTCTGACTAATACACTGCAGGATTCTAGTCCAATGAATAATGACTTTAGCCTCAACCTGACCCCCCCACTCCCAAACACCCTAAGCCAATCAGAAGCAAATAAGCATGTGCCCTGTTGGACAGGAGCCAGGCTGCTCCCTCCCGCAGGGTGGACTGTGAGCCCCACAAAGGCAGGGCTGCCACTCCCGCAGCTCTGGCTCCACAGCGCCTAACCTGACAGTTGGCCCAGAGAGAGAATCCTGAGATTCCTGGTGGGTAGGAGAATCTGGGGAAGAAGAAGAGGGACAAAATAGAGTGCAGAATGACCTCGGCTTCTCCGGAGGCTGACACAGGGTTCTAGGCCAGTCCAGTGCAAAATGTAAGTAAGACCTTATCTCCAAAGCAAGCTGGGCATAATGGTTCATGCCTATAATCCGAACCACAAGGGATGGACTTCCATTGGAGGCCAACCTCCAGCTGGAAAATAAACTAAAAGCAAAAGGACTGAGGCGTAGCGCATGCTGAGTTGAGGCATGAAAGAAAGAAAGAAAGAAAGAAGGAAGGAAAGAAAGAAAGAAAACAAAAAGAGAGAGTAAGAAAGAAAGAAAGGAAGGAAGGAAGGAAGAAAGGGAGGAAGGAAAGGAAAGAAGGAAGGAAGGAAAGAAAGGAAGGAAAGAGAGAGAGAGGGAGGAAGGGAGGGAAGGAAGGAAGGAAGGAAGGAAGGAAGGGGAAGGGAAGGGAGGAAAGAAGGAAGGAAGGAAGGGAGGAAAGAAGGAAGGAAGGAAGGAAGGAAAGGGAAGGGAAGGGAGGAAAGAAGGAAGGGAGGAAAGAAGGAAGGGAGGAAAGAAGGAAGGAAGGAAGGAGACCCCTCAGGTCCCACTATCCAGGGACATAAAAGAGAGTTAGGAATAATAAAATCTGTAATCTGGGCGAATGGAACACAAATGAAATTCCTTTTGGCCAAAGGTACAACAGTGAAATTAAATCAGTTTTTCCAAGAGCTCTGCTGTTGTATTTAATTATTTCTTCAGAGATTGCATAGACTATTTTACCAGCCCCAGGAGGCAAGACCACTACCTCAAATGGAAATATTACCATAATTACCCTTTTCACCCAGTTGTTCATAACTTTTGAAAATTTCAATGTTTTGGCTAGAATTTCCCCAGCTTGCTCTCAGACTAAAGGCAGACGTTGGACAGTTAAGAAATAAATCAGGTATCATTACCTGACTTATTTAACTCTAATCCCTCTGTATATCATCTTTGCAATAATATTTTTAAAAAAGAAAGAACCTACTTTATGTTTAATTTGGTAAAAATGAATTCTTTATTCATTTTCCCTTATAATAAAACATAAACTAGAAATGAAATATAGAACAAAAGTATTCCAAAGGTAAATTAATAAGAATTTGGTGTTCAAGTTTGGAAATGTTCATTACTCTATCTCCTGAGACTTCACAAAATCACTTTTCAGCCGGGCATGGTGGTACATGCCTGTAATTCCAGACTTCAGGAGGCTGAGGCTGCAGGACTGCGTTTGGGACTACATTGAGATATACAGAGAGAACTTGTCTCCAAAAGACTACCTTAAAAAAAATAATTAAACTTGAGGTACAGCCCATGGTAACGTGCGCGCCTTACATGCCTACGGCCCTGGGTTTGATTTAAAAAATCAATTTGTAAAATTCCTTTGTAATTACCTTGTAGACAGGAGTAATGCATTTTTACCTTTAAACAACAAAGCCCTAGTGCTAGATTCCCTTTTCATTCAGGATGGATCCCAGCTCTCGGGCGACCTGTTGCGGCACCTTCACACTGTCGGAGGGAGCCCAAGCCTGTGAAGGCCTTCTGTCCCTGCTGCGTGGCCATCTCTGGTGGAGGGTGTGGCAGTGCCGGAGAGCCGCGGGCCTCGCTGAGCAGGGCACTGGCACGGGCATCCCTGCCCCCGGAGGAGGCTCTCACGCACTGGGCCCCGGACTTTGGCAGTTTTGCCACCATCCAGGTCGGGGCTTGCCCTGAGCAAACCTTCCCTGACTGGCTCCCTTAAACCACAAAAGTGCAGCCACAGGCGTGGTTCTGCAAACACCAGAAGCCAAACCGTTTGCTTCACCGCTGCTCATCCTGAATCACCCGAGCTCCGGGCTCCAGCTGCAGGGCTGGCCGCTCAGAATGTCCCGGATGAGAGCGATAATGGGGGTGACTTCTGAGCTGGAGCAGGCCTTGAATTAAGTAGGTGCATTCAAAGTTGCCATGGAAACCCTGTGGGAATGCCTTCTCCTCTGCAGGGTTGATTTTATGTTTAAATGTTAATATGCCTTCTACATTTAATGATATACCAAATAGAAAGAAGACAAACATGAGAGAAAATGTCTGCACTACTTAGGCCACTGAATAGTTTTCCAACCCAGTCGCCCTTTGTAGGGGTGGACCAAAGAGGAGGCAGCGTGGGCCGCGGCCGCTGGGGGTGTGGGCAGGATCTGCGGGCCTTTACATCAAATGCCTGCTCTGAAAGGCCCCGCTGTAATTCACAAGCCCAGCTTGCACTTGAAGCCAAATGAAATGCAAAGTTACTTTCAATAGCGAACCCCACTGAAGAAAATACCAGCTAGTCACTGTGAGAAATCTCAGCTCCTTTTTTTTCTTTTTTTTTTTCATACTGAATCTTTACCACTAAGTGTCCGTGGGAAAACCTTTCAGAGCCTCTTTAAAAATGGTTACATTATCAATTAATCTATAGTATGCCTTAAATAAATATTTCTAGTCAATGTAACAAAGCCCAGCATTTGTATGGCTTGCACCTAAATTATCATCATCACTGGGAGGCAGATGCGGAATGCAGGCTAGGCGAGCAATCTGCACTGTAATTTGCCCAGTAACATTGTTTCAGATCTAATTAGTGCTTAGGCAGATCCTTTACAAAAAAAATGTGAAAACTGCACCAGGATGTAATTGTTTAATGAATTTAGTGCAAAGCACATCTGCATAAATTCCATTTCAGCTGAAAAAACCAAGTTCAACTGCTATCTGCTCTGGAGCCAAAACACTGTGAATTGTGCCCACTGTGCGTTAGCCTTGCTCTGCTGGCTTGGATATTCCAAATAAATACGGCAAAGTTAAAGCCTTCAGCTGCAGACCAACCCATCTGTAGATGCTTGTTATATTTGGCAGTATTCTAGAATGATCGTGCCTTCCTGCTGGGGGTGGAAAAAGTGGGGGGGAAATCCAAAGTTTTGTCAGCAAAAAAAAAAAAAGTTTGAAACATTCATCCCCCAACACAAGTTTTTGAATCTGAATCTTGTTTACTCGGTTGTGAATCGTAAACTCCTGTTCCTCGGAACCCGCTAGGTGAAATGGAGTAACGGACGTTCCCCTGTTTTCTTCAACATTCGATGTTGGTTCAGATCGCAGGACCATGTTTACTAAAAATAAGAATACAAACTGTCACTGTTCAGAGATTTTGCTCGACACTTCTTGCTCACAGAAACCAGTAACTTCTAGGAAAAGAGGTGGGTTAGTGATGGGTGTGTTTACCTGATTGAATGGAAAGTCTCTGTCAGTCATCTGTCTGTTGCTGCTCACACTTGCCTCCAGCTGTCTTCTGTGCTGGTTGTTTTTGAGGTGGGGTCTGTCTTCCACCCAGGCGCCAGCCTACTGTAGGTTTCCATCGTGTGGGGCTGACGCACCTGCCATGTTGTCCAGCATCCCTCCATAAAGATGGGGTCTCCCCTATTTTTCTCCCTGGGCTGAGCTGGCACCAAGAGCCTCCCAGCTCAGTCTCCAGAGACCTGAGGACACAGAATGCTGCAGGAGTAGATACCAACATGGGTCACCAGGTGGCACACATGTTGACCTCTGACTCAACATGGGGTTGGAAGCAATGCCCCGCAAGGGTGGCGCCTCTTCCCTTGGCCTTGGCCCCACGGCACAAGGATCTTGAAAGAACTGGTAGCGCCTACATCTTGAAGAGACAGGAGATGTGTGTTCTCCCCTCTGGGGCACTATTCTGCTCCTTGGGGCCAGACACGGACCCTGGCAGATGCCAGAGTGGACAGATGGAGGCCCCTCCCTAAGCTGGTCCTGGGACCCACGTGAGGAGGGCTACACCTCCTTTTACTCCCTGCTTCCCGGATCCACAGGGTGCGTTGCTGGGACCGTAGCTGAAGGGCACGGACAAAGGTTCTGGAGGTTGTGGCCCATATTGCAACTGATCACCTCCAACATGGTGCTAAACAAGTGCTCTCTTCCAGCCTGTGTCTTCACCAGGTCCAGTGGAGACCCTCCATGGACTGGTCTGGTGGAGCCTATGGTCGAACACATCCTGCTCTTCCCCTTCACTGTGAGGCATACCGTTCCCCGTCTCTCACCCTCCACTATGTGGACCGGAGAGCAGCTTAGGCCTTGAAGGCAGGAAAATGGAGCCTGAACCAGCATGCCACCCTGGCAGTTGAGGTACATCGCTGCGATGTACCTCCTCTCCCTGAAGTAGCCGTGTGGGCTCTGAGGGCTGGTGCTCCATCCCGGCTCAGGCTCTGTCTCTGGCTTACCAGGGCAGCATGCTCAGCAGCAGTAAGGACTGCGTGGGCCTTGATGAGCGGGGAGGTGTGCGGGTGAGCGTGGGGCACCGGTCCTGGTGGGAGACACACCCTGTTCACGCACTGACCCGTGAGTCAGTTCACTGTGCTTTGTCTAGTGTCTTTTCTGCAGTAGAGATGGGAAGGTCTCTCTCATGAGAGAGCGCTTGTGTAGCATGCACAGGCCTCGTGCTCAATCCCACAGACACAAGCAGCCTCTGTCCTGGACATTTCCAGTGTCCTTGCCCACCAGTGTCTGTAGGGGACGCTTCCCTCTAAAGCATGCCAAGTGATACTCCATCCCACCTCCTGGGGCAGGGTTTTCCCTTGCCAGCCTTTCAAGGCTACTGCTAGGGGGACCATCGTATGTTCACCAGCCTCTCACCGGACTCTTCCATGAACTAGCCCTGGCCTCTTCCCTTCTCCGTGAGTTGATCCGTAAGAGCCGTCTCTGCCATCATTCTCACACAGGCAATCTGCACTGACGCACGGGACGGGGTTCTGGTGTGACCAGGGTGCCCTCTGGTGCACCGCCACTAGCTCCTAACGGCTGACTCCTGGTCCCTTCTGACCTTTTGACCTGATGGGTTGGACAGAAGTCAGCTTAATGCGCAGTTCTGGCCGCTTGGTCACTTGATGCCCCTTGGTGAGGCCCTCCAAATCAGCCTGGGCGATTCTTTCTCACACAGCTCATTCTCTGCTGCAGATGGCACGGGCCCCGCTCCAGAACCTCAGGGGTGTTTGTGTCTCCACTGGCTTACCATCCACTCCACACGCATCTCATCCCACCGCAGATACCTTTGCTGACAGAAGGCCGCTTCCTCACGTGCCACCATCACACTGCTGTGTCCATCATTGCCTATGTCTGACCCCAAGCCCCCATCCCGACCCCGGGCCCCACCTGGCCAGGTGGGAGCAGTTTTGAGTCTTCTCATCTGACCTTCTTTTCTTTGGTTTGTAACATCACAAGTTCACACACCAGAGTCGTTGTGGAGTTCTGCCAAAGACCAAGTACGTATATCCATCCCCGTAATACATTCACAAACCAAAGAAATACCTGTTCGGTGTCTCCTAGACCCAGGGGCCCACTGAATTGTGCAGGGCTGAGTCTACCTATTATCCGGTGCGCAACATGCTCTGTTTCCAACAGAAGGAACATGAAGATATTCTCAGGAGTTAATGTGAACTCAGAATGTATGTCTAACCACTCAGGAAATGTCAGGGTGTCTCCTTTTCCCACTGAGAAAAGAGTCTTTCTTCCTCAGGCCCCTGTGGACATACCAGAGATCATGTTCACATACAGCAGCTGTCAGGATGAAGTGTCTTTCTTCCTGAGGTCCCACGTTTTGTTTTTGATGAGTAGAGTCCTGGTTTGAAAACAGGCCTGGTATAGAAACACGGTAAGAACTCAGAGTGGTTTGTTATGGTGTCTGCACCAGGTTGACTGGTGATTCATCCATTGGTGATTCTTTTTGGAACGTACACAGAGCAGTACCTATGTCAGCTGCCATTGATTCTGCTTGTAGGAGGACCAAGCCCCCTTCACCATTTGCACCCATTGTGATTCTGATGGCTAATTGCATGTTTGGCCCTCCTATCACACTGTCTGTCACTGTCCATCCACCGTCCTCCAGGACCCAATCCTGACATTCTCCACTCGGGACTCTTAAGACCCTCTCCCTGGAGTGCTCGATATGGCTGAGGAGGCATGCGTGATGTGCTGGATTCCCATCTTCCCCGTGTGGGTCTGGGTCCCCCTAGAACTGACCTTTAACCTCTTGGTATGACCTCTGAGGCCTCCCAGCTGGTGGGCTTTCTGGGTGCACATGGTCAGGTTCTGACATAGTGTGCACTTCTCTGGCGTAGCCACAGCTCTCCCTTACACAATCTGGTCGTCCCCGCTCCTAGTCCCCACTCTTAGCTCTCACTGACATGTGTTTGCTAGTTCCACTGGGACTAAGTAATGCTTGCATTTGACCCTGGTTCCTGACTGGCAGGGACCCGTCCTAGGGCAGGTCCTAAGGAGGGGCGGTGCCGCAGGCTGCCTGGCAGTGGTCTGTCCTTCACCCTCTCGGGAGTGAGGAGCACTGGCCCCGGAGGCAGCAGCCGGCAGAGAAGGGGCCACCTTGGCACCCGAGGTTTCAGGGCCCTGAAGTGGCCGGGCGGCTCCGCCTCAAGCCTTCAGTTCCCCCTTCCCCTGGGTGAGTGGTGACTTTAGGCTGCACTTGATAAATTCTATTTTCTCCACTAGCCTTCGATTTAACTCCCTAGCCTGACCAACTCTTTTCACTTTGTTTTTAAAATGTTTTACTTATTTGCCTCTGACTATAAAAAAAAGAGTAACTTCATGTACTATGAAAGAAGTTCTGTAACTTTTCAAGTTGGAGAACGTTTCTCTAACTTTGCCTGAGTTGATGATATTCCCTTGTAGTCATCCTCCTCTTCCTCCAGTGCACAGGTGACACTCAGCAGACACTGTCCAATGCCCACTTTTCTGTTTGGAATAAAGACTCTGCTGAACAGCATTCTCTTTCTTTGGAGTATAGCTTTGCTTCGAAGCCGCATGGGCTCCTGGGACGGGGACAGGCTGTGGTCTGACAAGCATGCTTTCCAGACCCTGGTGTTCAACTCGCTTTCATTCTCATCCCATTGCTTCTCACTTCTTTCTCTTGCTTCTTTGTGGTCTCCTCCTCTTCTTTTCCTTCTCCTCCCCTTTCCTTCTCTCCTCTTCCTTTCTTCCCCTTCTTCCTCTTCAACTTCTCCACCTCCTCTTCCTCCTTTTTCTTCTTCTTCCTCTTCCCCTCCTCCTCTTTTCCTTGGTTTTGGGAAAGCAAACAACTGCTTACTCCTTACTCGAGTCCATAAAAGGTTTCCTTTACTTTTAAGGCTTTTTTCCCACCTTACCTCTGAAAAAGGCTGTGGGACCCAGATGACCAATTCTAATTATCTGCACATAGTCATTTCCTGACCTGTAAGAAAGCACAGCCACACAGATGGAAAAGCCAGCATCCTAACTGATTAACATTCCACCACTGGAGAAGGTGACTGGCTGCAGGAGTGTGGAGACACACACGGGGTCTGATCCGTGCACCTCATCTACACTTTCTGATGAACAGCTGTGGGAGGTGCTATCAGCACTCTCTGCAATTCCTGAGAATTCCCAGGAAGCACTGCAAACCCACCCCCAGCGGGGAAGAGACCCAAGCAGAGTCCCTCTTCCTTCTCAGGAGGAGCAGAGTAACAGAGGCTAAGGCCCTCAGCCAGACACTGAACATGAACAGGAAAACGATACACCTGTATCTTTTTACACAGCCTAGGGACTAGCCTCCAAAGCAGCTCATGCAAGAGGGCAGCGTTTAGTTGGGACCCATGGTGTGTTCAACTGGGACAGCAAAGAGCAGACAAAACCACCACTCAAGCTTCGCTCAGCTTTTGTTTTTCTTTTTTCTTTTGTTGGTCATGGGGTTTGAACTGCGGGCCTGGGCGCTGTCTCTCAGCTCTTCAGCTCAAGGCTAGCACTCTACCACTTGAGCCATAGCACCACTTCCAGTTTTCTGAGTGGTTTATTGGAGATAAGAGTCTCCAACATGGACTGTCCTGCCTGGGCTGGCTTTGAACTGCGACCCTCAGATCTCAGCCTCCTGAGTAGCTAGGATTACAGGCATGTGCTACGGGCGTCTGGCTTCACTCAGCTTTTTGTAAAGGGGATGGAGGAGCCAGCGGGTCCCAAGGCCATCACCCCTAGACTCCAGCCAGCTGTGGTGCCGTCCTGGCCACCTCGTTTATTCGTCAGCAATGGGCTCAGAAGCAGAAGGGCCACTGGTTCTGGCCAATGGTTCTGTCTCTCTCCGGTAAGACACAGCTGTGTCTTCTGTTTGTGTGTGTGCACTTGCCACCCTTGTGTCTGCTTGTGCAGCGTGCACAACCACTGTTTTATCTACCTGTGCAGCACTGCTATGTATGGTGTGCACCATGGTGGTGTCTGTCTGAATGGTGTACACCCCCTCTGTAGTGTTTTCTGGTGTGAGATGCACCACCACCATCGTGTCTGCCTGTGCGGTGTGTACCATCGCCACCTGCGTATCTACCTGTGCGGTGTGCCCTGCTGCTGTTCTCTTACAAGCACACGGGCAAGTGGAGGCGAGTGTGTGCTGGAGCAGGGCGGTGTGGAAGGCACCTGCGTTGCTGAGACTGCTCTGATCCTCTAAGTCCACCCACTCCGCACCTGTCCCATCTGCCTTTCTTTCAGGGAAGAAGATACTTGAAAAATACTTTCTATTTTGGACTGGCTTTAGCTACACAGAAAACTTGAGAAGAAACTATAGAGGATTCCTCTATTTCTCTTACCCAATTTCCCTTCCTAGTAAATCTTGCATTAGTGAGGTATATATTACAAATAATAGGTCAGTATTAATGCGCTGTTACTAACTCCATAGTTTGTAGCTTCACCACACATCCTGTTTCTCCTCCAGGATTACAGTTGGGCCTGCTCTCCACTTCTCTTTAAGTCTCCTTACACTCTCCTAGGCTATGGCTAGCTCTCATGGCTGGCCTGTTTTAGATGGCTAACAGTTATGAGAAATGCTGGAAAAATAGTTTGTGGGGCATCCTCTACTGGGATTTGGCTGATGCATTTCTCCTGATGATTTTGGGATTACAGGGTTTATGGGAGGAAGACCACAGGGGCACAGTACCATGCTCTTTACAGCCCATCGAAGACATTATGTAACCAATACCTGAGATAGTTGTGCAGTGTTTAAGGGAAAGGTTTGTCTGGCTCTTGGTCTGGTCTTGGTCTCAGCTGGTCCTGTGCATCTGGGCCTGTGCCAAAGCACCACATCATGGTGGGAGTGGAATAAAACCATGTATCTCTTGGCCAAGGAGCCAGGAAGCCCATCCCCAATAACCTAATAACCCCAACAACCTCTCACGCCACCCCTTAGAGATTCCACCACATCACTGCATGAGTAAGTTAGGGACCAAGCCTCCAACACATGGGCCTCTCAGGGACAGCAAGCACGGGAATCACACAAGCGTCTACTTCCATGGCTTACACCACACACACCAACCTTCGGCTGCTGCCCAAGGTTACGTTTTAGTTTTTTTTCTTCTTGTTTTTATTTGTTGTTGTTTTTTGTTGGGCCTGGGGCTTGAACTCTGGGCCTGGGTGATGTCCTTGAGCTCTTTTTATTCAAGGCTAGTGCTCTATGAGCCACAGCACCACTTACAGATTTTTCTGTGATTAACTGGAGATAAGAGTCTCACGGCCAGGTGCTGGTGGCTCACACCTGTAAATCCTAGCTACTCAGGAGGCTAAGATCTGAGGATAGAAGTTCAAAGCCAGCCTAGGCATGAAAGTCCTTGAGACTCTTCAATTAGTCATCAGAAAATCTGAAGTGGTACTGTGGCTCAAAGTAGAAAAGCATTAGCCTTGGGTAACTGGAGCAAAAAAAAAAAAAAAGTAAATAAAAAAAATTCTCACAGACTTCCCTGCCTAGGCTGGCTTCAAACTGTGATCTTCAGATCTCAGGATCCTGAGTAGCTAGGATTACGGGCGTGAGCCACTGGTGCCCAGCTCCAAGGTAAGTTTTGACAGTTTTATTCACTACAAATTTACTTTCCCCTTTCTATACTGTATCCTGGGAAAGAAGTTACTATGTGCAGTCCATACTTGAATCATACTTGAAGAGGAATTTATCAACAAGCAGGATGTCTTTTATCTTTTATTTATTAATCTATCATCTATTTATAGCAGAATATAGTGATGGGCTCATGAATATTTTATATATTATTATGTTATCCAATACTAACTTATTTTGCTTTTTTTTTTTTTTTTTTTTGGTCAGTCATGGGGCCTGAACTCTGGGCCTGGGCGCTGTCCCTCAGCTATTTAGCTCAAGGTGAGCACCTTATCACTTGAGCCACAGCACCACTTCCAGCTTTTTTTTCTGCCTTTGTGGTGTTGAGGAATTGAACCCAGGGCCGCATGCATGCGAGGCAAACGCTCTACCACTGAGCTACCTTCCCAGGCTCATTTATTTTGCTTTTTTAAAATGTGTTTTTAAAATTTTTTTATCTTTAAGTAGTTGTACAGAGAAGTTCCCATTCTATAAAACAGTACATGAGCACAAAGTGTCTGACAGCATTGTCACCCATCTCTCCTAATCCATCCCTTCTCTCACTTTTTTCTTTAATTGAGATTAGATGATTACATAAATTTCACATATTTCACAGTACTGTGGAATAGTGATACTTAGTTAGAGTCACAAACACTTTTTAACTTTATAAGGCAAATTGTCATTATATTTTGCTTTTTAAAAATTGTTACAGCTTTGGCCATTGGACCAAAGAGATAACATACTTAAAAAAAAACTAAATTGTTTGATTTCTTTCTTGTCACCTAAAACATCCTACCTGATACCATTAAAGATCTCACTAGATCATACGTTAGCAGTAAAACAACATCATAAGTACTTTGCAAGGGACACAGAAATAGAGCCCTTGATCAAATTTACCCTCTGCATCTCTCTCCCTAATTCACCCCTTTCCCTTCTTGAAACAATTTCAACAGGTTTGTTGCTCTGCTTTCATACGTGCATATAAAGTACTTCAGCCACATTTTATCCTCACTCACCCACTCCCCTCCCACACACTGGCACCCATCCCCAACAGAAGCTGTTTATAGCCTGTCATTCATTTTCATTACTGTACATTAATTGCACATATTCTACTTCAATCAGATGCATCCCCTCTGCTGCCCTCTATTTCTACCCCCCAGACCTCTACCATTCCACAGTGTGCTGCGCGTTTGCTGTCTTCCTACATCCTATCATGCTGGGGAGCTACAGGGTGTAGTTGCGAAAACAAAAACCGAGGAGATACCTGGAAAAATGCCTTGAAACCCATGTATGGAATGTATAGACCTCTGCTCCATAAACTATGTTACAACATACACATGTTCTCTACAAGTCCAGGGTGTAATGATTAACACTCAGCCAACTCCTCATTATCCAAGTCTGCGGATAATTAACGCACTGACATGGCAAAGCGTAAATCACCTTTTCTTTTTTGAATTTTTAAAATAGTGATTATAAAGTTGATGTAACAGTTACATAATCAGGTCAGTCATGAGTACGTTTCGGACAATGTCACCCCTTCCCTCCTGCCCCCACCCACACGTTGTATATTTTCAACAGTGTCTAGTGAGCACCACTGCTGCCTTTGTTCACCCTCTGTCCCTCCATTTTTGTGTCCCCTTACCCTCCCGAAGGCAGACAAACGATCAAACAAGACAAAGAAAACAAAAACAGCAATGAAGAAAAAACCTTTTTTTCCCCATTTCCCTGAGTTCATGTTGATAAATATTATTTTATGTGATCAGAGGCGTACAAGCATTGCCCCTCTGTGTGCCTCTCCTAAGAGCACCCTCCTTGGGTCTCACTGTGTGTGAGTGCCTAGAGTCCTGTATAATTGATCATATCCCAGTGTATTTTAGATCTAGCTTCCACATATGAGAATAAACATGTGCCGTTTGTCTCTCTGAGTTCAGCTTATCTCACCTAACATGATTTGTTCTAGGTCCATCCATAACATGACATAATATTCTTTCTAATGGCTGTGTAAAATTGCATTGTGCATAGATATCCTAGGTTTTGGAGCCATTCATCTATAGTAGGCATCTGGGTGGCTCCCATATAAACCACTTTTCTTTTCTGGTTGTAGGGAACACTTCCCACTGAGAATGCTTTAGGAAACCCATATCGTTTATATACTAGTGCCAGAGTGGGAAGTCTGGTGACTCCCAGGAGCCGTCCAGGCAGCTGGGGTGAGCAGAGAGGCTAGGGTGCAAGACTAAGCCCAAGTTCCGTGGCAGCATCCTGAGATGGGCCAAGCCCAACCTGACAAAGGCTGGGTCAGGGCGTGTGTCCAGGGCCTGCTGGGGCGGGGACCCTGGCGGGTGTCCGGGTGGCAGCATCACTGCTTCTGCGGCTGCTTTCCTCCTGCACACAGCCCTAGAAATCCCAGATGTGTCACCTGTCTCATACAGGAAAAGTCAAGTGAAAATGAACTTCAGGAACAGATGAGAAGAAAGCCAGACAGGAAATGACAGCTGTGTGTGTTTCTGTGGGTAGGTGGAAGTCTGTGTGTAGGTGTGCTTCTCTGCATAGATATAACATGTCTGAATATGTGTCTCGGTATTACTGTCTGTAAATGTGTGTGTGAATCCGTAGGTGTGTGTGTGGATGGATGTGTTGTATCTTAGTGTTTCTCTGTGTGGGTGGAGGTGACTGTAGGTGTGTGTCTGTGTGCTTGTATGTGTCTAGATGTATGGATGCTTTTCTTTCTGTGTATGAACAGGGAGATATGCATATGTCCATGTACTTATGAATGTGGATCTATGTGTATATGTGTCAATGTGTATCTGCATGTGTTGATGTATATTTATGTCTGTTTGTATGTGTGCATGTGTATCTAAGTGTCTATGTACCTGTGTTTATCTATATGTGCCCGTGAATCCTGTATGTGCTTATGTGTGTCTCTGTGTGACACGGTGTAAGTCTGAGTCCATCCTTTCCTGCTGTTGTACCAACAGCAGCGGGGAGAGTGATGACGGACAAAGGAAGGAGACAAACAGAGACTTGGCTGTTCTTCTCACTTATTTATTCTTATTATGTATTTATTATTTATTAGCACATATTGTTTGTACAAAGGGTTTCACTGTGATATTTCCAGAGAAATATGTCCCCTGATCAAACTCACCCCTTCTACCTCTCTCCCTAATTCTCCCCAATTTCAACAGGTTTTGTTGTTGTTTTCGTACACGCATTTAAAGTACTTCATACTTATCCTCACTTACTCTCTCTTCCCACTCCCCCTCCCTCTGGCACCCATCCCCAACAGAACCTGTTTATACTGCTGTCATTCATTTTGATTACTGTATATCAATGGTACAAAGGGATTTCACTGTGGCATTTCAAACATGCACATGTTCTACTCTAATCAAATGAACCCCCTCTATAGTCTCTACTTTTCTCTATCCTCCACGCCTCTATCATTCAACATGAATTTTTCTTTGTATCATCCATCTTCATAAATAAACTTAATGCATTTCAATATTATTTACCCTCCACATTCTCTTCCCATTCCCTCATCCTCCAAACAGTCCCCCAGTTAAAATCATATTGTGTTTATGTGTATCTTTTAGGACTAGATCCACATATGAAAGAAAATACATATCCATTGAACTTCTGAACCTAGCCTACGCCATTTAACATGATGATCTCCAGTTCCATCCAATTTTCCGAAAATGTCAGAATTTCATTCTTTATGGTGGAATATTACTCCATGTGTGCATATGTGTGTGCACATGCCATATTTTCTTGATCCAGTCTTCAGTTGTAGGGCATCTGGGTTGTTTCCATAGCTGAAACAAACACGCTGTCCAAGTTCCTCCACTGTTTGCTGACTTACATTCTTTCAGCTATACACCCAATGGTGAATCATATCTATTCTTAAAGTTTTTTTAAAGGAACCTCCATACTGTTGTCCATAGGGGATGCACTAATTAACAATGTAAAGAGTATCTTTCCCAAAACACATATGCATTTGCCAGCATTTTTTTTTAATGACAGCCACTCTGCCTGGAGTGAACTGAAATGTCAATTGTCATGGTTTTTCACTCAGGCTGGAGCCACACTTCTACTTCTTCAATGCCATTTGGATTTGCATTTCCTTTACTGCTAGGTATATTGAGTATTTCTCTAAATATTTATTGGCCATTTGTAATTCTTTCAAAAATTCTCTTTAGTTCATCTGCCCATTTAGTAAATGTGTTGCTGATTCTTTCGGAGGTTATATTCTGGTTATTAGTGCCTTGTCAGCTGCATTTTCTCACATTCTTTAGGCTATCTCTCTAGTCTAGTAACTATTTCCTTTGTTGTGAAGACCTTTTAGTTGGAGGCACTCCCATTTATCTATCCTTACTCTTATTTGCTGAGCTACTGGAGCTCTACTGAGGAAGCCATTACCTATGCCTGTATGTTTCTTTTCACATAGTAGTTTCAAAGCTTCGGGTCTCACTTTGAAGTCTTTGACTCACTTTGAATTCATAGTAGTTCACGGTGAGAGAGAAGGTTCTACTTTCAGTCTTCTATGCAGGAATATCCATTTTTCTGAGCACCATTTATCAAAGAGGCTGTCTTTTATCCAACACAAGCTTTTGGTACCTTTTGTCAAAAGTCAGCCAGTTGTAACTGGGTGTTTTTATCTGGGTCTTCTGTTCCCTTGTCTACATGTGTGTTTTGTGCCAGTACCATGATGTTTTTGTTACAATGGCTCTGTAGTGTAATTTGAAGCCATATAGCATGACAACTCCAGTGTTTATCTTTTTGCTCAGGTTTGTTTTGAGTATTTTGAGGCATTTCAGGTTTTAGGACTGGCTTTTCTACCTCTGTGAAGAATATCACTAGAATTCTGATGGGGACCGCATTGAATATATAGGTTGCTTTTGGTCAAATAGCCACTTTCGTGGTATTGATTTTGCCAATACATGAACATGGAAGGTCTTTCCATCTTCTTAAATTTCTTTATCTAGCAATTTGTAGTGTTATTTTTTTTTTTCGTGGGGCTTGAACTCTGGGCTTGGGCACTGTCCTGCCCAGGATGGCTTTGAACTGCGATCCTCAGATCTCAGCCTCCTGAGTAACTAGGATTACAGGCGTGAGCCACCGGCGCCCTTGTAGTGTTATTGTAGAGACCTTTCACTTCTTTAGGTAAATTATTAATTCCTAAGGTTGGTTTTTTTGAGACTATTGGTAATGGGATAAGACATGGATAAATGTCTTGACACAAATGATACACCAAAACTCAGGATATAAACAGTTTCAACAGATCTATAATGAGTAATACGATGGAGTGAGTAAAGAAGAATTATCCCAATAAAGAAAAGCCTAGGGTGGGGGGGGGGAGGATTGGATGCGGGGGGGGGGGGGGGACGGGGGGAAGGATGGGAAGGGATGGGAAGGGGAAACAAAGAAGGAGGCTACAATGATTGATAAGAAATGTACTCATGGGCTGGGAAGTTGGCTCAGTGGTAGAGCACTTGCCTTGCATGCCTGAGGCCCTGGGTTCGATTCCTCAGCACCACATAAGCAAAAAGAGAAAAGCCGGAAGTGGCGCTATGGCTCAAGTGGTAGAGCGCTAGCCTTGAGCTGAAGAGCTGAAGGACAGCGCCCAGGCCCAGAGTTCAGGCCCCACGACTGGACCTCCCCCCCAAAAAAAGAAATGTACTCATTATCTTGCCCATGTAATTGTAACCTCTCTGTACAGTATTTTCACAATTAAAAAAAAAAAGATGAGGGAAAAAAAAAAAGAAAAGCCTAGGGCTAAATGGATTCATTGCTGAATTCTACCAGATCTTCAAGGAAGAACACCAATCCTCTTCAAACTATTCCAAAAAATATATAAATGGAAAGAATAATAGGAATTCATTCTACAAAGCCAGTAATACCAAGATCAGGTAAAGATGCTCTCCTTACCCCAAAGAAGTTATGGACCTATTTCCTTGATAAACATAGATGCAAACATTCTCAATAAAATATGTGGAGATCCTTTCCTGGGAATGGATGAGGAAGAGGAGGAAGGTCAGAGGAAGGCAGTGGAAAGATGCTGAGGCTGGAAGGATATTCATGAAGACAGCAGAATGACCCTTACTACGGGAAGGGGACAAAGGGAAGGCAGGGGAATGGGGTGGAGAGGAAAGTTTGCTGAAGTACACTGTGTGCATGTGCGGAAAATGAAACTCTTTCACACTAAAATTAATTAATGAAATAAATAAAACAAAATACTCGCAAACTGTATTCAACAACACATTAAAATGATTATATGCCACAATCAAGTTGGTTTCATTTTACTCTACAGATGAACAGCTGGTTCTACGTATGAAAATCAATATATGAAATACAACACAAAGCAGAATCAGGACAAAAATATATGATCATCTCAACAGATGTAGAAAAGGCATTTCACAAAAATTCAACATCTTGCCAGGCATCAATTGCTCACACGTCTGTAATCCTAGCTACTGAGGAGGCTGAGATCAGAAGATCAAGGTTCAAAGCCAGCCCAGGCAATAAAGTCTATGAGACTCTTATCTGTAATTAACTACTAAAAACCCAGAAACGGAGCTGTAGCTCAAAATGGCAGAGTACTAGCCTTGGGCACAAAAGCTCAAGAGCAGCAGCACCCAGGTCCTAAGTTCAAGCCCTAGAATCGGCATAAAAAAAATTCAACTTCCTTTCATGATAAAAGATATGAAGAAACTAGGAACACAAGAAATTAAACTCACATAACAAAGGCTATGTATGACCTATAGTCAACATTGTACTAAATGGAGAAAAACTGAAATAAATAAAAATAAAATAATTTCTTCTAAAGTCAGGAAAAAGACAAGGGTGTCCACTTTTTCCACCCTTCTTCAATATTCCACTAGAATTCCTAGCCAAAGCAGTAAGACAAGAGAAAGAAATGAAAGGGCCTCAAACAGAGAAGAAAGAACAAAACTATCCTTATTTACAGCTGATAGGATCTCCTACCTTAGAATTCCACCAAAAACCTCTTACATCTCATCAACACTTTCAGTAGAGCAGCAGAATACAAAACCAATATTCAGAAATCAGTAGATTTTTCTATACACCAACAGTGATCAGACTGGGGGAAAAATCATGAAAATTCCATTCGCAAGGACTGCTCTTTTAATCTCCAGCACTGGCAGACAGATCCAACTCTTCCTGACTTCCAACTACCTCCACAGTCACTGTCTGGGGACCAGGGACAAGAGAAACTTGCTGCAATTCATTCTTTTTCTGGGACTGCTCTGGTCCAAAGGCTGAGTTGATCTTGGGAAGGAACAGGACCCCTACCCCCATACACACATACGTACAATACTGGGTGTTTTCTAGGTTAACACTAGAACTTGCAAAACCATTAGTCAAGAACTGAGGACATGAGGGAGGGATATCAATCAGCACTGCATTCTTAACTATTAACAGAAGTGAATTTGGTCAAAGCACTAATAAAAAATTTCTGGTAGCCATGGCATATTTACAGGCTTCAGACCTTAACCTTGAAAAATAACTGACCATTGCTAAAAAAAAAATATTCCACACTAACGTCTAGGCTTCCGGCATCTCTGGGAAGTGAGTGGCCCAGTGGCTTTGGACTAGCTGGGGTGACAGAGGCCATCTCCTCCAAGGGCTCCTGGACCACTTGGTTTTCTGTCTTGCTGCAGCCAGCCTGCCCACGCATTCCAATGACTTGTCTGACCTCAGTCAGCATTTTGAGGCTTATTAGCACTGACCTATGGAGGAGATGGGGGAGGAGGAGAAGGGAAAATAGTTATTCTAAAGATGAAATCTATTAGATGGGTAATGCAAATTAGATGTTGGGAAATTATCCTGACTACAGATTTTTATTTTTTGGGTCCGGTTGTGGGGCCTGAACTCGGCCTGGGCGCCGTCCCTCAGCTCTTCAGCTCAAGGCTAGTGCTCTACCACTTGAGCCACAGCGCCACTTCCAGCTTTTTTCTTTTTGCTTATGTGGTGCTGAGGAATCAAATCCAGGGCCTCAGGGCATGCAAGGCAAGCACTCTACCACTGAGCCACCTTCCCAGCCCCATGACTACAGATTTTTGAGGGAAAAAAAAAAACTTGGTTAACCTACAGGTATATTTCTGTGGTATTTAAGCATTGCTATCATAGAGAACAAACTAGATGTATTTTATAATAAGGGATTTTCTGCTTCTTTTTTAAAAAAATTATCTTTTGTTGATGTGGTACCAAGGAATTGAACCCAGGGCCTCATGCAATCTAGGCAAGTACTCTACCACTAAGCCACATTCCCAGTCCCTAATGACTTTCGAAATCATCTATTTAGAAACTTCAGTGCTCAGGATTCTAAGAGACTCTAGGACAACAAATTATCATATTATGAAAGTATTTAAAAATTATCCTGAGGCCATTTTCTTCCATTCAGAGCCGAAGTATATTCAAATCAATTGGGCGTATTTCAATTTATAGAAAAAATAACATACTTGGTATTTATGTTCGGGCTTTAAAAAAATGATTAAATGCAAGTCCTGGATCTATTACAATTATAAAGGATAAAATAAAAGATGAGCTTCTATGAATTTATCTAATTATAACAGCCCAATTTGATTTAAAATATTCTACAAATGCCCCTAATACTCTTAAAATTTAAGACTCAGTACAAATGATCTGGGCCACGTGGCTAGAGAGGCCAACAGCAAAGTCAGCAGGAAACTGCGGATTCAGCCTCTTCAAACAAAAATGAATTGTGTTGATGAATGAGAATTCCTTAATGAATGGCCACGGGGCATGCCAGTAATATTTTCAATGTCACTCAGAGAAAGTTTTCATTTGTCTTTTGTTTGGCTGCAGCTACTTCAAACATAATGGAAGGTCAAGGCCACCAACACAACAGTGTCTATTATGGTCCTAGAGGCAAGTTGTGCCCACACTGCACCTAAAGGGAGGAGAATGGGGCGGGAGGCTCCCCTCCAGCCCCCCTCTTGTTCCCTGCTCTACATGGAGCTGTGCACCAGCATTTTGTGAAATCTAGTTTGGATACCAACAGAATCAGGCACCTGTTCTGTGAGGGCAAGTGTTAGGTGGTCACATTCGAGACCCTAGGCTCACAGGTCATGCACAGTGCATGAAAGCCTGTGTGTGTGTGTGTGTGTGTGTGTGAGAGAGAGAGAGAGAGAGAGAGAGAGCGTGAGCGAGAGCGCGAGCGAGAGCGCAGTAGAGGGAAACAGGAGGCACTGAGGGTCGTAGGAAGAAGGAGCCCACAGTTCTCCTGGTGCTCACACACTTCGTGACTGACGCCAAGCATGTGGGGGTGGGTGGGTCTATGCTATCCATCGGCCAATTCTGGGCGTCCTACAGGTTAACTCATTCTGATACTAACTTCTTGGAGCTAGTTCATGTTTCAGGTTAAGGACTCAGTCCCACAAGATGGCCAGCCCTTACTGTAAGGTCTGCTCCTGGATGGCTAGCAGACTCCACCCTCCTCGCAGCAAAGTCTCCACCCAGTACCGGCGTTACCTAGGCAACTGGGACACCTGGAAGAGGTCACATCTGCATCCGCTGAGGTCACATCTGAATTTGATGTGGCCACACCTTTCCCCGCCCATATCCTAGATAAGGGCTAGCCCAGGCCCAGGCTCTCTCTTCCTCTCTCTGTTCGTTTCTAGCTCTCTGCTCTCTCTGCTCTCTCTCCCTTTTCTAGCTCTTTTCTCTCTCTTTCCTTTCTTTCCTCTTTCCTTTCCCAGCCACTTGGAGTGTCAACCTTGCCTGGTCCCATCAGGTCTACTGAATAAACCTACCCCTTACCTGGATACCACGTGAGTGCTACTGTTCTTACCCCTCTCTCTGCTCTTTTCTAGCTCTTTTCTCTCTTTCCTCTCTTTTGCCAGCCATGTGGAGTGCCAACCTTGCCTGGTCCCAGCAGGTCTACTGAATAAACCTACTCCTTACCTGAATACCACGTGCTGGTGCAGTTCTTACTTGGCTACCTCTTTTTAAAAACCTAACACTTACTAGACACAAATTGCTAGTCTGGTCTGGGCTTGAATCTAGAGGTTAGACCTAACTCCGCCTACTTTGGTTAAGTAACTTAGAACAGCTCTGTAGGCCTGAAAACACTGATTCGTGTTTACTGGGTTGTGATAAAGGGTACCACTCAGGCACAGCCAGATGGAGGAGGTGGATGGTGGGCCAGGTGTGGAGGAGAGGAGCTGGTGCTCCACACCAGTGCCTCCCGGAGCTCACCAACCCCCGAGCTCTCCAAACACTGCCATTCAGGGTTTTGAAGGAGAGGGTGTTACCTGGTGAAATCATTGGCCCTTGGTGATTGAGTCATCTCCAGATCCTTCCCCTCCTTGAGGCTGGCCCTCTGCTTACACGGCTGGTTTTCCTGGCAGCCAGCTTCTGACTTTAGGGGCTTCCTAGCTGTCCCCCCATAACAGGAACTCAGGGGTACTGCACTGAAGTATGTTCGTGCCTGGGCTGATGGTAAGGCAGCGTGGCATGATGGGCAACTTGGGCGGAGTACACGGTGCAACCCGTGGCCCAGAAGCAAAAGGGAGGAGGAGGAGGAGGAGGCCGGGCTCCCCCAGGTCCCATCCAGGGCCTACAATCCTTGGCCTAAAGACGGGCCTCCAGGCCCACAGCCTCAATAGCCTCCAGGTGGGAATCAAGGGCCTTGGGGGACACCCCAGATCCAAATGAGAGCAGAAGGACCCCCACACCTGTCATCTCATCTAGACTGCCGTGTGCCGCTCCTCCCTCTTCCCCTGCGCTCAGCTCCCTGGGACGCAGGCCACCGCGTAACACCTGCATCTGTCCTTGTCCTGTGCTAGCGCCTGGGCATCCCTCGCCCCAAGCTGTGGGCTCACCGACCGCTTCACACCCAACGTCCCGCAGGACCCCCTCACTCGAATAGCTTCATGTGTATAATTTCATCTTATAAAGTAAATTGGAGAAAAGAAATTTTGCAGAGGTGCACTTTAGAATTGTTATGATTTGTATCGCTGGCCCGTTGGCTGATGAGCTGGGAGTTTTCGTGGTTGCCTTCCAGCGAAATGATAGCAGGATGTGGTCAAAGTCTATCCAACTGTATCCGAGTGCCTGCTAGCCCTAAATCCTCAGCTCTGGAAGCCAGAGGCTCCACACCTCCCAGCTCCGACACCTCCACACACACTCTGTTTCTCGAGAGTTCACTGCAGTGCGACACCACCCAGATGGTCTGTGTCTCTCTTTGCTTGGGAGCCATTTCTTTTCTGCCTCTTCAAGACAGTAGTAGCATTTTGTACGCCATGGGTTCACTAAATCCCTGTCTTCCCAAGCGGTGTCTTCTGTGCATGTTTCTGACATTTTTCTGTTCAGAGGTTCCAGAGGAACCAGAAGGAAATGAAAGGGAAGGACATTTAAGACACGCATGGCATGTGTGAGCCCACGCACAGATGTGTGAAAGGAGGTGTGGAATGGAAAGAGCTTGTGCAAGACAGAGAGGCTGATGCTGGTGGCTTCGTAACCACCATGAAACATTTCCAAGACTGAAGTGCCCAGACTCCCCGCTTCCCGGCACTGCCCGGCAGGGGCCTCATCTCACCCAGCAGCCTGCCCACAGCTCGCCAACGAGTCAGGAAAGCTTTACATCAGGTCAGGCTTCTGAGCAGCCAGTGCCCTGAGCCATGTGGCCCTTAGGCACATACTGGTGTCTCCCAGAGCTCTACTACTGCAAGTCGAGGAAACAGCCCACCTGTAACCACCACGGGTTATCACTCCTCATCCTTACGGTCTGTCTCACAGTAAACGGCACTGCCGGCTAGCTAGATCAGCCAGCAATCTGGAAGTCATTTCTGGCAACGTCCACTCCTCCATAGTGACTTCAGCGGTGGGTCCTAGTGATTGTCTTCCCACTCTCGCCAGCACTTCCAGCCCCCGCTGTGCCACTCCCCCTGCCCCACCCGAGCCTCTGCCTGCCACCTGGAAAGTGTCCTGTCCGTGGTAGCTCTGCCTCCTTCGCTCCGAGCAGTTATGGCATTTCCATGTGCTCTACAGGCCTTCAGATGACTTCGTGAACTCCTTTGCTGTTAGGGTGAAGGCAGATCTTCAGCATGCCCTGGATGGCTCCGTGGGAGTCAGCTTTCTGTTACTCATGGTGACCAGGAAGCAAAGGAAGGAGAAAGGACAGGGATCCCCCCTCCCCCGCCCCTGCCCTGCAATGACCTAACTCCCTCCTACGGAGCCTGCCCCGCCTCCTCAAGGTTCTCCCCGCTCCCAGGAGTGCTACAGGCTGGGAGGAATCTCCAGCAGGCTTGTGGAGTCCTGCAAGATCCAAACAATAGCATTTCTGGCCCTTGCCTGCTCACCCCTGCCACAGGGCCGGATGTGGAGGACCCCCACTAGTATGACACGTCAGCTGGAGATCAAGTGGCTTTACAAACGTCTCTCCTGCCATCAGTGGAGTTCTGACAGGGTCTTCCGCCATAGCAACAGACTCGAGGCTCTAATTAAAAGTCAAATTCCGTGCTCTAGTGTCCTGGGCCCCTAATTGTTGATATGCCTTTGGTAATCCACTTTGGAAAAGATTCTTTAATCTCATGCATTCATGTTTTAAAGTCTTTGGCAGAATGTATTTAATGAGGATTGACTTTATGTGGTTTTGGCAGTACTGGAGTTTGAACGCAGGGTTTCATACTTGCTCTATTGACATGGGACCACAGAGTTGGGCCTCCAGCCCTATTTCTTCACTGGTTATTTTTAGGATACGAATTCTCTTGCTGCCTGGCACAGGCCCAAGCTAGAATCTGCCTACTTTTAGGATTCTTGCCATCGCTGGGATGACAGGCATCAACCACTACCTCCCGCTTTCCTCATTGGAGATGGGGTCTCACAGGCTTTGGTGCTTGGCCGGTCCTGGTAGCAGAAACTCCCAATCTTAGCGTGGCATGACATGTAGAGAAGGGAGGGATTAGAGGACTTTTCTGCCTAGAATGACCTCAAACCAAGGTCCTTACACCTCAGCCTCCCAAGCAGCTAGGATTACAGGCCTGAGGCACTGGCACCAGTGGCAAGAATTGATTTTAGTGTTCCTAAAAATTTTTTAGTTAACTGACTCCATTTATCCTGATAAATGATTTCACTTTTCAGGACTGAGGACCTTGGCAGTCTTCTGAATATTTTTCATTTTCATTTGCCTCTTCTACGTTGCACATCCTTTGGGGCTCTACGCTCCTTCCCACACGGTTTTCTCTAGACTTACAGGGAAGCTTCCTAGGGTTGGAGGCGTGGTTCAAATGGTAGAGTGGCCAGGCAAGCAAGCAAATCAAGCAGACCTGGGGACCTGAGTGTAAGCCCCAGCGTGTGTGCATGCACACACACTGGTACACACACAGGTACCCCCCCACACACAGAAGAATAGAAGAATGTTTTATGAAGATCTTAGCATATATTCTAGTATAAAACAATTATTTCATTGATTCAGTTCAATGATGTTTCACCCTCTCCTACTCCACGCCTTCTTTTCCACTAGTTAGATTAACGAGTTGCTTTTGAAAGCTGGCAAGTGTACAGACAGAAATCTTCATAAGTACTTTTCCATGTTCAATATTTGGAAATTAAGAGTCAAACACCAACCAATCCTTCAGACTGGAAGCGGAGAAACTCCCTGGGCCCAGTCTGTATTTGGGCTCCTATTGAGATGAAATATTAATCAGATCATCAATAGAGTACTGAAACAGCTTCATTTGTATGTAAAAGCTATTACAGTACACTTAAAATTTCATGGTTTACAAGTTTGCATTTGACTGTCCTACCAATCAAATGTTCATAGCCTTGGTTTAAGTGAACTTAATATTCCTTTCATATCTGAAAAGACAAATGACAGAAAAATAACAGGGGATGCCAACTTCCTGCCTTCAATCTGCCCCACACAGAGACAGCGCAGAGAAGAGAGACTGAGAGCCCCAGGCTGACCTCAGCAGCCCCCAGGGCGGGGCCTGGTCTGCGGAGGGCAAAGGCCAGAGCCCCTGGATTCGTTATTAACTTTGTGTTCTTTCCCACACTGCACAAGAACACAGTGAGCTGGGCACCAGTGGCTCTTATGCCTGTCATCCTCGCTACTCAGGAGGCTGAGATCTGAGAATCGCCGTTCAAAGCCAGCCCAGGCAGGAAAGTCTGTGAGACTCTGATCTCCAAAAATCCACTAGAAAATTGGAAGTGGCATGGTGGCTTAAGTGGCAGAGTGCTCGCCTTGAGCTGCAGAGCTGAGGGACAGCGCCCAGGCCCAGAGTTCAAGCCCCTTGACCGACAAAAAAAAAAAAAAAAGAAAAGAGAAGGAACACAGTGAGGGCCTAGGGAAGTTGGACGGAGAGGGAACATGAGGGAAGCATTCATGCCTGCTGAAATAAGAAGCATAGCGGAGGGGAGGCGGGGGGAAGACCAGGCCTCCTCCTGCCTGCTTTGACATGACTGTCTTTCTGGGCAGAAATGCTGGCAGATTCCCTGGTAGAGAGACAGCACCCAAGACAAGGAGAATGGGAATGGCTGAGCACGCATGCAATACCAGGGGCTGCTCACCTTTGGAGCTTCCGCACACTCGAAACCTAAACTATCCTGGAAAGCACAAGAAGCACTTCCTCCCTTTCTCCCTGTGTTCTGCCTCCCTCTAGCAGGCCCCAGCTTTCTCCCCCAAGCACACGCCGGCCCCGTGTGCTGTCTGTCCCCCTCCGCTAGGCCCCAGCTTCTGCACCCGGAGATCGTGGCATCCACTCTCAGCCTCTCACAGCTGCCTGTGCCATGGGTACCACATGCTTTGCTTCTTTTCTTGGGAGATGTTTCTTTTTTACCTTCACAGTAGTGATGTTTTGTACACCACAAGTTAAATAACTTTCTGTGTCTGCCTGCCTTCTGCCTGCCTTTCTGACATTCTTCTGTTCAGGTGCTCCATAGGAACTCATTTTGTCTCAGCGCAACAGAGACAAATTCACAGTGGAAAACAATGGGAAAAAAACATTCCAGAGAAAGCAAAAGTAATGGGAAGAGGGTTGGGATGTTAGATTGGTACAAAATGCTTGCCTAGCCTGCAGGGGGCTCAGGGATTAATACCCAGTCTTGTAAAAATGAAAACTGTAATAATAAATAGCAATAATAATAATCGGTTGTAGGTGTTGAACTTGGGACCTGGGTGCTGCCCTGAGCTCTTCCACTCAAGGCTAGTGCTCTACTACTTTGAGCCACAATGCCAGTTATGGTTTTCTGTTATGGTTTTGGAGAAAGGGTCTCATGGATTTTCCTGCTTGGGCTGGCTTTGAACTGCCATCCTCAGATGGCAGCCTCCTAGGTAGCTAGGATTACTGGTTTGAGACACCAGTGCCTGGCACAATCATTATTACTGTAACTGTAATTGTGAGAAGACAGCATAAGAACTTAAACTAAGTGTAACTAACTGCGCTAACATAAAGATATTGTATAACTGCAAGATAAGCAAGTGGCTGTGAAGATAAAACCATTTCAAGCATTAAGTACAAAAAGCCCAAAATTTCCAAGCAGCAGAGTCAATGGCCAGTTTAAATCACAGAATTGATGCCTATAAAAAAAGATAGAATGAACTAGAAGACCCAAGCAAGTAACCCTGAAAAGCAGCAGGAAAAGGAAGGATGTCAGAGACATTAAATGGTATTAAATAGAGAAGTAAAACTATCATCATCTGAATGATATTGGGTGAAATAATTTTCCAGAGTTAGAGAAAGAATGATTCAGACTGTCGAGGTTATATATCTAGTGCTAAACAAGCTTGAAAAGGATAGGAAAAATACAATGAGTTACATCATAGTGAAATGTAAGAACATCAAAGTTGGAGAGAAAATTCTTTAAGTAAAGCAGATTGAAGAACAAGAATCACAGAATCTGGATCTAGAGAGCAGCTCAGTGACAAGAACACTCACCTGACATGCACAACCCTGGGTTTGACCTCTAATATCACACACACACACACTCTAATATCACACACACACACACACACACGTGCGCACGCACGCACACACATGCACACACACACCCTGAAAAGGCAGAGGAATCAGACTGATAGCAGAGTCCCTGATAGTGGTAGAGAAATATTTTAAAGTAATGAAGACAAAGAACTTGGAGCCTAAACACGTGCACTCCTCAGCTCTACCTGTGACTGTGCAATGACATTCTGAAGCTTAGGGTTAAGGAAAGGCTATGACACAGTTTTATGTCTCTGAAAGAATTCTTGAAAAATTTCTATAAGAAGGGAAAGTAATCCATAAAGAAGCAAGAAGATATTAGGAAACAGGACATTATGTTAATGGAAGAAGGTAGTTGTGGATGGCCACATATTGTGTGGTTCCATTTCTGTGAAATGTCCTCAGCCGAGATCCACAGAGGACCACAGGATGCCGGGGGGGGGGCGGGGGGGGCAGTGACCACTAACAGGTATGCAGTTAGATAATAGTGAGGGTTGCACAATTTAGTGAATGTACTAAAACAAACTGAATTGCACACTCAAAAAATTATTCAAAAATCTTTTGCGCCAGAGTCTTTATACCTCAGGCTAGCCTGGAACTCCAGATGCTCTTGCCTCAGCCGCCTAAGTGCTGAGATTACAGGTGTCTACAACCACGCCCATCTTTAACGTTATTTTTAAAATAAACAAACTGCATGCACACAAAAAATTCCTGTCAGTAGAGTAGGGGTGTAGCTCAGTGGTAGAGCACCAGGTTAGCAACATCACAGCCCCATGATGAATCTCCAGTACCAAAACCAACAACAATAAAAATCCTACAGAGTGGGTGGGAGCTTGAAAGACAAAGAGATCAGCCAGTCTGTGGAGGGCGGGGCTTCTTGAAACAGCACACTACCCTGTAAGAGGACTTGGGTCCTAGGATAACAAAGACTCCCTGTAATGATGAAGGAGACAGAAGACTGAAAGGGACTAACACTGTGGTTAGTAACCAAGCAACAAGTGATAAATGGATGAGGAATGAATAGACAGAGCCCAGTATCGGAAACATTTTCAAAGTAGGACTACAAGTCACAAATCTGTTTACATTGCACTTCCCCAAGCAAATCTGCTTGAGATGAGCCACACTTATATTATTATTTTAAATATTATAATAATAAATGAGAAAAAAACGAGAGGAACTGAAGCTTCATTCCAGGATGAAGGGCTTAGTTTCAGTATGAAGCAAAGCATATTGATATTAAAAGCACTCACAAGCAAGGAAATTTTCAATTAAAATTTGCTAAGTGATTGTCTTCATATAAACCATTAAAGGAACCAAAGTAATCATCTGGGCTACTCTGGGATCAAGGGAATCATGACTGATAGTCATAATTGATGTATTTTTTCAAATGCACCTCTAATCTTGTTATTGAATTATAAATGATCATTCATTGAAGCCTCTCATTTCCACTAGTGGAATCTGGGACCCAGGTCATTGAACTGGTGTACCAAGAGTAGGACAGACAGCTGGACCTTGGGGCTGGACCAATTCTCTCGATACCACTTCTGTCTTCACTCCAACCATACGCTGTCATTCCCACGGATTCTCTTTCGCTGCCTGAAGAAGTCTCTTCTTTCGGACACCCCTACATTCAGGACAAATGGAACCTCCAAAATCTTCCCCGCTGACCTGCATTTTCCAGGGTCGGTAATATACAAGGACCCAAAGCCTTCTCGCTTTATTGAGACCATAATTCTACTGGGTCAGGGCCGTATCTCCTCCAATACCACATTCAATGGAAAAGATATTTAATATGTTTAATAATTATATTCATGGTATTTGATACAGTAACAAGGTGGTTTAGGTGTAACACGACTTCTACAATTTGAAGCCGTAATTTTTAGAAATAGGAAGAGTTATGTGGGAAAAATATTCTCACCACTGGTGAAAAAATCACGTTTTCACAGGGTTTGCAAACAGGGAAATATTGTGGTTTTGTCTCATATGTTTTGCTTTTTTTTGGCAAAAGCAAAAGGCAGTTTTCTTTGCAATGAAAACGGCCTTTCGTTTTCGCCAATGCTTCACATCCATTTTTGCCAAGCAAAAAGCTGTTTTCCCAGGAGAAAACAGCTCAGGCTGAAATAAAAGTGAAGCACTGTTTGTAAAATTTCTCTCTCTGAAAACAGAAATCACTCCTCTCAATGCAAATGGTACCTGAGGGGCTGTGCAAGGAGAAAGATAATGATTAAAACTCAGAGAGAAACAAGATTATCTAAGAGACAGGAAAACAAAGTCCAGGTCACAGGAGTGACAGATTTTAGAATTAAAACTGAGTTGTCTTTACCTTTGTGATCCCAATGTGCTTCAAGGATAAGTCTCAAGTCAGGCATGGTAGAAAATACCTGTAGTCACAGCTACTCTCCTCTACTAAAGGCTTTACTCTAGGAGTTCAAGACTAGCCTGGGAAACACAGACACTGTTTTAAGACAAAGAGACAAAGGAGAGAAAAGAAAGAGGAAAGGAAAGAGGGAAATAAAGGGGGAGAAAAGGGAAGGGAAGGGTGAAGGAAGGAGAGAAGTAAAAAGAGAAGGGGAGGGGAGAAAAGGGAAGAGAAGAATGTGAAGAGAAGAGAGAAGGAAAATAGAACAAAATAAAGAAGGAGAGAGAAAATTTCAAGGTGGTACTTGTTAGTTCCCTCAGTGTCATTTACCTTAGATGGCTTCTAATGACATTTTCCATCTTGTTATTATATCTGCCAGTCAGACAGAGCAGGCATTATCTTCACTTGATAGAACGTCAGCAGCACTTAGAGAGACGGAGGTGCAGTCCTGGTGACTGGCTTACCACTCACACGGGGCACGGTACCAGTCTAAGCATCAGATCAGAATCCTGTTGTTCTGATTCACTGCGCCTGTGCTTTATCCTGGAGTCTTTTATAATAAACTCTCATCAAGATACTGTCAAGGAATCTGCCTTTTGTTCTGTTTTGTTTGGCTGTGCATTTCCTTTGGAAGACAATGGCATATCATAATAGGCCTATCATAGCTCTTTGATTATAAAGATAATCTTTAGTTTATTCTGTTCTCTTTCCAAGCAAGGACTGAACTCAGGGCCTTGAAGTTTCGAGGCAAGTAACTTGACTGAGTTAAATCCTCAACCCCAAAATTTCACTTTGGAAAAAAAAAGTAGTTTCAGTAGTCATGCCAATTTCAACAGCAAGTAGATGATAGAGCAACTGTCACCTTCACAGAAGTGGGCCGTTCATCATAGGGACAAATGAAAAGATTGAAGGCAGTGCTGATTAACAGCAGTATTCAGCGAGCCATTCTCTGATACCACCTCTGGGAAAATTTTAATTCTACATGTTAACAACTACAACTAGATTATAAAATGACCCCCAAGATCTGAATTAGTTTAAAATAAGCCATATCTAATTCTAAATTTCCACACTGACCAGAATTACTGTTTTCTAACTCATTTTGTACCCAAGCAGCCAGCGATGTAAGAGCAACTATGTCTGCACACGGCGCAATTCAGACACCCCTCCCCCCGCACCGCAATCCACAAACAGCCCTTCACCTGGCCCTTCTGTGTGAACCAGGGCTAAGCCTCCCCTGAAAGAGAACTCTCTGCTCTCCCTCACCCCTCCCAGTTTCCCATCCATCCTAGTTTGTAGTAAGAAATTTACAAATGATGCCACCAAACTGTCCCTTCAAAAACAGCTGAAGAGTAGTAAGGTTTGTGTTTGTTTTGGGGTTTCCTGTGGTACTGGGGTTTAAACTCAGGGCCTGGCGCTCTCACGAAGCCAACCTGCAGCCTGGCGCTTTGCTTTTCTTTTTCTTGTTTTTTTTTAAATTAATTTATTTTTTTATTTGTGAACATACTGTACAGAGGGGTTACAATTACATGGGCAGGATAATGCGTACATTTCTTACCAAGCATTGCAGCCTCCTCCTTTGGTTTACCCTTCACATCCCTTCCCAGCCTCCCCCCTCCCCCCCAATCCCAACCCTTCTCCTTCCCCCCCTTCCCCCCCCCCCGGACAAAATGATAATCTAGTGAACTTTACTGTCTCTGCTAGCCTCCTACTTTGATTCTCCAGATCTGAGGCTCCTGAGGAGGATCCTGGATAAGAATGGTAAGTTTCGGGGGAGGGGGGTAGCGGAGAGGATTGGGTGGGGAGGTGGGTGGGGGAGGATGGGAAGGGATGGGAAGAGGAAACAAAGAAGGAGGCTACAATGTTTGGTAAGAAATGTACTCATTATCTTGCCCATGTAATTATAACCCCTCTGTATAGTATTTTCACAATAAAAAAGTAATAACATTAAAAAAAGAGAATGGTAAGTTTTATGGCAAATATTATGTATATATTTCTCACAAGCAATAAGAAATTAAGAGGAAAAGGCTATGTTTAATTCTTAAGAGCTTAATTATAAAGTGATTGCCTATTTTTTTCTTTAAAATGTTTTGCCACTTAAAAATTTATCATTTACAGTGCTTGAGTTGTTTCATGTGTGTACACTGTCTTAACTAGATTGTAAATTTTTTGAATACTTAAAGCATGTCTGAACTTATTCTTCCCTGTCAACATTTATAACAGTGATATGACACAGAAGATCATAAACCAATCATTACCAGTTGATCAAGAAGGATTTTCATATCATTTGATGCATCCCTTAAAGTTTTAGATCAATACAGGGAAGACAGCTTTGTGAAAAGTCACAAAAATCTACTTCACAGTTCTCGTTCATTCTGCTTCATCATTTTAGTTTTTATCCACTGCCATCCTTCCTATCTGTAATGAGGAGATTTGTCAGAAGCCAAAGCACAGCACAAATCCTCTGGTAGTAAAGAATGATTTTCAGTACTAACATGGATACCATGGACAGCGCCTTGGCCCCTATGGGGGACCCCACGGTAGCCATGGACAGAGGGGTATGTGCTTCAGCGAGCCTGCAGACAGAAGGGGCTGAGATGGAGCCTGCTCTGCCGAAGGCCTTCAGTTCAGGGCCACCAGGACCGCACACGGGCGCACAGGGCCAGCCGTGCCTGTGCGTGAGTGCGAGGAAACTGACATTCATCAAGATCAGCACACACCTGCTGCCCACGGCCGCTGCCGCCGCCGCCACAGGACTGTGCCAGGGCAAGAACACAGGAACACACAGACAGGGAGAGACCGCGGATAGCCTGCCAGGCGGGCGTCAGCCAGAAGGAGTGGATGGCCTTCACTGTGGTCACTGCATGGAGGGACCCTGCATCAGGGAGGTCCCCACAGCTGCACTGAGTGGAGATGGACGGGGGGGGGGGGAGGCTCATATCCACACTGAATGGACATGGACAGGGGTGTCCTCATATCCACACTGAGTGGACATGGACGGGGGGGGGCTCATATCCACACTGAGTGGAGATGGACGGGGGGGGCCTCATATCCATAGTGAGTAGAGATGGACAGGGTTGGTGGGGGTTGTCCTCATATCCGCACTGAGTGGAGCTGGACAGGGTGGGAGAAGTACCAAGCTTCTTCCAAGGTGGCCCTGGGCCTCAGCCTCTCCCCTTCCCTCCGCATGGAGCGGCCCGTGTCTGCGCTGGGCTTCTGTACACAATTCAGGTCCGTGTGGGTGGGAGCACCCCAGCTCACGTCCCTGCTGTTCAGAGTTATTTTCATTATCCTACCTTATGTGCTGTCTCCCTAGCTCACCATGCTTGGAGAAGGGGTGGAACGGACCTGCCTTAACCCTCTTGTTGCGACCGGGGCAGCTGTGGTTCTCACCCGCCCCCAGTCTGGATCTGTGGTACCCAGTGACTTCCAGCTATGAGCAGTGCTCCCCACCCCCCATTCTACGCACACCATGACAAATGGTAGCGTTGTGTGTCTGTGTCCTGCAATAGTTTAGAGCACCCAGCCCAGCAGAACTACTGATATGCAGGCTCTCGGCCCTGAGGACCTTCTAGGCCTGCCCTTTAGTGGCATTCCAGTCTTTCTACCCACAAGACCCCCAGCCGCTTGGCTTCTGCCTTCTTCCCGCCAGGACTGTGGCGTCTGTGTGTGGGGCTGTGGCAGTGCCCACAACTGGCTGCATCAGAATCTTCCAACAAAGCTAAAGCAGAAAATGCAGTGGAAGGAAGCCTAGAACTTTGCCAAACCTAGAGGGAAAGGGAAAGGTCAGTCTGCGGTGCCCGAGCTTCTGTTTTTCAAGTTGTGGGGGCTCTTGTCTGCTCTGTTGCAAAAACAAAGTTGGGTCAGGAAAACTTACTCCCCTCTGGGTACCAGTTTTAGCTGCCTACGTGTGAATTATTGGCATTAGAAAGGGGAAAGTTAGTATGTTACACACACAGTCAAAATAATAATTTATCAGTCCTTTCACCTTAATAACCTCTGTTTCCTTGTCCCATGATCTGGGGCCGGGGCCACCGTGTGTCCAGTATTAAGATGTGGAGCGTAGCATGAGGGTGAAGGAGAGGCGTGAGCCCCTGAGCCGGTGGGTCAGCTTACGCACGAGTGTTATTGCCTCACTTTAACAGTGTCTGTGTCTTCTAGAATGTGCTCCAAACTGCTATTTAAAAAACTCAACACTAATGGATAAACATTTAGAAAATTAATGCTACGTTTTTAAAGTCTGTGTGTGTGCGTGTGTGTGTGTGTGCGCGTGTGTGTGTGCGTGTGCGCGTGTGTGTGTGCGTGTGTGTGCGTGTGTGTGTGTGTGCGTGTGTGTGTGTGCGTGTGCGCGTGCGTGTGTGTGCGTGTGTGCGTGCGTGTGTGTGTGCGTGTGTGTGTGCGTGTGCGCGTGCGTGTGTGTGCGTGTGTGTGTGTGTGCGTGTGTGTGTGCGTGTGCGTGTGTGTGTGTGTGTGCGCGCGTGTGTGTGTGTGTGCGTGTGTGTGTGTGTGTGTGTGCGCGTGTGTGTGTGTGTGTGTGTGTGCGTGTGTGTGTGTGTGTGCGTGTGCGTGTGTGTGTGTGTGTGCGCGCGCACGCGCTGGTACTGGGGCTTGAATTGGAAGCCTGGGCACTGTCCCTTAGCTTTTTCACGTAAGGCTGGTGCCCTACAACTTGACCAACATCTCCATTTATGGCTTTTGCTGATTAACTGGAGATAATAGTCTCATATGATAAGAGTAAAAGACAAAAGATAAGACTTTCCTGCCTCAGCTCACTTTGAACCCTGATTCTCAGATCTTCCCTCCTAGGGAGCTAGGATTAAGGCATAAGCCACCTGCACCCAGCCAAGTATTTCCTTTTATTGTTTGCTTTATCTAGAGATACTGCTCTGATCTGTGTAGTAAGAGATCCATCTTCTGTTGGAAGACCACAGAACAATCCCTTTGCCCACCACTGTGAGCAGAAAGAAGAATGCCTTGATTTAGGAGCAAGAATCTTTTCTCAGGCAGATTTAATTAAGTATTGAGATGTTAATAAAGTATTTGTTACTGCAGTTTAATTACTTTGAAAGCAATATTCCTCCAAGTTCATTTTCTAGATGAGAAGATCAAAAAAATCCCAACTCATGAACAATCTTTAGCACAACATCCTTTACAATATAACCTCTAGCCAGGAAGGAAGAAATAACTGACTTTAAAACACAAAACTCCCTCCATCATGATCCTTCCAAGCCATCAGAGCCAGGAAGAACCACTCTTCCCAAATTTCCAGAATAAAATCTCTTGAAATGGACTCTGAATCAGGAGAAAAGGAACAAAAACCAAAACACCAACACCACACATTGCTTCCACCTCCATAGCTATGTCTTCTGTGTTTACACATCAGAAGTGAATTCTAACTTAAGAAGCAAAGCAATTTGTAGTTTAAGAACAAATTAGCCTCATTAGCTAGTACAAAATGCAGTTCTTCCAGTGATTGCTCTGTGAGAATTTTTCCTTTTTTAATTGTAGTTATCCTTTCTTTGCCGCCAGAAGTCAGTCCTCAGATAAGGTGACAGCTCCCAGCCACCTGAGATACTGTAGCAGATACCAATTACTGTCTTGAATCACAGCCTTCTGCAGACACCAAGAGCATCTATATGAGGAAAACTACAACCATGTTGTGTGTGTGTGTGTGTATTTATTGTGTTGTATTGTGTTTATGTGTGTTGGTCCTGGGGCTTGAATTCTGGACCCAGGTGCAGTCCAGGAGCTTTTGTACTCAAGGGTATGGCTCACTTGAGCTATAGCTCCACTTATGGCATTTAGGTGGTTAGTTGGAGATCAATCTCATGGATATCTTCCAGGGCTGGCTTTGAACTGTCATCCTCAGATCTCAGCCTCCTGAACAGCTAGGATTAGAGGCACCTGGCCTACAACCAAGTGTAACAGCCATCATGGAGCGGAACTTTGTAGACAATCAGGCATTTCCAAGAGGAGTGGCTCTCTTAGTGCTGAGTGTGAAGTGTGGCCTTGGAGCCCATCCGATGGCTTTGGATGGAAAGTATGATCACAAAGTAAACTGGCACCTTCCACCCACAGTCTCCTTTCGTGCCCCTAAAAGGATACTGTATCTCATAGCTTTTATTCTACTCCACCCTCAACTATAGTCCTTTACCATGCGAGCCATGCCCCAGCCCCTTTCTGCTTTAGTTATTACTTCAGTATTTTTAAAGAAAGGTTCAAGAATGCTTTATTCATTCACTCTTTTTAAACCAAGCCAAGCAGTCATTTTTGTCACAAATCAGCCCATCACTGGCTAACCTCTTTTGTTCCTTTCTGCCGGTATCCCGCTGGTTCCTCGGTGTCTGCCTGCTCACAAGGTAAGTGGATCTGGACATCGTTTGCCAGGTGCGTTTGTCCAAATGCACTGAATGACTCCACTTCTCCCTTGTGGTGTGCTGTCTCCACACATACAGCCCCAAATCACATTGGCTTCCATGGCATATTGCAAACACGTCTAATTTGTCGTCTACTGTCCCTCTGGTCTCTCTGGCATTATTGTGTTCTGGATTTTCCTTTCTTGCTGCATACTTTGGTGATTTCCCTGCTCCCCAAACCATGGGGTTATGACTGTCTGACTAAATTCTCATTTCATTTGATCCTTTCCATATTAACCTCCCAAACCCAGTGTAGTCTTTCTCTTTATTCACTGGTGTGTTTCCAATGCTTCCTGATTTAATTTCATCTTCAAATCTAATTACATGCTGGCTACTACATTTTTTTCCAGGTTACAAATGGACATGTTCAGAAAAAAAAAATACCTAGCATTAACAAAGATTCAGGGAGCCCTTCTCAGTGCCTTTCTACTGGGGTAGCCTCAGACAGCACAATTAACTCTCTCCAGCTCAGGAGATGGATGCTACAGCCTCTTCACACCATTTTGATGGACAGCTGTGTCTCTCTCCTAATCAGCCAATTTGGAGATAGAACAATTACAAAAGACAGCAATTATTGAATGCAGTCTGTCATTGTAAAGATGGAGGGTGAGGAAGGAAACAGGAAAGATAAAATGGCCCAAATTTAGTCACTCGATAAAGAAAATCTCCCCTCTCTTGAGGAAGAGGGCTGGAACAGAGGGGTGGGGCCCGCAAAGCAGAGTCCTACAGTCAAGAAGGAAAGCGGCCTCCCACTTCCCGGAACCTGCTGCCCTCTCCCGCAGCTTTTAGTAACCAAAAGCCTGTGACCAAGGCCGGGGGTTTGGGCTTTTCTAGAGACTCCAAGGGTGTCTCAAAAATCATGCTATGCTATTTAAACCATTACTGTTTTAAGTTTCTCCTGATATCTCTCCAGTTTTTGTTGTCAGAATTTAAATATAGTTCCTTCTTTACAACATGTTTTTGATATATATTTCATTTTTGCTCATATTTATAGTTACTTAAAAAATCTTATTATCTTTAAACAGTTGTAGAAAGGGGTTTCACTCCAACAAGTCAATGTGTCTTGATTATTATCACCACTAATCCTTTCTATTCCTTCCCTACTCATCCCCTCAAGTTTGACTTGATAACGATTATCAACCACAGAGCCTTGAAGAACTTTTGTGAAGACACAAAGTGTCCTTTCACTGTTTCTGCTTTGGGCCTGATTTTGTCCTAAGTTCATATTAGCACTGGTCTCAAAAGTACCATACATTTTCTCCAGACCCAGGAGAAAGGCTCCAAATGAGAAACTAATCAATGAGAAAATACTATTTCTGAGGTTTAATAGGCATAGTTCTTGAATCATAAGATTAGGAAAAGGTCATAAGAAAAGCAGTATGCCTCTCCATTTAAAAATAAGTATCTAATCAGAATACTTTTTTTTATTAAATGTGTTTGTTTAAAGATGGGAGATGGAGAATAAGAAAGGCAATTTTTCTTTACAGGTCTCTGGCTGTTTGAAAACTTGTAGTGTTTAATGAAGCAGTCCTTCCCAGCAGAGGTTGTAGAAACTTCAGGAAGGAGAAAGAAATAAACCTCTTGAAAGGATGATTGGGGAGAAGAGAGTCACAGGAGAAGCCCTGATGTGGATGTTCAAGTCTGGTACTTTGCCGCTCTCCAGCATCCTCTGTTTTCATGAAAGAAGGCAAGAGAAACACAGGCACAATGCCAGCTTTTTCGTGAGTGAACAGAGGAAATGTGGGGTGGTTTCTAGATAGAGATTTCCAAAGGATCCAAGGGAGTTAAGAATATGGAGTCAATCGAATGTGCCCTCTGCCGAGTAGACTGGAGTTAATTGTGGGAATCTGGATGGTTAAATGTCCTAAAACCATGATGCAAGTGGAAAAGGTTCAAACTGGAAGCTTCCATAGTGCCTGGATATCTACAGGTGAAAGTTAGGTAACTGTTTTCCCTAGAACAAAAGAGGTTAAGTCCAAGTGGGTCTGGCTTTGTCTTTTTTTTGTGTGTCAATCTTTACACATAGGTGCTTGAGTGCTTTGGTTCTCAGTTTTCTCATCTGTTCAAATATCTTCTCTCATCAGGTTGCAGTAAAGATAAAATGAAAGGACAGATGACTTATACCTCAAACTTCACGTAGACATGAGCTTTATCACCATTAACATCTCACCCCAAATTGTAATGTGTGTTACTGAAAGTATCTGTGGTTGCTTTTACTCCTGGGGGAAGATTCTGTTTTTTATTTATTAGTCCTAGTCCAGTGAGATTAATGCTTTCATTTGCAAACAAACAAACAAAAATAAACACCCAGTACCAATTTAAAATATTTGATAGGCTGGAAATGGAATTCAGAGATGGAACATGTACTTAGCATATAAGAGGCCCTGGGGTTCAACTTTAGCACCTAAAATAATTTGAATGTCTTAATACATAATATAGTTCTATTACTAATAATCTAATCCAGACAATCAAATTTTTATGTGTTTTTTTTTCACAGAATGGATGTCTGTACTTTAGAATTGCCCTATCATTTAACTTCCAAATATTTTTGCTATATTTTTTATGCACATTCTGGTTTTTTTTTGCCAGTGATATAAAGTGATAAGCAAATCATGGACTATCTGCTGAGTTGAAGTCATGAAACACTGGACAATCACAGTGATGAATGGCTGAGCAGGGAATAGCAGAGCAGCACGTCAATGAAATTAACTGGACCCTAGGTCCAGTTTGTGCACAGGTTATATACCAGTGAAGAATTGGCCTAGTGTATTAGCAAATATAACAGAAAAGAACCAGACTGCAAGCCTTCATTCTGAGTTTCACAGTAGCTAACTAATCATTCAGTGTTCTAAGCTGCTTCTTATCACTCAACCTGCAAATGGCCTGAGTTCTGGACACATGGAACATGTTATTACCTTGTGCAGGATCCCTGTCTGGCCTCAAACTCACAGTCCTCTTGCTTCAGCCTCCAAAGTACTAAAATGACAGGCTTGCCACCCCTTCCCCACCCCCAAGGCCTGGTTGCTTGCCAAGTTCTGAATCATAAATCACATAATAAGCTCAGGTCTAAGCTGCAATGAAACCATCGCTCATCTCCACTTAGGACAACTCTGGTTACCATTAAATGAGCAATTGCAGACCTACTTCCCACCTGTCTCTTCTTCCCACCTTTCCCACTTCCAACCAGAGTGGCCCATGGCCCTGTCAGCGCGTTGAGCTTTCCCGTGGAGTGCACCATCACTGCGCACCGCACAGCCTCCAGGTCCGGAGCACACTGCCTTCACACAAGTGAATGTCCTGCGCACACACACTGGTGTTCTACCCCTGCGTGAACTCGTGACTCCTAAGAGGAGCTGAGCTGCCGCGTGCGGCCTGTGGCTGACCCACCGGGAGAATCCATAGAGGTGAAAGGAAGTGGTGGCTGAATAAAAGAATTCTCCCCAGTTTTAAATTTAATAAATAAGTTTCCCTTGGATTTTTGCTCTGCACTTGTAAATGGTTGTATTTTAGATGCTTTATTATTTTTTTCTTGCTCACCACCACTAGCTCCCCAATGTGACAGTTACTTTCTAAGCCCAGAAAAAATATGTATTCCAAGGTGCTGTGTTCCCCTAAATGAAAGAATGCCTGCTCCCACCCCCTCCCGTAAGTCCCAGTGCTCACAGCCTCCAAAACCCTCCAGGAGAGCACACAGACACAACGTGGAGAGACTGTTTGAAGGCTGATATAAAAGCACACCCTGACGTCCTGGAGCTAAGAGATGGGAACGGATATTTATATTAGATGTAACGCCAAAAGCATGGGGAAGTTCAATGCGCTTAGGGATAGACCGTGGCTGGGACGATGGTGGAGGAAGCAACTCGCCGCAGCAGATTGCATCTTTCATGTTTAATTTTCATTTAATTCCTAAAGAAGGCAGAGGCTCAAAGGAATGACTCACTCTCATCCTCATCCTTCAGAAAAACTTTTGCCCACCCCTCGAATGCCAAAGCCCAGAAATATCCATATTTGCTACACCACTGAGTCGCTTGTTTTCCATAAAGTACTTATTGATTAGAAGCAATGCTCAGCTGAGTCTCAGCCACGAAGTGGTGTTTCAACGAAGTCAAGATGGACATTTGCAGCCTGTTCTGTGAACTAACCCATCTGTCACCATCTTTGTGCACAGAGGGAACAGTAAGCCCTCCTGTCTCCTCCTCCAGCTCTTAGCTGCTCTTTGTCACAAAAATACAGGGAACACATGAATGCATTTTATCTGTTTTAAGCAGAAACATTTTTGTCAGCTCATTTAAAAAAAAGGAACTAAAGTTGAGCTTGAATTAAAGTTCTGAATAACAAGAATAGTTCAGTTGAGTTCAACATGAGGTTATTACAAAGTAGAAATAGCGGAGAAATTGAAATCAGATATGGTACAAGGACTTTAAGCAGCTGCTTTTATAAAGAACAGGTAACAATGTGCAAGGGTCTCTGGGAACAAAGCCAGCATGTTTTTAATGGTCACCAATTTGACATCCAAAGAGAAATAATTAACCCTTCTTGTAATGGTATCCCCAAAGTCTCAGAATTCTTACAAAACATTCTCTGGGCTGCACTGATTATGAATAGAAGTTATTTATTATGCTGACTTTAGTTCAGGATGAACTAAACTCTGAAGAATTCTGGATTTACCTGGAGGAAGAGCCAACCAGCTTGGCTCACCCAGGATTTCTCTGTGGAGACAGAAGATAGCTAAAGCACAAGTAGACATTTATTATTGTACAATCTGGGGCCTTGGTTTCCTTTGTTTTCCCTCAATAGATTATTCATGAACCTTGAGAACGATTATTGAGCTAAAAATGTCTGAATATTGCCACTCATTTATCCAGCAAGAATTTGAGGAGCACTACTATGTTCAACAAGACAAGCTTAAATGTTTTTGTCTATGATTTAATCCTTTGTAAGGTTTTTATGACTTTATGGTTAGGGAGTAGGTTTTTTTTTTTTTTAATGTATCTGTGCTAAGAGCATACTTCGGTTACAATTCAAATATCAGGATAAAGAGATGATTTGTGACAATGATAAGTTGCTTGGTCCTCCCAACTTTCCATCTAGTATTAAATGTTATTGCCCCAAAGATTATACTATATTGTATTTTTAATTCAAGCCCCAAATTAAAGCCTCTTTGATGAAATTGGAGTCAAGTCCCTATGGTATTTGCAAGTGGTAACATCATGATTTCCCCATATTTTATATTCCAGTATTTTTTTCTCTTTCCCCAACCTGTTCCATAGACAGGTTTCCAATTCTGTATCCTATCTCCAAGTGCGATTCCACGGGAAATTTCATATGAATGAGAAATATTCACTTCTCTTCAGAAACAAATAACCCTCTAATCTGATAACAAATAAATTTAATTTAAATGCAAAGCGTTCTTTGACTTCCAAAACTCTGACCTTTATTTCCCAAGTCCTATGAAGAAATTCCATTCATGAATTTTATCTATATGAGAGCAAAAAAATATCTAATTGCCTCTTCTATGAAATCTGTATTTATCAATTATGGCTTTCTCGGGGAAATTCTAATTTGCAAAAATGCTCTACTTTCCAAGCTTTAACAGTTGGAGGTGGATGTCCTTAAGGATGGAGGGGAAAGAAGTTCTTTTTTAAATGGCACATTTACTAATTATAAAATGCTCTTATCTCTCTGCAGCCACAGCCAAAATGAACATGTGCCTTGTACTAAGAAATCCCAGGATTGTCACAACTTGTGCCAGCTGTTGAGGTTACGACACCTGTGCCAGCATCGCCAGCTCTGCCCACTGTCATCTGTTCCAACTGCTCCATCTGCACTGTTTGTACCAATTCTCCCATTTCTGCATCTGTACCTTCTGCAGAAACGTCTCCAACAATGCCAGCTGTGTCATTGGTGCCAAATACGCCAGATGTTCGATTTGTCCACCCTGGGCCAAATCAATGCAGTTTTGTGCTCATTAGTTTTAGCTGGTAGATTCTATTTTACAATTTTTCGAGATGTATTTAGATTGAATCTCGGCAAAAAAAAAAAAAAAAACACCAAAAAAAACTCCCTTACCATGACCCATGACATTACATCTATCTAGCCATCATTTTTGCAACCCCAACTTTTTATCTGACAACGTGATGTCGGCCCACATTTTCATCATGTTAAACCAACTCACGATAACCCACTTCAATACTAATTTTGGTAGAGAACTTCCTATCATGTAAAACTGTATATTGCAAAAGCCCATGGAGCACAGCAACAAATTGGCAAAGTAATCAAAAAAGAATAAACTTTGTTCTGATAAACAAATTGAGAATGCTCGGAAATCAATATGGTAAGCCGATTAGAACAATCTCTGGCATAATGTCCTATTAAACAGCCTGTTTATTGGTCTTTTAATTGACAAGAGTCATGCATGCGGATTAATGTCCGTGTCATCCTCCCATTTCCTGGGTTCTGCTCTAGAGACTGTTAACCAAGGGTGCACATGGGTGGCAAGTCGAGACCTACCTACTTTTTACTTCCTAGCAGAAACCAGCAAGCTCAAGAGGTCGTCCGCCAGCTAGAATCTAGCTTCTCTCTTCTCTCCCAAATGTCAATTCCACTGGTGCCAACACAAACCATTCTTATTCGTATGTTCTTCCAGCCTGAAAATTGAAAAATAAAAAAAGTATTTTCATACTTACGATTTCAATATTCGATCTCAAAGACAGAATATTGAAACTACAAAGTAATGTTTTTTTTTCTCCTTTCTCATTCTAATCGGTCTTTTTAAGAAGCCCTAATTGTAATCTCTGGATTTTTAACTCAAATCCTTTCAAGTCATTTGTCTGAAGCAGACAATAAACACAGCATTCGTTACCAGGAATTGGTGGCTCAAAGGGAGACAACACTCACCAGCCCACAAACTCTACAGGGCCAGTAACTGTTTCTCAATATCCCAAGTCCTTCACTGGCCTAGCCAACTTGTATCCCTTTCTGAACCTTCTTGAACCAGGAGAAGTGAGTGAATAAGTATCAGTTCATTATAATGGTAGCTTCCTATCAAAATATGCCCAACCTAGTTAGGAAGATATAATCTGAATCTGCTGACCCTACTTCTAGAAATGCCATCAACATTTTTATTCCAATTCCCTGTGCTGCAAGATGCCAGGAAGGAATGAACATCCTTAATTAGGATTAAAATAGTTGTGTGACTCGTTGGGAGTGCACCCTGTACACTCCTTGGTACATTTTAATTAATATAACTTCTGCTCCCTGCTGACAAAGATGTTTCCGATGGTGTTTTGGTCCAACATATTTACCGCCTTCATTGATGTGAGTCATTTGAGCACTTGGAAGAATCCACAAACTTCATGTAAAATAGAGTTGAGTGTTCAAAATGCCAGGTGGGCATAGACAGCTCAGAATATTTTCATCATCTAGCTGGCTTCTTTATGTAATTGCTTAATACAGTAACCAGGAGAACCTTGAGGTGCAGGTAAACCACAGAAAACCAGACGTTCAGAGAGGCAATGGGCAGATCAGAGAAAAAGGCCCTAGTGTTTTAGAAATTTGCTAGTACAATTAACTTCTTCTTTTCTGAGATTAAAAGGCACCATGGGGAAATACTGTGTGCTGTTCCTGAGCTCTCTGAAGTAAGAAGAACCTCGGTCCTCGTGAGTGGCCGCAACATTTGTCTTCCTGCCTTCCTAGGCTCGCTGTCTACACTCGCCGTTCTCAAAGCAGAAGAACCTCTGGACTTCGCACTGTGACATTATCAGCTGTAGTTAGTACACTAGTTTACCCCCCCCCCCACTAAGTCACAAGGAGGCAATTGTATGATTGATATGAAGATAATTGTATAAGGTGGCAATTGTATGATATGATAGGAAGATAACATACTGAGACGTCCTGGCCACACAGGGTGCTTTGGCTACTACTGTCAATCTCTTCCTTTGCTCATCCAGTTGTCTGTGTGTTCTCAGAAAGATGACAAGCCTTGCCTCACTGCGGTTCCAAGGCTTGCATGCGGCTCTGACAGAGCAGCCCTAGAGCCAGGGTTGCTAGATACAGACAAGCTATCCACATCTTCAAGTCTGTTAAAATGGAGAGGAGCTTGAGGGAGCAGAACAGAGGTTGATAGAAAACAAAGTAAAGCAAAGATACAGTGGTAGAGTGGTAGCCTCGAACAAAAGAAGCTCAGGGACATGCCCAAGCCCAGAGTTCAAGCCCCAGGACTGGCAAAAAAAAAAAGAGTAAAAAAACAAAAATAGTACAAGTCACTGCCCAAACCAGGAAGATTGGTGGGCAGAAGTAGACTGTCTTCATTGCATGAACAAAGAGAATTAGTGAGTCACAGGACACTAAACCACCAGGTTGAAAGCAGTCGTAAAGATACACTAATCTAACCAGGAACCACAGACTCTGAGAGGTGAGGGTGCATCTAAGCGTACATAGCTAATTAATAGCAAACCAAGGCTAGAGCGAACATTTTTGGCCAGTTTCCTCATGTAAAATGAGGTGATATTAGTGTATAGTTGTGGTGAGAACTGAGTGGGCAGGAATAAAGCTCATAGGATGAGGTCTAACGGGCAGTTCACACTCCACATCAGCATCATCACCAGCGTGCCATGACTGTGGTATTACCACACTTGAGCCCATGATTTTTACTTCTCTGGGATCTCACTAACTGAATCTTGCATATTTTCAGCATGGATTTAAAGTCACATTTTTATCCTAGGCTATGGAACCATATTACTTGCAGGTTTCTGTTTTTACTGTCAAGTTTGTATTATGAAAAAAAGAAGTCTATAATTAAACTTGATTTCCTGGTTACTCCCAGATGTTCAGTGCATGCAGGGAACTTCAAGGTGCTGAGCCATGACTGGTCTAGACCCATAAATGATACAATAGCTTTGATATCTGGCTTCAGAGAGAAAGTACATTCTCCACCAACACCTTCACCCATGCTATACAGATACTTTCAAGATACTTTTTTTTGGCCAACCACAGGTATTTGAGTCCTAGATAAGCAGTAGAAAGGAGACCACAGGAATTCAGCCATTGTAGGAAATTAGGAGAAAACTAAAACAGAAAAAATTATAGCAGTTCCTTCATGAAACTGTCTCATGGTCCTAAAGTCCATGTATGTGTGTACTGCTGGGGATGGAACCCAGGGCTTCAAGCATGTTAGGTTAAGTGCTTTAGGCTGAGATACACATCCATCCCCCATGAAACATTTACTGCCTCTCTCTGTTTCCTGTTATTACCTTCTGCTTCCTAGCTTAGTATTTTGGAGCTCAATAAAGCGAATGGGGGTATGAGACTTTTTAAAAACCAGGAGCCACGGTTTGCTCTATCAGAGGGCATGCTTAACATGTGCAAGGCACTGGGCTCAAGCCCCAGCACCAAAAGAATTCTACAAATAGAACATCAGACCAACTCAATGAGAATCCTTGGGTGTTGAAGATAGGTATATGTGGGTTGGTTGGTTGCTTGCTGGGGTGCTAGAAATCAAACCTTGGACTTTGCACATACTAGACATGTACCCTACCACTGAGCTACACCTCAGCCCCAATGGATTTGTGTTTGTAAGAATTTACTGGGCTATTACGATGTACAAGAAGGGTTAACATAACACTCTTTCTAAGCCAATCAGGATTTGTTCTTCACCAAAGCACCCTCCGGCTGGGGTTGCAGCTTGGTGACGTGCCTAGCACACACAAGGCCCTGGGCTCTGTCCCCAGCACCACCGCCAACAGCAAAAAGTAGCTTCCTAACAGAGAAGTAGCAAAACACTTAAAATGTTGAGATTTTCAGAATGTTGAGCTTTGAACCAGAAATGTCCCTTTCTTTAAAAAATCTGGATGAAACTGGGTTAACTTTTCCTGTCTGGGCTTCTGCTCCTAGAGTCATTTCTTGCTCCATCTCAATCCACTCAAGTTGGACAGAAACACCTAAACCAGAGATGGGACATTAGCTCCCGAGCTGGGTCCATATGCTGCAGCAGGAGTCCGCCTCGTTGTGAGCCTTGTTACAGCTCAAGATGCATCATAACAAGTGTTGGATGAGTGATGACACAGACAAAAGCATGTGAGAGAGCCTGGTCGCTGGGCGGGGACTCGGCGCAATCATAATGATACGGTGCTTGCTAAACCTAAGTCATGCTATCCTAAGTGGGAATCCCTAGTTTATTAGATACACAGTAGATAACTTTTTACAGGCGAATGTTTCAAATCATGTTTAAAGCAATGCACAGCTATTCTTTTTGCATGGAAGAATTGCCTAACCTATGGACCATGGCACACTTGTGTAGCCCAGATGGCTTATGAGAGTGCCAAGATAGTGACCCCATTCTCCTGGGGGCAGCCAGAGCTGCTGGGCCAGTTGCCTTTGGGTGTTAGCAGCCTCAGCCCACTGACCCCCCCCCCACTGCAATCTTCTGTATGTTCCACGTGGTAAAGAATGCTGGAGAATACTGAGCAGAAAATGCCAAGCTCTGGAGCAGTGCAAATCTCTAAACCCGTCACACACACTAAGAATGATGTCATATACCTGTAGTACCAGCACTGGAGAGGCAGGAGGATCCTAAGTTTTAGGTCAACCTGGGCTACACTGTGAGACACTGTCTCAAAAAGGGGAAGTGTAGAAGAAAGGAGAGGAGGAGACAAAGAAGAAAAAGAAGAATGAAGAAGAGGAGGAGAATCACCACCACCATCTTCATCAATGTGGGTTTCTCAAATTTTTATAAAATTTAATATAAAGCAACTATCACCTACATTTATAATTTCATAAAAGGGAATGGTTGTATTTTGTTTCTAAAACATTTTTTGCAGGATCGGAATATTTCTTTAATTGCCAAGAATTTTGTTTACCAAGTTTGTCTATTCAGTAATTCCATCGTAACATAGGACTATTACAGCCACAGAAGTGGAAGTAGCGTGCACAACACACTTTAAAATGGTTCATATCATACAACTTGGTACTGCCGAAACATACGCTACCAATATAAAATTTTACCAAGAAGATTTGATTTTTATGTTAAAATGTTCAATCTGTTCTTGTGAAAAAGTTTTTATGTTTAGAAAAAAATATTAGGTAACAAAATGTCTAGCAAGTTCTTGAAAAGTGTCTCTTACTGACAAGCTGAAGTAATACAGTATAAATGTCCCTTCATCTACATTTACAAACTGTTCACCTTTGGCTATGTGGGCCCTGTCTCTTTGTCTCTGCATACATGTTCACGGACTCCCCAGGAAAACTATGGCATTCTCCAACATGATTGCTCTGCTGTGATCCCGCCTAAGAAACCAGCACTGGGCTAGAGGCCTGCACCTCAGACGCAGAGTGTTTGTCTAATGTCCACAAGGCCCTGCGCTCAGTTAGGAGCACCTCTCTACCTCATCATAACTTGGCTGTTAGCCTCTGTAGTGTCTTTAATTTGGAGTAGTCTTCCCACATCCATTATTTACTTATTTTGAGTTTCTGAGACAGGGTCTTATGTGTAGAACAGGCTGGCCTAGAAACTGTGATCCTCCTCCCTGAGATTTGGGATTACAGGTGTGTGCCATCCCAGGCCAGCTATGGTATTTTCCTGGGTTCCAGACTTGGGAGGTGCTCCGAGTGGTTGGTTAAGAAGTTGTCCAGTGGCTTGGAGGGAGAGGCTGGGGGGCTAACACTGATTCTAGGGGGTACAGAGGAGCCCCTCAAACACTGCTGGCGTCACACCTGATAGTGAGATCTGGGGCCTGAAGGGCCCCAGCCTGGAAGGATGGACAGGTGGTGACCTGTCTTGATGAGCTTCAGCTCTTCTCCGGGGAGTGACATGCAGGCTTCTGCAGGAGAGCCCAAGGCTGCCACACAGGTTCTACTTCCTCAGGAGACACCCTGGGTGATCTAGAAGTTTCCCTCCATCAACTTTCAGGAGAAGTGGCCTGACCCTCCAGAGCTGCATCTTCACAAGGAAAGTAGTGGCCTGGTGTAAGGCAGGTGTAAACCAACCAGGCGTCTCCACTTCCGTGGATTAATTCTGACAACGTGGAGGCCAAGGTGAGTCATGGATATAGAGCTAGCCACAAGAAATGGAGATAGGTAAGAAGATAGGGTTCAGAGGTTGTGACTGGAGAGGATGTTCAAAGGCAGTTGGGGTTTAAGAGGAGGGAGAGAGTTCTTGGGTTTGTTCTGTCCAAACACTGTTGAAGCAAGAAACAGATCTGTGGGAACTCTGGATGTACTGCCCCACTTTTTTAAAAAATTGGGAATACATATTCTATTTTATGTAATGAATTCCATAATGGAAAATAAAGTCCGTTAAGGTCCTCCCATGATCTTGATGCTTTTGAAGAAAACATTGTGTAGATCATTCCTCTTTCTGGAGTCCTCTGCCTCAAGGCAGAAAGGGTGTTTGTTAAACTCTAGATACCACCTCTGAGTGTGTGAGCACACTGAACTACATGAAGGAATCCCTGGTGGTCTCCAGTTTCCTCCCTGTGGAGTGCCATCCATAACCTAGTCCATAACTTCCCACAGGTCATTTTCCTAGAGAATCAAAGCACTTCCCCACAGTCTGTGTGTCAGCCAATGGTGTCACTGGGAAAAGGTCTGTGGTCTTTGGAGAACTAGCCTACGATTCTGCCAGGAGTCAGCTACCTAGGTGTTAGGAGGGTGGCTGCTTCCCTTAAGCTTGTTGTACTGTGAGATAAGGACTTTATTGGGATTCTATTTGCCAATAAACAAATCAACAACTTGTAAAACAAACACATCCAAGCAGTATGATGCCCACTTAGTACCCTGACTTCATCAAACCCTTCCTCAGATACACTGAGTACTACGTTTGGAGATCAGAGACTCTAGGACGCAGACAGACTCCAGTGCCCCTCCTCCCTGGGGCACTAGAGACCATCAGAGACCATGTAAGGACAGCGGCTCCTTCCAGTAGATCTGTTAGGTTGAAATGGTATCTGCCTCAATGCTGTCAGTGAACTCTCAGAGACCAGACAACTGTGCTTGTTTTAGGGAGGTGAGCAGAAAGCTGGCGTGGTGTGGTGGTGAATGAGAGCTTCTAGCTTGACAAACACCTTAAATGTCAGTGCCATCCACTAGTGAAGGGCATTCTAAACCACCAGGTTTGAGGTGGGTCCCCACACCATTCATTCATGTATCTTTCGAAAGTTGTTCTTCGGGCTGGGAAAGTGGCTCAGTGGTAGAGCGCTTGCCTTGCATGCATGAGGCCCTGGGTTCGATTCCTCAGCACCACATAAGCAAAAAGAAAGAAGCCGGAAGTGGCGCTGTGGCTCAAGTGGTAGAGCGCTAGCCTTGAGCTGAAGAGCTGAGGGACAGCGCCCAGGCCCAGAGTTCAGGCCCCACCAAAAAAAAAAAAAAAGAAAGAAAGAAAGTTGTTCTCCATCACCTGCTGTAGGCACAGAGCATGAGTTGTTTCCACGGTGACACCACAGGTGACTCCAGCCAGCGTAGGTTAACGGCGAGGGAGGTTCCTGGGTTTGTGTGTGGGGAGACACAATGGGTCTCTCGATTGGTAAAACATGGAACCACAAATTATGAAGCGATACAATGATTATAAATGCTGCTATCTCCTTCACAGAAGTCACTGAACCAGTGGCCAACCCCAGGAGCTCTGCTTGTGGAGATAAATGAAACAGCCTTCGTTGTTCTCACTTAAGTGAAGTCAGTGTCCAGGGTGACCAGACAGTTCCCTCGGGTGGAAACCCAGGGCAGCAGGCTTGTGAAGTCTGGGCCCTGCCCAGCTCACTGGCCCAACTCTGCGTTCGTTCACTTAGACCAGGTAACTGAGACCGACTTCTGGCTCCTCCTATGCTCCTGGAATTCTTTGTTGTCTGGGCCAGAAATAAGAAAGGTATTTAGATGGCAAACGCCAGATTAGGGACAATCAACCTAAGAAAGGGACAGCAGAGCACTGCGGTAGGAAACACGTGACCCAGTTGAGTAGTGTATTCCTGCACATGGAGGCAAGGCTGAGGAAGGTGACACTGTGAATCAATGGTCCGTGGCTGTGAGGACCGGCAGCGAAGGTGGCCCCTGTCCCAGGCTGGACGGCAGTGGCTGGTCAGATCCCCTGGACGGAGTGTCTTCTTGTAACCTCAGTGAGAAGCTGTGCCCCCTGCAGGGCCCTTCGCCTGTTCTCGACCCCTGGCACACCCAGGTGAGGCCTCCTTTTTTGCAGCCTCCGAGCTGTTCTTGTTGTTAGGTCTCCATTTGATCGTGACAGCTTTCACAGGAACTCAGCATCTCCCAGGCAAGTTCAGGGAGAGGAAAGTGTGCTGTGCCGTGGCTGCGGTGATGGCACTCACTGAACACTGCAAGACAGCAGAGATGCGTGCTCTCACAGTTTGCAGTCTCACTTCAAGGCGTCTATGAGGCCAAGAACCATGTCTCCTGACCGACCTGGCTTCTCGTGACTGATAGCCATCCTTCGCATCCCTTTGTTCATGGCCTTGTGCGTGTCCACATTTCCCTCCTCTCATGAGGACACTAGTCACTGGACCGGGGCCCACTCCACCTCGAACGGTTTGGTCTTCTCCACTTATCTCATGTACGGAGATACTATTTACTTTTCTCTTTTGTTTCCTTAGGAACTGAATAGGAGTCTCATCTCTGATGAGCACAAGCTCTGTCACTGAGCTACACCTCCAATGCCTTTACTCCTAAATAAGAAAGCAGGGTAAGAGGCAAGGGAGTGGGGGGTGGGGAGCAAAAGGAAGCTGCAGCTTTCTGGATTTCATTCTTTGTGATCAAAGGAGACAAAAAAAAATGTGCGTGTCATAGTGGAGCTCTAGGTGGAGTCTTTTGAGGAACCTCCATACTGCTCTCCAAAGTGGTTGAACAAGTGAGTTTACACTCCCACCAACAGTGCAGTCAGCTCCCCGCTGCCACAGCTCTATGTCTGCTTTTTAAGGTATAATTTGGTTGTGATTATTAAGGTGTTGGGTAGAGAGGTTACCATGTCACAATTCAGGTAATGTATGCACTTCTCTCTTGAACAATCACGTTTGGAATTTCCAGTTTACTCCTTGCTATGTTCTTTTATGGGCCTCATTTCTCACATGAATTATCTTCTCCAAACAACAACTACAATAATAAATAAATATCAAAACCAAGACCTCTGGGGTCATGCATTTCAGGGCAGAAAACAGCCTCGAGGACCAGGCCTCCCGGCCAGAGTTTAGGGGGCTGTTCAGGAAAAGCACAGGCTTGCCAGCCTCAGGGTCAGGTGAGGAAAAGGCAAGGCCTGGGGAGAAGCACTTCCCGTGACTACACTTCTTTAGATTTAATCCTGCAGTGTACCTCGTGGCCTAAGGTGTACCCACCCCAGTGGTGGTCACTATCCCGTGGAGGAGTCTAAGCAAGCCTCTTCCCCATTACAGCCAATTCCAGCCTTGCCCTGGTGGCCACCCTGGTCATCAGCCCTGGCGCTGTTACTCGTCTCCTCACAGTACCTTGGGCACCACAAAAGAAGGGACTCACCCAGTGACCGGAGTTCTGAGTCCGATGCATTGTTTTCCACTTCTTGGCACGTGGCCTGTATGAGGCTTGCATACACGCAGACATGAATCTTGTGCCACAGGCAGAGGGGTGGGGAGAGAACCAGAGGCAGGATTGGGGTCCATGGCTCAGCCAGGTCACATCTGCCATGGTGTCATGCTCTTCACGTGTATGTACAAACACAGGTAGACATTCCACAGCCTTTGATCCCCACGCTCGTGTCTGTCTCTGGTCTTGAAATGAGCTATTACACACTCACAGGCCTGTGCTCAGACTACCTGCAGTGGCCTAGAAAACTCCACGCCCCACATCTAGTCCCTCGGGCTCTTCCCAGTCTCACCACAGACAGCGGTCCTTGGCCTCCGCATCTGCTAATCGCAGATTAAGACTCCCTTCTGATCTCACTCAGCTTTTCTTGACCAGAATCTGGGGTTGTACAGATAAGAGCCTCATCCTTGCCTTGGCTCACTTCTTTGTCCTGAGACATTCTCTTTCCAGTCCCTTCCCCTCACTGAGATTTATGGCTGTCTTCTCTTTTTAAAGGCACATGTCATGATTCAAATAGAAAAGAAAAATCTCAGCACTACTGAGTCTTAATAAGAATCTAGACAGAAACCAGGCAGCCTATGTTTCTTTGGATCTGACTTACTTCACTTAATATGATTTTTTCCAAGTCTTTCCATTTCCTTATGAATGGGGTGATGTCATTCTTTCTGAAGGAAGCATAGAATTCCAGTGTCTCTGTGTGTGTGTGTGTGTGTGCCATATTTTCTTGATACACTCATCTACTGAGGGGCCTCTGGGTTGATTCCATGTCTTAGCTATGGTAAATAATGCTGCAGTGAATATAGTTGTGCTGGTAGCTTTAGTGTGGCCTTGTCTGTGGTCATTTGGGTAAATGCCCAGAAATCAATGCAACAGTGATAATCACAGACAGTATGTTGGAAATGAACTTTACAACCTGGGAGAGGAGGTAATAGTGTGTGACAAGAATTGTACTCATTTCCTTACTTATGTAACTGTAACCCCTCTGTATATTACCTTTACAGCAAAAAAAAAAAATCTAGTCTGAGAATTCAAGCTCATTAAGAACAGACCCGTGGGCAGTTTTATGTCTCTTAGAAATGGTGAATTTGGAGCCAACTGAAACAACACCGCCCATCATTAACCCATTATCTTCCACAGTGATGGGAAGGTAGCACTTCTGACGTCAACTCAAACTATTAATATTCATCCCAGGAGCAAGTCCTTTCCTACCCCAGGGCATTTAAACTCACTGATCCTTCAGCATAAAGCACTTTCTTTGCTCTTGGGGTTTTTTTTTTTGGGTCCAGTCGTGGGGCCTGAACTCTGGGCCTGGGTGCTGTCCCTCAGCTCTTCAGCTCAAGGTTAGCACTCTACCACTTGAGCCACAGCGCCACTTCCGGCTTTTTTCTTTTTGCTTATGTGGTGCTGAGGAATCGAACCCAGGGCCTCATGCATGCAAGGCAAGCACTCTACCACGGAGCCACCTTCCCAGCCCCATGCCCTTGGGTTTTTAAAGAAAGGGTTTCACTATGTAGTCCAGGCTGACCTCAAAATCCCAGTCCTCCTACCTCAGCCTCCTAAGTGCTAGGATTACAGGGTGCATCACAAGCACATCTCTGCGTAAGCCAAGTCCATATCCTTCAGAGCACAGTGCTAAGCATAATTTATAAGTGGTCCTCTCTAAGTGCCTAAAGGAAGTCTGCTATCGTTCTCTGTGCAAACATGTAATTACAGATATATTTCTTTCTCTTTTTCTATGCCTTCTTTCAGACCACAGGTTCCAGGAAGGTAAACACCGTAGCCATCTCTCTGCGCTGTATGCACAGCACAGAGTACAAAGGAGAGGATGTCGCTTATTCTTCTGGCTCTTCCCACAGTGCACACAAGAGACCAGCATACTCTGGTCCTGGCTTGTGCGGGAGTACTTCAGAACCACGCAGGAGCAGAGAACTTGGCTATCATTTTCTCTTTCAGACTTCAGGAGCTCCCCCTTGGAGCTAGCTCTCAGGAGCCTGGTACAATCTCCAATGGTCCCATTTTTCCTCCTACCCACAGCTCATCAATGGGCTCTCACCCCCATGCTGCTCAGAAGGAGCAGGCCAAGGGCCTGCTCACAGAAGGGCTCCCTGGGAGTCCCAGGCCAGCACACTATGCACACAGCTCTTCCAGCAGGAGAAGCAGGCAGCCAGATGGTCTGTCAACACCAGGACAGCTCCTCTGGGGCTGTGGACGCTGAAAACTTGTGTTCCCGTGTTGAGTAAGATTCCTGGGGCTGAACCCTCCGCTGGAGCTCCTCTGTCACCACTTCAAGCCACTACAATGGCCTCAGTGGTTCAGGTGACATTTAGCTCCAGGCCAGGCTACTCCGAACCCAAGCTCAGGGACTTCCCTTGGGATCCAACAGTGCGGACTTATACATGGCCACCCTGGGAACGCAGCGGTGGAGTGGATGGAGAAGGAGGAGGGGAGTCCCAGGCTCCATGAGGAATTTCCAGGCTGGTCTAATCTGGTTATTCTTGGCAAAGAGTAACGTGGAAGTCATTTGTTCTGGCTGCCTTTTCCTTCCACTCATCCCAGGAGAACTGGGCACATCTAGATGGAGGTTGGCTCGAGTATCTTCAAGCTGCAGCTTCCTTTCAAGATGAATGGGAACAAAGTGAGGCTTGGGAATCTCTGGAGCCCAGTTCTCCATCAGCCTGTAAAGATACTGGGATCCTCAGAACTTGAGGTGAAATAAAGGCTAGCGTGTTAGATTTTAGCCTCTGTGACAAAACACCTGAATCAATTCAAAGGAGGACAAGGGTTTGGGGCTCACAGGTGCAGAGGATCGGTCTGTGGTTACTTTGCCCTGTTTCTTTGGGTCTTTGTAGGCCCAGCACATCATGGTAGAAGCCAATGGCAAAGACCTGATTACCTCATGGTGGCTAGGAAAGAGAGAAAGAGAGAGGCAGAGAGATAATAGCTAAATAGACGTGGAGACACAGAGAGAAGACACAGGCCTCAGAGCCCCTTCGAGGATGTGCTCCTGAGGATCTAACTTCTTCCCACTAGGTCACACCGCTTGATGGTTCCACCACTTCCCTGTACCACCAGAGGCCAGGAACAGGAGCAGTTAGGGAACAATTCCAACAAGCAGCTCAGAGACAGTACTGTCACCAACAGTACTGTCAGTGTTAGACAGGCCCAGTGTCTTTTAGGTCAGGTCATCTCTATAACTAACTTTCCCTGAGGTCGCTATGGAGACCACCGAGGAAGCATTATTAACTCAACAGCCCCCCTTATAGCTGGCAGGAAATACTCCTAGCAAAGCTTTGTACTTAATGCAATGACCTGTTTCTTCAGAGTTGTACCACAACCCAAGGGAATCAGCAGATTGGCAAGGGCAGGCAAAAGCCTGCCAAAGCAGCCCTTCTTAGACTTCCACATCATCCTGGTTGGACTCTATATTTCGGGTATCCATTGATTGATTGAGAAGACACGCCATGGCAAAAAGATGTTAAGAATTCAGTCATGCTTTGAAACAGATCTATGTCTAATTAAATTAGACACGGAAGCATCTACACACATTTTCAAAACATAATGAGTGTATTTATATAAGGCATTCTGCATTCAGTCCAGACAAAGCCTGGCGCACAGATGGATGCCTGTCTCCTTGCAACGCTCCGGCACCGTCCCGCCACTGACAGGCCTTGGCTCCTCACCACCGGTCAGAGGGCCTGGCCACTCCGCAAGGTGCGGACAAGTCGTCAATATGGTGTGCTCTGTGCAGTGACAAACCCGGCAGAAGCTACACCCTCAGGAATCAGAAGCCAAGTGGACGCTGAGGCTGCTGACCAAGTGTGGGGAGACCCAGGGCATGGACTCACTCCAGGGCGAAAGCCCAGCAAAGGCTACGGACCGCGTGGGCAAGTCCACTGAGCAGGCCAGGGCTGGGGCATTAGCCGAACAAGTGCTGGGACAAGGAAGGCAGCCACTGGGGGTCCCCGGGCATGCAGGAGAACAGGACTTAGCCTCGGAGCTGGCTGGCAGTGAAGGGCGTTGGCGGGCATGGCACGGAAAGTTCGCAGATCCGTGCCGCAGGGCATCCTGACTGCAGAGGCATTTGATTTCATCCTCAGGGTGACCGGGGCTGTGACTGTGCACTGTGCATAGATTCCCATCGCGAAGCATGGTGACAATGACATCACAGGCAACCAGGTGCTAGTGACAAGCCGGAGGAAGCAGAACCCCCAGGTGTGAAGCAGAATCGCCTAACTCCGATCCCGAGAACTCAAGTGAGAGAGAGCGCGAGCCGGCGAGCTAGAGAGAATACTTTTCCAGAGTCCCCTCCTTTTTTGCACTCCCCAGGCAAAATTGTATTCAGTGGGGAGAAAACATTAATACTTGGAGCCTCACTTCCCAAAAAAGAAAATGAGAGCGAAACAGCTTTATGGGCAGAATCTTTGTGGGCTCTCTTGCTTCAAATCCTTATTGTAATTCAGGAGCCAGAAGCTTTTCCACACCGCCCCCACAACTCAGCCCGAAGCTGCCTCTCCAGACTGGGAGAAGTGGCTCCTAGAAGCAGCGCCTCCCTCCCCAAGCCCTCCACCAACAGCTCCACAGCTTTTGTCTGTGCATCAAAAACAGGATGATTAATGTAGAGGGTGGCAGTGCTTAAAAAGGGATCACCGAAACCAGCCAGGTTACCTAACTGCAAGTTTCTCAAAAGCGCTCTGCCCAGACCTCAAAGCATTCCCCACCCAGCCCGGCCGAGCCGCAGTGGCACAGCGGTAAATGGAGATGAGAGGTGTTCCGAATAGTAAAAAGTTCAGCTGCAGCCTGAAGTCAAAACAATGCGTTGCCCTGGAGGGGGGGACTCTGTCCTGAGACCAGACTTCATGGAGCGTAATAATACAAACTTCGGGATAGAAAGAAAGCACCATACAGGCCTGGGGTGGCGGGGCGGTCTCCCTACAGCCATGCCGCTGGCCGGTGACGCGCTTGGGAAGAACAGCATTTTGGAGTTTGATGAATTGAAGAGGGGATTTTCAGGGAGTCCCCCAGTCTTCCTTTGGTTCTGTGCTAGCCCCCAAGTCCCTGCCAGGCAGCAGGATTCCCGCTCACCCTGGGGCTCCCGCTTTGCCCTTGCCTCCAGACAGGCTTCCTTCCACCCTACCCACAGGTGCCCTGCAAATCAGATACAGGAGCCTCCACGTCTGCTTCCCTTCTGGTCACTGTCACCACAGGGGAGAGTTTCTACCGGCAGGGGAAGGTGTGGCCTGTCCCCTTCCTGACTCATCCCCTCCCTCCACAGCACAGGTAAAGTCCAAGAGGTATAGTTACCCACAAGGCACTGGGCTCTCATAAAGAGCCAGCAGGATAGCACCAAGAGCTGGTTGTTCCTGTGTACATGTCTAGCGCGCCTGGGCTTCAGGCCATGTGCTCTACACAGGAAAACAACGGGTCAATGATGGCTGCTGTGGAAGATGGGCTTCGCTTCCCCCTCCCTCCCCCAGCCCCCAGCCTCCTCCTGCTTTCCTTCCCAAGAACCCCCACCAGACTGCCTCTCTGAAACTCAAGTGATGCATGAGAAATATGTCCCCTCCCCATTTCCAGAGGTAGCTGCTCATGCATTGGAATGAACTGAAGAGCGAAGACTGGCCTAGGAATTCCAATTACATGTGTGGCCATCTCTAGCAACTGTTGTCAGCTAGGGGCTGGTGTCTGACCTAAGTGAGCTCCACCAGCCTGGAGAGGAGGATGTCTGAGCATGCTCTCTCAGCTCTTGAACTCTCTCCCTCCTCATCAACAGTGTGTATAGTACTTCTACTGCTGTCACTGGGTCATTGTGAGAACAAAGCTGACCCACGTAGACCGAAGTAGTACATAACCACAGGAGAATGGAGAAGCAGAGGTCATGGGATTATCTTAGCATGCACTCTACTGCAGGCCTCCTTGGTGTATATGATGATAAACGACTTTATTATCAGAGCCAGTTTGAGTCAAATGTGACCTTTAGCTCAAAGTATCCAAACTGATATACCTTGATGAGCCATGCCCTTCTTCCCCTTTCTGCTCTTTCTTTTTCTTTTTTGGTTGCAAATCTGGGATTGCTGCTTTGTTCATTAGCTGGCATACCTCTAACCCCTTCCTTCTTTACTTGCAAGTAGTAGCTGTGCCACATTTCCAGCTGCATGGTGCAGCCCTGGGGAGATTCCTCACCTGCCCCGTCTTTGATGTCCTCATATGGAAGGACCAGATTAATGGAAGAACTAGACTACAGAATAAACGGTAAGATCAGTTCAAATCCTAACATCTGCACAACAAGATTCTACAGCAGAGACTACCAGGCTACTAAAAAGGCAAGTGTTGTTTTAAGCAGGTAGGCCACTAGGATTAGTTCAAACTAGCTCAAGCAGGGGCGGAGAGCAGCGAAGGCAGTGAGAAAGATGGCCTGTGAAGACGTGAAGTGACCTCCCATAAACATCAGGCTTCAAGTCAATGAGCCCAGAAAACCAATGAGGCGAAAACCAGGCGCCCCTGGAATGAATGAGGTGAAAATAAATTGACCGCAAATTGTATATTTCTTTTTATATTAAACTCCAAGACTCTGTGGTGCCTCTTGGCTCTGTCTACCGCAAGAAGACAAGGAGAGAGTCCAACTTCATTCATGACCAAGGAAGCACAACTGACGGAGGAAGACGCAGTGTGATGGGTCTCAAGGCTCAGAGGGGCAGGCAGGGGTGTTTTGCCCGCTCTGAGTCCCCTGTCCCACGTGACCAAAGTCAGATTCCGTTCAGAGCAGTTCTGCCCCAGGACCGTGGCTTGTCCGCTGAGCGGGTGTGAGGCTCTGGGTTTGACCCCCAGTACCATAAACAAAGCAAACAAAAAGATCATTAGGCCCCTTGGGGAGTTAATGCCTCAGTAGCAGGCTCATTCAAGTTTATTTTTGTATTACTTAAAGATTTTTACCAGGAATATTAACTTCTCAAAAGGAAGTGGAGAAATGCATTATACAAAAAGTTCCTACCAGACAACACTTGGAAAATTCCAGACAATGTTTTCTTAGAATAAAAATTCTTAAAATTCTCAGATAAGAGAGCACTCCTCTTTTACGTTTATGTTTATTTTCTGCAGTGCACTGAGGAGCTCAGGCATGCCAGGCAAGTGTTCTACCACCACGCTTCATCTCCACACAGCCCTTGCCTTTCATAGTGAAGAAAACCATGTTGGCACCATTCTATCCTCAACCTAAACCCAGGGAGCAATGTCTTCAGACTTTCCAGGGAAAAAATGATGGCCCATTCTTTTACTATATAACAGTAAGTTCCTCATACATGAGAGCAAACTAAAAATATTTTTATTATGTGAGAATTCTGGTCAAATAGTCCATCTTAGTTTAAAAAATTCTACTTTGTTCTCTTTCTGTAAACCTACTCAAGCAAATACTCTACTAAAACAAAAATTCAAGTTTAATAAAAATGTTTACAAAGAGAGAAGGAAATTTTATAAGAAATGGGCTGGGCTGGGTACCAGTGTCCATAATCCTAGCTACCCAGAGAAGGCTGATATATCCAGAATGTTATGGTTCAAAGTCAATCCGGTTATAAAAGTCCAAGAGAAGGAGATGTGTGGCTTACAGGACAGAGTGGCAGCCTTGAGCAGAAAAAGCTAATATGCAGGAGTGTGGGGCCCTAAGTTCAAGCCCCAGTACTGGCGCACATATACACATGTACGCATAAATACATGCACACATATGCACATGCACACACATGTGCATGTGTGTACGTGCAGAAGGCCATTAATTCAAATCCCCGTACTGTCAAAAAATATGATGAGTGTCTGAGTAACATTTAGAGCCATAGAGATGACACTGATACTGGATGGTATTGTGTGGTTTAGGGGGAGGACTCATGCCTAGCACGGGGCAGGCCTGGGATGGATAAATAACACAAAAAAATGAGGAAGTAAGACTTCTCAAAGTAGCAGCGTGTTGGTGGGCACAGTGGCCCGAGCCTGTGCCCAGGACACAGCAAAGCACAAATGCCATGAAGGCCACCTAGGTCTCTCCCAGCTTACAGCAAGAATATACCTCAAGAATAACCACTGCGCAGGGGTACCGGAGGTGTGGCTCAGGTGGTAGAGTGCCCACTCAGTGAACACGAGGCTCTTTGCTCAATCCCCAGTACCACCAGAAAAGCTAAGTCATGTAGCAAGAAAAGGCAATGTGATTCTCTCTGTTTTCTTGTGACATTCATTATCTTTTGTCACTCCACTGCATGGCATGAGAGACTGTATTTGCAAAAGGCCTCTGAGTCTAGGCCTAAAAGTTTTTTCACATACTCATACCAGCTTATGGGAAAACGCTTCTTCTCTCAGGCAGCCCCAAGGCTCAAGATGCTCTGACCCGCTCCTCAAGATTTAACCTCAACAAGACAGCCAATAAATAATGTAAGAGAATATAGTATGGCTACAAATACAAATGCAGACAGCATGCTGAAAAGGTGACCCTCTTCACCTCAAGGCACTGAGCAAAGGTTCACTCTTCCAAAACGAAAACGTCTTCAATAAGGAAGTCAAAGAAGAAATCATCTGAGAAATTGCTACTGGCAATCCATACTGTTTTCATGAAAGCAATTAAATAGAAATGATAGATTTATAAGATTTATACTTTCCACAGTAATATAAGGATACATTCAGTAAGTAATATGTAATGACAGTAATTACTAAAGCTATCTTCATTTGATTTATTAGAAGTCAAGTCATGAGATGTGAGAACATAGACTGTACTTCTAACTACACATGTATGGGCTCCGTAGACTCACCATGAATAACAAGGACAATCAATAAAACATGCAGTAGGTCTGCTGCTTGACATAGGGTCCTTCTATGTAATACAGGCTGGCATGAAGCTCAGGATAGTGCTACCTCAGCCTCCCCAGTGCTGAGATTACAGGCATGTACCACCACACACTTGGCTTATTTTTTCTTTTTTTTCTTCTCCTTCCTTTCCTCCCTCTCTCCTTCTATGTCTCTGGGTTTTCTTCCAGCTACTGGACTGTGTGTCCAAAAAGCCACCTCTTGGCCCTGGCTCTCACAAAGATTTCTGTATGAATGCAGTTCAGACAGTGTGGAGACCTGATGCCTAGCACTGTGCTTGCATCCTCTAGAAGCTCAGTAAGAATGGCTGAGGGAATTGCGTTTGAACAAAACATTCTGTACCAGGTATAATAATGTATGCCTGTAACACTACCACACTGGCAGGGCAGAGCTGCCAGTGACCCAAGCCTGTGTCCATGCTGCCCAGTGGCAGGGCAGAGCTGCCAGTGACCCAAGCCTGTGCCTGTCAGCTGCCCAGTGGCAGGGCAGAGCTGCCAGTGACCCAAGCCTGTGCCTGTCAGCTGCCCAGTGGCAGGGCAGAGCTGCCAATGATCCCACGCCTGTGCCCGTGCTGCTCACTGCCAGGGGCCAGCCACTCGCCCTGGCAGCACCTACTCCAGTGAGGAGCTGGCCTCACCCGTGGAGCAGGCACTGCGTTGAGGAGGTCCACGTGCACTTTTCACTGAAGGTAATAATCACTGCAGACCTGGGTGCCTGCCCTGCTCACTGCCAGTGTCAAGCCCTTTGACCTTTAACCTCTGTTCTTGGGCTCCCCTTCACGCAATGCTCTTCCTCTGGGTCTCAGAATATACATTCTCTCCTCAGAAAGACTTTAAAAAGACAGATATTTGGCTTATGTAGGCTCCATCCACCAAAAGTTCCAAATAAGGAATTAAAACAGAAAACATTTAAAGTTTGTTCTTTCATTTCAAATAACAATAAAATTTTATTACATGCCAACATAAACCATATATTTTTATGGAAAATGACTAGATTTGTCTAAAACAAATGTGAAGAGAGTGGTATTGGTTTATGACTTTGCAATTCTCTTTAATGTCTCGCCTAAGAGAAAATAGCTAGTCTCATAGCACCATCATTCAATCTGTTGGGATATAGTGTTTTGGTTGAGGTAGAGGAAGAGAACTTGGTTCTGTGCAGTTACATAGTTGGGAAAAGTTAACAGCCCTTTTCAGAGTTGTAATGATTGCTCTCTGCTATTCTACCAACATTTGATATTCAATCTTCTTCAAACCGTCAGTGTTGATATGGAATCTGAAATTGCATCCATGCACTTTTCTACTTGATCAAATTAAATCCATTGGCACCAGACACTTGCAATAGATCTTTTATCCATTCCTGATTTTGTAATACTATGCACTGATCATTCAGAAAAATCCCAGCTTACCAAGTTAATGTAGATATTGTGAATGTTGACACTTTTACCAGATTTCATAAAAAAAAATCACATTCACCAACATCAATGTTGATCTTATCAGAAAAATAGGGGAATCTGTCCATTTCAAACTAGAAGATAAAAGTTTTCTAAAATTTTTTATTTTCACTTGAAAGCTTACACCTTATTATGGGCAACAAATACCGTCAGTTATTTTCCTTAAAATGACAGCTCACTTTATTCTTTTTTCTATTGTTGAGAAAAATGAGCAACTATCCAACCCAATATAATAATTCTCCATCTATCATCTTTTAAGTAAAAATGGGGTTACATGTAAATGCTGCCAGTCTAGCTAGCAACTCAAATAACTGCACAAGCACTTTCCTGAAGCATCATATCTAAGTACCGTATCATCATCGTATGTGCACAAGTGCTTTCTTCCTCCTTTCAACTGCAATTTAGCTTAGAATGTCCCCCTAAAGGCTGGTTTAGAGGCTTAGTCCACAGCTCATTTTGCTACAGGGAGAGGCAGGACCTGTAAGAGGCAAGGACTCTGGGTGTTGTTAGATGACAGTGAAGGGGCCCCAGCTGCCTCCTCTCTCCCTTCCTCTCTTCTTTGTATCCTGACCATGAGGTGAGCAGCTCTGCGCCACCTCTACCATGTCCCTCATCATGAGAGGCTACTGGATGTGGGCTGACATCCCTGAAACTTGAACCAGAATAAACCTGGTCTTTTTGTAAGTTGGCTATCTCAAGTATTTGCTACAGTAACAGAAATCTGACTGACACATGCTCTTTTTAGTCTCAGTGGTACTGGGGTTTGAGCTTAGGAACTAGTGCTTGCTAGGCAGGCACTGTACCACTTGAGCCATGTCTCTAGTTCCACACTTTCCATTTTCATATAAAAATATCTTTACAATATATATTTCAATGGTTGAGATTTACTAAAATTAATACTTTTTGTTTTTCTGTTTTGAGACAAGGTCTTGCTTCTCAGCCTAATCTGGCTTTCAACTCACTCTCCTCTTGCCTCAGTTTCCCAAGTGCTGAGACTAAGTCTGGCTCAAAATAGCTTTCACTGCTTTGTCAAGAACATCATAAATGAAAGAAATGATTTTTAAATTTATGTGTTGTGTTAATGATGAGTGCGTAGTAAAAGGCACACTGGCACACAGAGTCTCTACTAGGGTAGTGTGATGCCATTATTTGATTCTTGCTGAGGTACAAGCAGCTTTATTCCCTGCAATATTCACCCAGCTTATTTGTGTATATAGAAATCAATTCCGTAGTTCCCCCAATCCAAGGAAAATGTGCTCTTAAGATCCCATGTGGATATCTCAGACTGCCACAACTACAATAAAGCTTAATTTATTAATTAGGTACAGTAGAGGATTAACAACAATAATAAAATGGAACAATCATCATAACGTACTATAATAAAAGTTATGGGACTGTAGTTTCCCTCTCTCTCCCTGAAGCTACCTTACTGTACTGTACCCAGGCCTCTCGTTGTGATGGTGTGAGATGCTACCATGTGTATATGCTGAGCTCAAGTGAACAGCATAAACACTGAGAATCACGTTAGCGTTCTGACACCATAGACATGAAGCCATGATACTATGACACCTTGATCCATCTAGCTACGAGGTGACTAAGAGTGGGGTGGCATTAATGGTGCGGACTGCTAGCACAGGACAGTATGAGATTTTACTATAATGCTCTGCATAGTGGCAGTTTAAAAGTTATAAATTGTTTATTTCTGGAATTTTTCCACTGAATGGTTTTGCACTGCAGCTGACTGGTCAACTGGAAAGGGAACCTTACAATGAGGCAGAGCTATTGTACAATACAAAATGGAGAACAAAGTCTCCGCTTTGCTGTGACAGAGAGCTCGATGTGGATTCTACAGAGGGCTCCGGGCCCTGCCCCCACTCCTTGCCCAGGGTCTTCACACTACATGTTGAGAACTGCTGCTTTTCCAGAAGGGTCTCCTCTGGGTGCAGCCTTCTTATCTCCCTGACCTGGCCCTAATCAACAGGGTTAGGAAAAGTGAACTAGAAGGAGGCTGCCACAAAAATACCTTTGTATTCCTGGCTCTATAAAAGAAGAGATGTCCCATCTGAAAGACCTAGAGGATGATTTTTCAGCTGGTTTTGCTGTAGGAAAACAATGTCATGATGTCCAATCAGAACCTTGGCTTTGGGAGCATCCGTCTAGATGGGGGGAGAAGGAGAGGGAAGGCAGACAGGAGAAAAGAGTTAAGGCTCTATGGACTCCATGGAGGGGAGGTTTGGAGAGATTGGCCTCAGCCCTTCCGTGGCACTTCCTTCCTGCCCCTCCACACTGACCACAGCCAACTGTCCTCTCTCCTACTCTTTCTCTCTATCCATGGGGAACATGATATCCGGAAGTGCAGCATTAGTGGGATATTACCAATGCATCCTGTGCATGCAACAGATACTGAAAATGTTCAGGACTGTCAGGCCTGGGGACAAACTAACGCCCCTTCTCTTCCACCCGCTCCACCCAGGGACAGCAGCATTTTGTCAGGCCAAGGCTGCGATGACAGTGGCATAAAAGGTGCTGATACAAGGTCCCAGCTACTTGGCAGGCGGAGGCAGAAGTGTCTCTTGAGCCCAGGAGTTCAAAACCCACCTGGGCAAAATGATGAGACTCTGACTAAAAGAACACCATAAAGAAAAACCAAAGATCCAAATTTGTGTGGCTCTGGGTGACCAGCCTTCTCACTTGCCCACTCTGGTGGCTGCAAGCAAAAGCAGGAGATGGAGATTCTAGTCACATACATACTCCATTCAGTCCACTTCCTGTGAGGTGACAGATACGGTGCCTGCAAGGCCCTGTGTCGGCTGCTGCTCTTCTACTGGGGAGCTGCCACTCCTCCCGCTCCTCCACTGGGGTAGTTTTCCAGTACTTGGAGGGTCGGGGAGGGGGTGGAGAATCTTGAAAGGCATGAGAGAATTGAGAAGAGGTACAGCAGGGCATTCTCCAGCCTCTCCTACTTTTTTTCACCAGGGCCGTAATCCCCTCTTTGTGCTTGCAGTCAGCACCAAGCCTGGTCATTTCTTTCCCTCTTCCAGGTCCAAAGGAGCTCAGGGACCAGGGCTCCCGCAGCCCTGGAGGGAGGCAGGGATTCCGGTGGTTCCCCTGCCACAGAGCTCAGGATACCAATGCTCACACTCACTGGCCCAGGAGTGCTGATGCATTCTGATGAGGTAGGAAGCGACCCCTTGGGCCTGGGTCTGGGAGGGCAACTGGAACACCCCATCCCAGTCCTTAAAGGAAAACACCTTGAGAGCCTTCAAAGTGGAAAGTGCCTCTGGTCAAACAACAGTGAAAACCCTCTGGTCCCACAGGAGGGAATGAGAATTAGCTCTCAGACTGACTCCTTGCACAGATGCAAGGAGCTGGTCCAAAATGCAGAGAGTAAGAGAACAGCGAAGTCAGGGTTGAATCTTCTATCGTTAGAACATTCTACAGGGCTACAGGTTTGCACCAACCTTCCCAGAGTACTAATGTTGCTATCAGCTCTGGTTCACTAGCTCAATGGCATCCTTTCTTTTCATTGCTCAGTTCTCTGGGTGTGAGATTTACAATGTTATTATTCCCATTATGCAGATGGTGACACCATGGGGGGGGGGCGTGGAATGTGCAAACTCAGGGCAAGAGCTCTATACTGAACTAATCTCCAGCCCAGCACCTGCTGAATGGAGCCACTCTCCTGGGTACTCTTCTTTTCTGTCAGGTTGGTGGCCAGGCCCCTGGGAACTGAGCTGGTTTTAGGTAGATTCTAGCTCCGTCCCTTGAAAAAGAGTCTTCATCTTTCTAAGCCCCAATCATTTTTAAGAATGAGGGGTGATCACTGTTGACTCAGGAATGGTGTGCAAATCAAGTGTGTCTGTTAAGTTCTTTGCAAAGTAGAAAGCACTTACTAAAAATACTTTCACATTTTTCTAGTTGTCCCAGAGTGGAGGCCGTGATCATATCTCCTGGGAAAGGCACCACGTGCACAGCAGCTCTTCAGAGTCTTCTACCTCTGCTATTTGGTATACAACACCAGAAACGCCGGGGCTGCAACTAGGCCTCCTCACCCTTTAGCAACAGTTTTTTCTTCTTTCTGCTATTGAATTTAGGCTGCTCCCCACAGGTTTTCCTCTTAACTAAAAAACAAATTACCAAGCATCATGTTGGCACTCTGGCTAATTTTCTGGTCTAAGAAGGAGAAAAGAAAACAAACAAACAAACAAAAAAACTGTTCAATTGTTAAGCCTGGAGACACCTGAAGAAAACCCTAAGTCAAAGCCCAACAAAAGCAGTACCAGGAAATGGGTCCTGATGGTTCACACCTGTAATCCTAGCTACTCAGGAGGCTGAAATCTGAGGATCACAGTTCAAAGCCAGCCCAGGCAGGAAAGTCCATGAGGCTCTTATCTCCAATAAACCACTCAGAAAACCAGAAGTGGCGCTGTGGCTCAAGTGATAGAGTGCTTATCTTCAGCTGAAGAGCTGAGGGACAGTACCCAGGCCTAGAGTTCAAGCTCTGCAATCAAAAAAAAAAAAAAAATCGGTACCAGGAAATGGGTACTTGCAAGAGGGCAGATGTGGCCAAGAGGAGAGGGATAGAAGAATGACAGGGAAGGTGTGAGAATGCAGGAAGAATGTGTTGTATGCACCACAGAACTGAGAAACATAAGGGAAGAGGTGGGTGGAACAGGGTGAAGAAATTGAAGCTATGGCACAGATCAAAATGCGTTGTATACATAAACTGCTTTGCTAAATGGCCCAAAAAGTCAATATATATCCTAAAAATTAAGAAACGTGAAGGAAGGGGGTCAGTTAGGAAGGGTGGGTGGGAAAGATGAAAGGGGTGACACTGACTGCATTCACAAACTTTGTTGAGCGGTGACTCTGACACAACTACTTAAAGATAAGAAAACGTATGTTTGAAAAACAGCACTCTAGCTATCTCTTTGGTTACTTCCTAGGTGAGGTCTGTGCAGTTATCATGATGGGGTTTTCAAGAAGCCCACCCTGCTTTCAAAACACTACAGAGGGGAGGAAATCCGTCGTGGACAGTGGAGTGAGATCGTTGTGCAAAGGGAAGAGGAACATGCAGAATTGAGAGAAGGTGCTTCCCAACAATCAAAAATCCAGCCTGGGGCTGGGAAGGTGGCTCAGTGGTACAGCGCTTTCCTTGCATGCCTGAGGCCCTGAGTTCAATTCCTCAGCACCACATAAGCAAAAAGAAAAAAGCCGAAAGTGGCACTGTGGCTCAACTGGTAAAGCACTCGCCTTGAGCTGAAGAGCTGAGGGACAGCAGCCCAGGCCCAGAGTTCAAGCCCCACAACCAGACCCCCCCCCAAAAAAAAATCCAACCCGATGCAAGGAGTGTTTTTGGAAGAAATCGCTCTACAAGGAACATTCTGGTGTAGGCAGAGGAGCGACTTCAGTCACTTGTAGACACTGTTGCTGTAGGAAGTCTGCTTGGGGATTTAGTATTAGTTAAAAGTTTTGGCCTTGCTACAGTTTGAGTCTGAAATGTATCACAAAGGCTTTGAAGATGTCCAGTGGGAGGAAGTTAGATCACTGGGAGCATGCCCTGAATGGAAATGTGGAACTCCATCTCCTTCCTAGATGCTCTGAGGTAAACGGGCAGCCCTGAGCACATGTTCTTGCCATGATGTACGGTGCTGGGGTCCATGACCCCAGACTGACTGATGCCTCTAAATCCAGGGCCCGAATGAACATCATGATTTGCTTTCTCCGCACTTTTTCAGGGTGATGGAAAGAGGACAATCACAGGCCCACGCATATGACAGGAGCAGGCGTGGACTATGAAGATGCATGCGGGTACTCTGAGTAGAGCCTGAGAGTCAGGAAGAACTTATCGTCATGCTTTTTCCCTTCTACAAATGTGAACGCTGAAAGTGGAAGCACTTCCTTTGCTTTTACAATTCACTATAGTTCCCATTTTGCTCTTAGATCCCAATTTATCAGTTTTAGCAGAAGTAAGATTTTAGGATTCATGTACCTCTAAATTATCTTGGACTGTGACTGGCTAATCCTATGTATAGCTTCTTAGTCCTGACTTGATACTTCCTCTGTTATTATGTTTTCTAGACACTGTATCCAATCCACTGTAGAACATCAAAGAAAAATAAATAAGTAGTCCTAAAACCTTCTCACGGGGACCCTCATCTTAACAGACATGTAAGGAATCACTGCCTGGGGCTGGGGGCCATGCACTTGTGCAGACACAGGAATCCAATGCGAATTAATGATGCAACTCTTTGTGCAGAATGCCAAGCTGCTGCAGAAACAGAGGACGCACCAACAAAACCACAACAAGCAAAGAAGTGAGTCCTCATCTGGAGCCAAATAATGTTGCCCCTCGAGGCACGTGGTCTTCCCCCAGCCCTGCCCTGCTCTGTTCCTTCCTACCAAACTACCCCTGGCCCACCACTTCATTTTCACAAGGCTGGCTTTGGTGTGTTTGTTCGTCTTCTCTTTTCAAGTAACTCTAGGTTCTGAATTCAGAATACCTAGCTGACAAGGCCTGAGTCCTAGCAACGAGCCAAGAGCACGGAGGACTATCCTCACTTGCTATGTGGAGGAGCACAATTTTGTTTCATAGAGGGAGACAGGAAAGGAATCACTGCTGTCCAAACATATTCTATTAAGGTGGCAGACCGGACAGCACCAGGGCTGGGGCCACCTGAAGCTAAATTATCACTTAATATACATAGTGAGCATCTGATGGCCAGAAGCGAGCTTCAAGCTTCTTGCTAACACGATGAGCCATGACCATCTGTCCCCACAAAGCCAGGCAGCACGACCTTCAGCCCCAAGCTCTGCCAGCCCTGCTCCTTCCCGTGATGAAGGGTGAGAGGAAGAGCAGAGCTGATAATTTTCTGATATCAGCAACCACAAAGATTGACGTTCTGGTCTCTAATTTTATTTTTTCTTTTAAAGAGAAAAAAAATAGAGGAAGAATCAAGAGGAATCTTGGTCAACAAGTGAAAGCTTAGAGCTGTGCGACTCTATTTTCTTGGAAAGAAGATGTATGCATATAATTAATATGCACTCAAACAGCAAAGAAGAACACATGCATCATACCAGAGATTCTTTCATGCTTTATTAATTTAAACTGCATGAAAATATGTAGCTGGAACAAAAGCCCCAGATCAAAACCTCAGGCCACTAGCCCTCTATTGACAAGCGGCAAGTCACGTTAAACTCGATGGCCACTGTGTTGGCATGGAGAAAATGCAGTAATAGAAGTAGGTATAACTTGCCAATGAGGGGTTTATAATTTAGATTGACTCATTAAATCCTTATGTGAGTTGAAAATGACTCCCCCATTTAGCTCCTGCCTTCTTTCTGCATCTGTGGTTAACAAGAGATTGTTAGCATCATCAGAACAAAAAGGGGTAAAAGTCCACACTGCTTCTCAGTGGGGACGCATTGTTGGATAGAGAATGAGAAAAACACTTCCAAGATCAACAATAGCAGATTTTATACAATGTTTCTCTAAGTCTAAGACGTTCTCACAATACCAAGCAAAACATGGAAGAAGCATGTTATTTTTATAAAGAATTCTATTTTTCCATATCCTTTTACTCAGCTCTCGGGATTTAAGTTGTTCTTTTTTTTTTTTCCTAATGTAAGTCAATTCTTAAGAATTTTGTTTAAGAGGCCATTTAAGAACTAGGAAACATTCTATAGCACAGAAAGAGAATCATGTTTGACAGCAACTAATTCGATCTTCCGAAATAGCTGGGAGTGGACCCTGAGTGTTCTTACAACAAAGAAGTGGCAAGTGGCTGCTGGGATCAATATGCTCATCACCCCGACCTGATCATTATGCGCTGTATTTATTCGAGGGCCTATAAATAGGCACTAGTATGATGAGCCAATTGAAATTAAGATTAAAAAGAAAATCACAAGAAATAAAAACATACCATGTAGGAGTTGGAGTATTCTCTTCCCACATGTTCGGTCACGAGGAAGTAAGCCATTTACCATGGCATAAGCTCAGAGTTGGGAGTGTAACGTGATCACGGTTAGAGGGTACAGGTAGCATGCACAATGCCCCGGATTCTATGCCCAGCACAACAAAACAACCACAAAGACCATTCACTGTTGCTCTCTCAAGAATCTGGAAGGTGGAAGCTTCTAGGTAGGTCACCCCTCTTCTTTTCCTCTGTCTCACTCTACTGTGAATATTTGATTTTCATGATAATATCTATCAGCTCAGAATCCAAACATGGCAAACAATGGTTCCAATATCATATTCTCTCATTGACATCCTAGCATACAAGGAAGGGGCAGAGGCAACAACAGGTCAGGTCTTTGCTAGGTTCTTTTTTGATCCAGGAAAGGCAGCCCTCTGTAGTTTTCTCCTTGTATCCTATTGGCAACAGTAAGTTTCAGTTCCATCTCTAGACCATTCACTAACAAAATGGAAAAATAAATTCAGCCAATCATGAGTCACTGCTGAAATGAAATCCCTGTCAAACAGCTGTCAGTGGGGAAGATATGGGCAAATGGATCCTGGAAAGGTGAGGAGACTGTCTCAGTTGTACAATTCTTAGGGCAGATTCCATCTTCTCGCCACTGTCTAAAGCCGTGACCATCGTGGGGAGGTGTGAAACAGCTGCAAACAGATGGGATATTGTCATGAAAATCCATTTCATTTTTGTTTTTCCAGGCTTTCCCTAATATTATTTCATTCATCTAGTGTAATTTTCTTTCTGACAGCATCTCTGTTACTCATGCTTCTCTCCCATCATCTCCCATGTTTGAAGAATTCCACTTGGATATCTACTCATCTCCTTCACTAGAAAGGTTAAAAACTCAAGTGGGTACAGTCAGATATTTGTACATCCATATTCATAGCTGTATTATTCATAACCACCTGAAGACAGGAGCGATCCACACATCTCTTTGGATACCAAAGAGAAATAAAACATATAATCTAATAGGATATTATTCAGCCTTGGAAAAGAAGAAGTGCTGGTGTGCTACAACATGGGTGAGCTTTGAGCACATCCTGATAAGTGAAGTAGCGTAGTCTCGGAGGGAGGGAAACACATCGCATGTGCTACTGTGTGAGACACAACACCGAACGGTGGCCATCGCAGCTGGGGAGGGGGAGGAGTGGGAGAGGCTGCGGTTTAACCGGCCCAGAGCTTCAGCCTGGGGTGTGAGGAAGTTCTGAAGAGGGAGGGTGGTGGATGAGTACACTCTGTGAGAGCATGCGGAGCAGCGCATAAGCATGGTTACAACATTAACTATTTCACCACAGTTTTAAAGAAGGAGTGGGGCTATGGACTAGCCCATGAGGAGCTGCATCCTGAGGGGCTTTGGCCTGCTCCCCGAGCCTGTCTTCTCGTTTGCTCCCCACTGTAGGCTTCTGACCTGTGTTTGAGTTCCAGTGTACAGCTGTGGATTCTGGACACCTGTTGTCTGCGTAGTGTCAAGCTAAGGAAAAACCAGGTTGCTTTTCCTGGGGCTGAGCCCTAGCTCTTTGCACTCAGCAGGGAAACTGCTCCCTGGTCCCCAGAAGCCCAGTACCCATTCATACTCGGTGCCCCATACTCAGTGGCAATGCCCCTGTCTGTCTGCACAACAGCCAAGTAAGATGGACTCGTGTGTGTGTGTGTGTGTGAACAGTTCTGTGAGTTTTCACATAGGCCACAACTTTTGTTTTGAAGTCACACAATCCAGAACCTCTTTAAGTAACTACTGAGCTCAGGTTAAGTAAGTGCTTGCAGCTTGTTCCACCGTCCGTTTTCTCCTTCCTGTGGCGGCAGTTCCTGACACTGTCCTTCCGGGACAGGCAGGCTCAGCATGCTTCCTCCATGGCGTTAGCTTTCTGCTGCTTTAACAAATGCCTGCAAGAATCAGCTTAGAAAAGAAAAGCCTCCGTATGGCTCACGGTTGGGCAGGTTGCAGTCAATGATGAAGTGGCCCCTTGCTTTCTGCTGGTGCCACATGGCATAGCAGGAGCACATGGCAGAGTAAAATCACACGCCTCCCCGCTAGAATGCTAAAAAAACCAAGCGGAGGGGCGGGGAGAGCAGGGCCTCTTCAAGGTCACGTTCCTGTGACTGCAAGGTCTCCCACGGGGAGGCCCCATCTCCTAAAGTTCTACCTCCTGGTGCCACGCTGGGCACCACGTCATCAGCACATGGCCTTGGGGGATGCAGTATGCGCTGGAGCGGCTGCTGGGATGGTTCTCTCCTAGAGGGGGTGGGCAGGGAGCACAGGGAGGTGGGCTGCAAGGTGGACACAGTTCCCTCAGAGTGGGCGAGAATATCACCCTTTTCCCTCCCGCAGAAGAAAGCAAGCACGAGAGCGACTCCATGCAGACACGGCCCTGCATCTGCCTTTATGATGTTTCTTCCGTTGTTCACGCTTTGTTCTTAGTATGAGTGGCTCGGGCAACAGCAGCTCTCAACAACCTGACCATGAAGAAGCAATGACTGCAAATGGAAGGAATTTTAAGCCCATGTTACAGCCTGGTCGGCCCACTTCCTTGCAGGAGCTTGCCCTGAAATCTTTGTGCTTCTCATGTTGGGAGGCCTACAATTGTTACGGAGACAGATGATAGGAAATCCTTAGCACAGACTGAGTTTTCCATAAATAACAGTCTTCTTTGCGTGGAGATGTGGCTAAAATGGAACTGATGAAACTGTGAAAAACAGAACATTTCTCTAATTCTACCTGTGCTCCGACTGTGGAGGAGAACCATGGGACTTTCTGCCCCTGGAGTCTGATGTACGCACCACAGTGCTTCCTGCTGCCTGTATGAGCCAGGATGCAGCAGAAAACACAGCTAATGAGCCTTATGTCTTTCAGCCCTGATTACCCACATAACCAGTTTTAGGATCCATCAGTGACTAGACCTGGGTCTGTGTAATCAAGGGCCCAAATCATTCTTTCTTCCTGTTCTCTCAGGCTCTACAGAATCTCTACAGACGGTCACTGGTGTTTGTATGTATATTTGAATATAGTATGTGTATTTATACATATAGTATGTATATACTTGCATGTATAGTATGTATATTTGAATATAGTGTACATGCATGTCTTGCTACTCAGCTTGCTCAGTATTGGGATTACAAGTGCACTCCACTGTAATGATTACAGGCCTGGCTTCACATGCCTACACCTGGCCCGTCACTGGCAAGGGAAATGACATCAACAGGAATGGACTAGACCATTCAAGCTGACCCCAGGAGTGAGGCAGGCTGAGTAAAAAAAAGAGAGAGAATCGGTAAACAAATATTGTGTTCTACACCATCTAAAATATTATCTCTAGGCTAGGGAAACTTTTATAAAATATGCAATGTAATGGCTATGACAACGACTAGAAGAAGCAAGCTTGGATTTTCTATCAGCAAAGTGATCATTAGAAAAGTTAATTTCTTGTCTTTTTGATTAGCCTTTGTCCCCATGATTCTGTCAGATTTCAGCCAGATATACATTTAAGTAATAACAAAATTGTTTTTATCAAGATGGTATACATTCATTTTCTTATTCATTTTTAATTGAGCAAATTTTTAACGTGCAGGGGAAAAAGTAACAAATCACTGAAAATTCCAGTACCCAGAACCAACCATATTAATGGTAATTAGTATTGTTCAAGTCATTACTGTATATATGCAATGGATACAGAACGGAGAACTAGATAGGAAGAAATAACTTAGAGTAACAAAGCATTTGTGTTGAGTTATTAAAAGCATGAAGTTTTACATAAGTTTTAGTGAAACTGATGGTTATTACTGAATTTCAGACCACTTGACCTCAGATAGACTGTTTCCGAAAATATATGTTTTTTGAAAGAGAAGAGATGGATCAGAGGTTAAACTAGAGCCAGGTGGGCTAGTACACAAGGGTAACCCCAGCCCTCAGGGGAATGAGGGAGGAGGATCAAGAGTTCAAGACTACCCTACGCTCTATAGCGAGACCCCATCTCTAAGAAAAGGAGGGGGTGGAAAGTCAGGTTATTCTTGTTCTTTAAATGTAAGTCTGGTTTTAGTAAGGATGAACAGATGAGGCAGCCTCCCCTGAGGCCTGCTGTTGGTACTACCTGTGTTTCATGGAGCTTGACATCTCTGCCCCATACCCAGTCGGAGGCAAGGTAATACAGTCAGGCTCCCTGCCCTTCCACTGCTGGTCAGAATTCTCCAGACTTCACCATGCTCCTCCTGGATGCCCTCACTGGGCAGCAGGGCTGCCCATGGCCAGCCATGTGCTGTCATTCCTTGTTCCGTGCTTGTTCATATTATTCCTCTCTCACAGCGGAGTGTGGTCCTGCTCTTCAGATGCTACATTCCGCATCCTTAGCATGTCTTTTCCGTCCACTCACTTTCACATCAGTGTTTTTCCCTTTTATTTGTTCCACTGACTATCCCTTTAACCTTCTGCTGCTTACTGCGGATGCTGATGTACACCCTTGAGCAGCTCAGAAGGGGCTTCCAGTCCCGCCCTCGGTACTTCTCCTACACTCAATAGACAACAACTGCTCGGTGAACGAGCCATGCAGAGCCAAGCAAAGCACCAGTCTGCTGTAACCAACACTGAAGGAGCAGCATGTGGCTGTCAGCTCACCCCACAGAGCCCTCACACCCCCACACCCCTCAGTGAAAAAGCATGTCTCCTGACCTGACAGAAGGAGACAATTCATAAACAAAGAGGTCACTAAATAATTTCCTTCCATGTGAAGACATTTTAAACTTGTTTGTTTGGTGTTAGGGACTGAATCCAGTGCCTCATACATTCTATGAAGGCAGTCCGCATGGAGTGTTACACCAGTCCCAGGAAATAGAAAGGTTTTCATGCAAATAATTATTGGTAAGAGGGTAAAGATGAGAGTTTCAATCTATGAAAATCTGTGTGTATTTGACAAACATGCTTGAGTTACTTCATGTTAGTTTCTGGGGATCCATTGTAGAACTTGGTACACTACAGTCCCTGACTTCAGGATTTTAAATACTATTTATATTTATATTATTTAATATGTAATACTATTGACAAATATTATAAATACTATTTTGATAGCACTTGCTTGTACTAATGTGGTCAAAATCTGAACAATTGTGACCTTTTGGTTCAAAAGTTTATTGACAAAGGTGCAGCTGAGCCAGTTGCCAGTGGTGCCCATGTAATCCTAGCTACTCAGGAGGCTGAGATCTGAGGCTGAGATCAAAACCAGCCTGGCCAGTGAGACTATAATCTCCAGTTAAACCACTCAGAAAACTGGAAGTAGCACTGTGGCTCAAGCGGTAGAGCGCTTGCCTTGAGCTGAAGAGCTGAAGGACAGTGCCCAGGCCTAGAGGTCAAGCCCCACACCTGACAAAAAAATAAAATAAAATAAAAAGAAAGAAAGATGCTGCTGAAGCTTCTTTAAACTAAATAGAAAAGTAGTTCCACTGGAAGGTTAGCTTTGAGCTGGGTATTTCTGTTTTTGTTCTGGCACATGTTCTAGTGCTGAGCTATACCTCAGCCCGGATTTTAGGAAACCTTTGCATGCAGGTGTGAAATTAAATCATAAAGCTGACAGAGAAATGACTTCTTTAAAACATTCAGCAATGAATTATGGGTAAGAAAGAGAAAAACAGCCAGAGATAACGTATTACAACCGTATTTGTCAGAGGTTGAAGCCTTAGTTATGAAAGAACATGGTTTGAATATCTCCCTGGATGAAAAAATTAATAAATGGCCCATTCTTACCATGCAGTATCAGCAGTGCATCACAAAACTTCCCATTGGAAGCCCTGCTGCTTACAACCCTGTCCTGTACAATAATTTTGGCTCTCAAGCATTTTTCTGTCACTCTGATTTATATGAAAGGACTTAGGATCTGGCTGCCTATCTTTATAATATATCTGCAAGTTTCTACCTGTGCATTGGTGGTTCACGCCTGTGATCCTAGCTTACTGGAAGGATAACTGGAGGATTGTAGTTTGAGGCCGGCCAGGTCAGAAATGCTTACAAGATGTCCTCTCAATCTAGGCCAGGCTCAGTGACACATTTGCAGTGGTTAGTCCGAGCTACATGGAAGACCAGCCCTAGCAGAAAGTCCATGAGACGCTGTCCCCACGTCTCCACCGAGGGAAGCTGAGGTGGTAACATGTGCCTGTGGTTCTCATCATGACTGAAGCTGAAACTGGGCAGATCACAGGCCAAGGGCAAGACCTGGCAGAAAGGGAAACCCTATCTCAAAGACAGCCAGCAGAGAAGAGGGCTGGAGATATGGCTCAACCGGCAGAGTGCCAGCCCAGTAAATAAGCAGAGGGCCCTCCATTTAAAGCATACTATTGCTACACACACACACACACACACACACACACACACACACACATACATACACATACATATATATGTATATATCTGTAAAAAATTCACCTTTTAGTCTAGATTCTCAAGTAAGAGTTTACCTTTTACCTAAGACTGAATGAGGTATTTCATAATCCACAGAAAAATAGGTATCTGTCATTATGTTAACTAGATATATTCATGCAGTGTGGGGGGTGCATGTATGTGTGTGTATTGTTGGAAAGGGGTCATAAGCCAAGCATTGTGGTATTTTTTTTCCTAATGCAATAAAATTGATTTCTACTAGGCTAATAAAAATATCAAACAAAGGGAATAACCTAGTAGTAAAGGCTTTTTATATAGCTGCTTCAGAAATACCAATATATATACTTTGGGGACAAATGGTTTAGCTGCTTACCTTTGGGCCAAATAAGATCTGTCAGTCCTGCTCTACTTGTAAATGCTGTCCCATCAGCCCCAAACCATCCCCCCACCCCCAACCACTGTATAGGCTTTCATCTGAACCAAGGCTTGGCTGAGCACCACAGAAACACCTATGTGACTTGTAAATACAGGTTCTGGGTTGGGTTTAGCTCTGAGATAGAACACTTGTGGAGTACGGGGATAAGCCTTGGGTTCAGTCCCTGGCACTGGGGTTTCCTGCCCCCACACCCGCAGAGAGCCTTATTCACTCCATGGGAATGGGGTGGGGAGTTGGGTCATGGTCCTTCCCAAGCCAGTCAAAACAGGGACCATCTGGAAACCACTGCACTGCTAACACACTCCAGTGCCCCTTTCTCTAGGAAGCCCCGCCTCAGCCTTCTAGCTGCCCTTCTCTGTACTACGCAACTGCTTCCCTGCCTGTTCCCCTCTCCTCCCTTTGTGCCTCCCCCGACAAGCCGTGTTCCTCAGATGACACTTGGGGGTTCCCAAGAATATTTTCACAGAGTTCTACCAGTGACAATATCTCCTGCCTCACACAAACGAAACCTGTCATTTTTTTCTGAGAGTGAGCCATTTGATTAGACATGTCTGGACAATTATGAATGCTCAATCCAGAAAATTCTTTGTTCTCTTTTTCACATAGGAGGACAAGGTGACTGTGGAGAGAAACATGAAATAAAACAGAGAAATAAGTATGTCACACCATGGTGCAGGGCTGAAGGAATGGGAGGCCTTGGTGCCCCTTCTAAAAAGAAAAGAAAAGGCACCCAGAGGATGTAGCTGTTTGGGAATGCCTGTGGTGCGGATTTTGCCATTGCAGAGCTTAGGCCTGGCTGCCTACACGCTCACAATATAAACAGGAAGGATTAGTGACCCACGCTGGAAAAGACCGAAGCAGTCTGGGAAAGCTCTGGGTACCATGCATCCTGAGCAGCCTGCCCCTTGATGACAAATGTCCCAGATTCAGGCATTCTTTTGTCGTTCATGGGAAAGCAGGCTAATCCAGATGAGCCCATGCACCCAGTCCATTCAGCTGGCGGGCACAATGCTCTGCCTGCGCCTGCCCTGTGTGGCGCAAGGGGCCCCGGGGCCCAGGATGCCTGGCTCCATCCAACCTGACCACCACCAGCTCCACCCTCCTCTCCATGCAGCAGGCCTTGAGTGAGGAGCCGGGCAGGGCTGTGGAAGCACAGCGTGGGAAAGGGGAACAGGTGGCGCTGGCGGCAGGTGGTAACCAGGGGGACTGCCCTTCTCCATCGCTCTGGCTCACTCCTATGCAACCCCAATGTCCTGGTCTCTTAAGCCTTTCCACATCAGCCCTTTTCCTCTCCCTTGTCTCTCACGGCGCTTCCTTTTTGCTTGACTGCTACCTCTGTGTGGCGCTGGGCACGGAGCTCAGGTCCTGGTGCTTGCTATTCAAGCACTCTGCTACCTCAGGGCAGCAGCCCAGCCCTCCGTTAGCACTTCCATTGGGCCAGGCCCAAAGAACTTTTCAGGGAGTGTTTTAGTCACTGGAGCAAGCTTGTGTGGCAAGTACATGTTACAAATAAGGAAACGGAGGCACAAATGAGGCTGGCCGGCCCTGGAGATAGGAGGAGGCTACCACGTACGTGGCTTTCACTGCTGTCACATGTCACTGTGGCTGTCACTAGCGCAAGCCCTCCAAGCCTGCACTGGGAGTTGTCCTAAACAAACACATCTGTTCCCATCCCAACTGCCTCATTCAGACACGAAGTTCACACCAAATGGAGAGAAGGAGGCAGCTCAGTGTTTACCAAAGCATGTTCAGCAGCAAAGCCCTCCAGGACAGAAGGTCTCCTGTTTCAGAGAGCTTCCACCCATACAGTAGTTCCATCTTCCCCTAAATGAGTTCCCTTTAAGCCAATGTCAGTGGCTCGCAGCCTGTTAATCCCAACTATTCAAGAGGCTGAGATCTGAGGATCACCGTTTGAAGCCAGCCTGAGCAGGAAAGCATGTGAGACTAGTATCTCCACTAAACTACCAGAAAAAGCTGGAAATGGAGTTGTGGCTCCAATGGTAGAGGGTTATCCTTGAGCACAGCAGCTCAGGGACTGCACCCAGAACCTGAGTTCAAACCCCAGGACCAGCACCAGAAAAAAAAAGTTTCCTCTATGGGGAGGCTTGAAAGCAAGGCTGCAGCTGTAAGCCTACAGTCCCTGCTACTGAGCTGGAAGCCTACAGTCCCTGCTACTGAGAGGGCTGGGCAAAGGCTGAGGCAGGAAGGAGGACTACTCTGAATGCAGGAGTTTGAGACCAGCCTGGGTCTAGAATCTGAATGAAAACAAAACGCCACGCAGAAAAAGCTAAGCTTCACAAGGCACATGTCTGTCAGCTACATGGATGAAGGAGAGGTGGTCTACAGAGGCGTAGGCACTGGTGGCAAAGGCCCGATGCAGTACACTATGTACCTGGGAATACGTTCCTAATTCAGAAAACAAGGCAGTAAACAAAATCCAAAAACTCCAGACAGCTTTGTGAAGACCTTTGGAGCATGCTAGTCTGAAAACTGTTCTGAGGGGAAGTTTCATTTATGATTATAGAAATGAAATTAGGGATTAAACATGTGGTTCAGTGGAACAGCATGCTTATTTAGCATGTGCATGGCCCCCGGTTCATTCCTCACAATGAAATGGCCATAGCACCATTAATAAATAATAAATGCTTAGGGAATATGCTTTTGATGTGGTGCAATATCTCTGCATATTCACTTCCTCCATAAAACCCCTCCAGTTCCCAAGAGCTATTGAGTGGGGGAGGCAGAGAGTCGTGGAGGACCTATTGAGCAGAGCCGCTCTCCCTGTGGCTGCCAAGAAGCAGCCAGGAAGGACAAGAGGGGCTGGTGACCTTGTATGTCTTCTGGGACAGTATCCCACCCTTAGTGACCTTCAGTCTCTACTAAGGCCTACCTCCATCACTTCCCACCCACTGGACATCAAGCTTTCAGCCACAAGCCTGTGGAAGATTCTCATAATCAAACCATAATACAACTCTTTTTTCATGAAGTGAAAAGTCACAGAAGCAAGACTTATGTCTTTATCAGCAACAGAAACCACAGATATTTTTGGACTGTATTATTTTTACAAGTAGATAGAATGTATGCTTCATCATGACTTCAAAATAGTTTGATTGAACCATACATATTAGTCTGACTAATCTCTCCATCTTTCTGACACACACACACAATCTTTAGTATTAACCTCCTCTCCAAGCTCCGGAATCACAGAGGCTAATGCCTCCTACCACCACTGCTAGTTCACTGTCTAGTAAATCCTCAAAGGTAATATACCTGTAAATGCAGCTCTGAGTCTTTCCCCCATCTCTACTTCCCCTTCATCACCCACTTCTCAGTAGATGACTTTCCCACATCCACTGTACTGATTACATCAGTAGCTAGAGGTCTGTCTTCATACCTATATTCCTCTTTATCAAGTGTCCTGTCCCTGACCTCTCCTGTCTGGATGTTGTGCTCCCGTGGCTTTGATTTGCCTCTTGGAAGCCCCACTCAGCTTCTACTTTCTTTTTTGGGGAGGGGGGTCCGGTCATGGGGCCTGAACTCTGGGCCTGGGCGCTGTCCCTCAGCTCTTCAGCTCAAGGCTAGCGCTCTACCACTTGAGCCACAGCGCCACTTCCGGCTTTTTTCTTTTTTCTTATGTGGTGCTGAGGAATCGAACCCAGGGCCTCTGGCATGCAAGGCATGCGCTCTATCACTGAGCCACCTTCCCAGCCCAGCTTCTACTTTCTTATCTTTCTGTCACCAACTCCAATGTCACCCAAAGACTATCTTCCACCTGTGACCTGTGTGTCCACGCTTTCTGCTAGTTTCTAGTCCATCTTCCCCACCAGAACCTGAGCTGATGGAGGGCAAGGATCTCATCTTGCTCACTGACACATAAGTCATCAATAAAATGATACCGAGTACATAATGTTCAAATCACCTGCTTCATAAATCCATTCAAAGATCAGTAGAAATAACGCAGATTCACCCCTGAGACGTCCACACTGGAGGGGAGCGCCCCGTCCTCACCACCACCTGGGGAGGCAGTGGGGAGGCATACGCAGAGGGAGTTCACCTCACCTCACAGAAAAGGATGCCCCCCACACAAACAGAAAGACATCTGGGAAAATGAAGATCAATGTAAAGTGGAACTTTACTTTTCTGACATACAAGCCAGAACAGGTCTGGGTTTGGGAGTAAGGTAGTCTGTTGGGCACAAGTCCTTAGCTCTTTCCTTCTGAGAGTTGTCTGCTGGGGATTTCCTCAGTGTCTCAGGGCTCACCCGGAGCCCACAGGACCTGCCCTTTGAGCTGTGAAAGCTGGGCAACAGTAAATGGCACGCTGCAGACCCTTTCTGACACAGTTTCCTTTTGCCACTACACCATGCCCTCCTTCCCCAAGGACAAAGAAGCCCCAAGAGCTTTAAGGTTCCTAACAGTGCCCTCATTTTGTCTTATGGTCTTTGATGTTAGATGTAATGAAGTACTTTGCTCTCTCACCACCCTGCCCTCAGCACTACTAGAGTGTGACTCAGAGCCTTATACTTGCTGGGCAGGTGATCCACCACTTGATCTAAGCCCCCAGCCCTTTGGGCACTAGCTACTTTTGAACAGGGTTTATGTCCAGGCTGCCTTGATCTAGTCCTCCAGTTTATACTTCTCACATAGCTGTGACCATAGGCATAGGCCACCATGTGCAGCTTTTATTGGTTGAGAGGGGTGGTATCATTTTGGTGCCTGCACTGGCCCTGAGCTGTGATCTTCCTGATCTCAACCATCCCAGTAAGTGAGATTACACGCATGAGCCACCATGCCCAGCTCTTCCTTTTTTACTTAATCTGCACTCTTCACAGAATAGGCTGTTTCAAACAAGAAGTATTTATGAAGCACATTTTATGACATGAATTTTTCTTTCTTGCAGTACTGCATTTGATGGAATCTTTTCCCAGGAAACTGTGCTGATGTGGATTCCTATCTGTATTCAGCTTAGACTACCACTGTTCTTCAAGGATAATTTTCAAATCTTTCTACACAACTTGACATGCAGGTCCCATTGATAAATAACAGCCTCAGGCTTTTGCCTCTATACAGTATTTTGATAGATCACCACGCCAGAGAAGTTTTTGTGCTTGAGAAAACTAATTTGTCTAAAAGAAGAGGGTATTTTCAAACCACACTATATAAAACATGTCAAATAACAGGCATAATGGAAGAAATGGATTTTGGAGTAAAAGAGGTAACATCTGAGTAAAAGAAAACTCAAAAAATATATACAAAGATCAACAGGAGATACCACCCATGGAAGATAGGAATGTAAACATTTCTTACAAGTGTTTATACCTCATTATATAGTTCTAAAAGCATAAAATTCTTCTGCAGTTCTAAGAATATTAAATGTCATAATTCTAACAAAGTAGGAAAAATGATTTTTGTTGTTGTTTTTGTGGGATTTAAACTCAAGGCCTGGGTGCTATCCTGCAGCTCTTTTGCTCAAGGCTAGCACTCTACCACTTGAGCTACAGCACCACTTCTGCCTTTTTCTGAGTAGTTTGTTAGAGATAAGAGTCTCACAGACTTTCCTGCCCTGGCTGGCTTCAAACTGTGATCCTCAGATGTCAGCCTCCTGAGAAGCTAGGATTAAAGGTGTGAGCCACTGGTGCCCACCAGAAAAGTGGTATTTTAAAACAGAAGTGTTAGGATTTGGACATGCAATGTCTCCCAAAGGCTCTTGCATTGAGGGTCTTGCATTTTGGGAGGTACTAGGAACTTTGCAAAGTGGGACTTAGCTCGAGGAAGAGGCTCTCTGTGGGAGGGTCTGGGGAGATATATGTTGCCCTGAAACCTTCTTGTGTTTCTCTCTCCTGCTTCCTGGCTAGCCCAGGTAAACAGCTCCACTCCCTCATGCCCTTCGACCTGCCTTCCCATGGGCTAGAACAATGGATCCACTGGGACATGGGCTGAAACCACAGAAGCCAAATTAAACTTTCCCCTCTTTAAGTTGTTGTTCTCAGGGAACTGGTCACTGTGATATAAAACTTAGGGCCACAAAGCCTTCATCCTTCAAAAAAAAAAACTCCCTAGGTCATGGTGTGTATCTGTAATAATGAGACCAAGGCAAGAAGATCATGTGTTTAAGGTCAGCCTAGGCTACATGTCAAGACCTTATCTTTGAAGATCAAAAAGAAAAAGAAGGATGGAAGGAAGGAAGGAAGAAATGAAGGAAGGAAGGAAGGAAAGTGAAGGAAGAATGGAGGGAAGGAAGAAAAGATAGATGCATTAACACAATTATTCTTACCCCATTTTAACCTACAGTCTCTTTAATAACAGGGTCTTGTTAAAGAACTACAATACCTGTTAACTTCTGAAAGAGTTTCTCATAGACCAAAGCTCTTGAGTCTAGTTTCTTAATTAAAAAGAAACTTCTTCCCCCAAGAACTTCTTTCTAAACAATCTTTAATAGTTTGTGTGGAATTATCCTGAAGTTCCTCCTGTTTTGTTTCATTTTTTTTCAGTCAATTGCTATTCTAGTTCTAGTCCTAAATGTTCATGGGTTCTGTTCTGGATACCATTCCACACTCCATCTCCCTGATCTAGAATCAACTATCTTTCCTACTAGAAACATATTTGCATGTACAGTAAGCAATAACTTTCATTCCAAGTCCCCTGTCCAGCTGTTTAAATCACAGCTCATCTACCTTCCAGCTTTTACTGATCTAGCTCTTCAGAACTGGAACTAGGTATGAAAAAGAAATTAATCTAAGTGAAGACTACTGGGCATGGAGTAAGAATGTGGCCCTTCTGGATACTTCTAGAACTGACACTATGGTTATTTTGCCTAAATTCTAGGCATTTATATAAAATGCATGAAAAGCAATAATTTGTACTACAGTTTGGAATTTTCTCTTTTAAACTGCAAGATACTAGTTTCATGTGAAAGATTATTAGACTAATGCTATCGCTATGTCTGTTATGGTTCTCATAAAGTAACATCCCAGAAGACTAACATTTGTTGGGCCAAGGTGACTTTGGTCATAAACAGTACAAATCACTTTGGTTCTGTTAGATTTAGCTTAGCTACTGACCTAAGTTTCCAGTAAGAAGACATAGTAATAACCAAACTACTACAGAAGCCTCTGAAACTACAGTGGATACTCAGTTCTTCTGGGGAAAGGTCGCAACTGTAGACATTTATGAGCAGCAGAGGCAAACTTGAGTGCTTAGAACTGTACTGGCGAAACACAGGATCTTGTAATCTTGTAATACCACAAGATTCTGTATTTATATATGTGTGTGTTATTTAAATACCAAGCTGTAATTCAAAAATTCAATCAAGCATTGTAATATATTCTCTATATGAAATTTAAAAAACAGACTTCATTTAATGCTCTGAACACAGAAAGAAATTAAAATTTATTGGCTTAAAATATGCCTTCCTCTTTATAGAAAATCATATTCTCAATTACTGAAATGATTTAAAAGAATTGAGACTGGAATTTTCTCTCCTAGTATGTGTGTCAACTTTCCATCATCATATAACAAAATGCCTGAGTTAATTTACTTTTGAAGTGTAAGATTTATTTTAGATTATAATTTTAGAGTTTTTAGTCCATGATTGCTTGGCACTGCTGTATTTTGGCCTATGACAGAATAGCACATCATGGGAAGAAGAGAGGACAGAGCAAAACTGACCATCACATGGGCAAGAAAAGAGAGAAAGAACAAGAGAACACGAGAGAGAGAATGGGGGCCAGGGTCCCATAGCCCCCTTCAGTAACTTCAAGGCCTCCAATTAGGCCTTGTCCTTCAAGTCTCTATAACTCCCAATAGTCACCCTTTAATACACGTGCCTTTGGGGACATGCAAACTGGAAACTATAGCAAGTAATATATTGTACAGTCAAGATATCCACATACAGTTTACCTCCTTTCTGTGTCTCTTGTGCTTGTTAACTTCAGAGCATATGACTATAGTGTATGTTCTGTTCTAGATAGGATATGAGAAGCACTTTGTGTGCAGTTTTCTACTTGCTGCAGTGGAAAACCTGAGGCTCGTAGACAATAAGTCATGTGCCAAGGTCAACCAACTTTTAAGTGCTGAGCTGGGATTACTGGAGTCTCTGGCAAAGTAGTCACAATTCTAAGCTGAAAAACAAGAATGACTAGCTGATTTCTGCAAAAAGAAAAACTTATTAGAAAGATAATAAGCTTGTGAATAGACTTTGCAGGAGGGCTAGAAGAATGGCCACAGGAAAATGACTGGGTGGAAAGGGAGGCTATGCAGACGGAATCACAGCCAAAATCATGCAATAAATCAGTCTAGCTGATCCAGGGCAAATCACAGCAGACACGAGCCACAGTGAAGCACGGCCCCAGCATGGCCAATGCTGGGCCGGACCCTGCACCGGCACCAATGTTCCTGGAGTCCCTGGAAATCGGGATTGTCTGCCATTACTGCAGCCACCAGCAGGCCAGTTTCACATGATGAGCACTGTCGGATCACCCAGAGAGGCAAGGAAAGTGAATTTTGAGTCTAGATTAGTCTCATCTTGATTCAGTCCCATCTAAATTGAGCCTGGTCTTGAGTCTAGATTGAGCCAGGGCCTCAGCTACATGGCAGCCCAGAGAAAGAAATGATCCAGCCTCTCAGGTTCCCAAGGGTGGGAGCGATGCACTGCAGTGCACCAACAGTCCTGCAAGTGAGAACTTTCCTCCTAGGAGGAAGAAATGTTCTTTTCCTTATCGCCCTTCCTAAGCATTAGCAAAAATACTGAACAGAAAGTGGATGCTCATAAGTATATGTGAAATTAACAAGCAAATGTATATATGATCCATCTGTTACTGAAAAGGTTACAAGAAAAAGCTAGGAAATACAACCATACCTGATAGCTCAATGGACACAGGAAAACACGGAAACCATAGTCAAGCAAACACTGTGTTGGAGTCTCCTATCCCACAGAGCAAAGTTGTGACTGACACAGCTAAGCCTGCTAGTCCCCTTCCTTCCCAGCCATGTCATGTCCCCTTGAGATCCAGATCCCCAGGAGAGGGAGCAAACCAAAGAACCCCACACCCTCTGTGCTGGTGCCCACGGCTGCTGCCAATGAGGAAAGCAACTCTTTAGAAAGCAGTGAACACCTGCTAGCTGCTACAGGTTTTACAGCCACTATCTCATACAATCAGCACGTGGCAGTGTCAAGCTGAGTTCTCACTCTTTTTTTTTTTTTTTTACAAAGGACGGCATATGTTTTAGAAGTAACTGCTCACAGTCAGATAGACATAGGTTCTAATCCTCAGTCGTCCGTCATATTAGCATGTGGTCTTAAATCAATCATCTGCTGCCTTTGCCTCAGTTCCTATTGCTGGAGACCACAGTCTCATCTTGCTACAAGAGGATAATGGTCCTGAGCCTGGAATCAATGCACAGGATGATGAACAGAACAAGCTGCGTGTCAGTGCCTCACACCTGTAATACTAGCTACTCAGGAAGCTGAGATCTGAGGAGCGAGGTCAGAAGCCACCTTGGGCATGTAAGTCTGTGAGACTCATCTGCAATAAACTACTCAGAAAAAGCTGGAAGCGGTGTTGTGGTTTAAGTGGTAAAGTGCTAGCCTTGAGCAAAAAGCAGTTCAGGGATAGTGCCCAGGCCAACAGCAAGCCCCAGGGCCAGCCCCCACCCCACCCCCAAACCATAGTCTATCATAGACAGACACCTCTATGTTCCACTGCTGAGAAAAAGAGTAGTTTCTGCAGGCAGCAATGATGTCTTGTTTCTTTTTGACCTAGCTCCTCAAGTAGACTCTCCACTGGAATAGAAGTGACAAACCACTGGCGCATTGGGTGAGAATAAGTAATTACAAGAATAAGTAGAGGAAGTGGGGCTGCAGCTCAAGTATCAGGGACAGCGCCCAGGCCCGACTTCCAGCCCCATGACTGACCAAAAAAAAAAAAAAAAAGAATAAGTAGGCATCTGATCTAGTGGAGGAGAAAGAGGAAAGAAAGACAGGAGAGGAAATGGAAGGATGAAAAAGAAGGGAAAAGAAGAAAAAAGTGGAAGGAACAAAGGAAGAAAGGGAGCTACTATTTGTAGCCCCGCTTTTACAGATGAAAAGAGCTAAGGCTTAGGAAGCTGGCTTGCCCCGGTGATGTTGTTGGGGACGGCAGAGCCTAGCTCTGAACCCATGTCTTACTGTCTGCACATCCACCGTTAGAGGCACTGCAAAACATATTTGGCAAAATGATAGATCTAGGTCACCGCAGAAAACACTTCTGTTGAGAAGCTTATGATCTTGCTGTCAACTCCTCTCAATGTCCCTCGGTTCTCATTTTCATGGGAGAAACCAGCCTACACTTGAGAGGCTCCATAGAGAGAAATGGAGAGCTGAGCTCGATGCTCTCCAAGGTTCTGAAAATCGAGGCTTGAAATGTAAAATGTAACTGCCACGGTAAAGGTAGCATCATTTTACATTGGCTCTTCCATTTTTACACCCAGGGCAAAGCCATCTGTGAGCGGATGAAAATGAAATAATTGTGAAATTTAGGCAGTTCTTAAGAAATGAAGTTTTCAACACACCCACATCCATTCACTAAAATTAAGGGATAGGAACTCTGAAAACAGACTTCCTTTATACATTTTTGGCTTTTCTCCACCATGATGAAAGTCGATCCGTGCCAGTAATGTCTAAACCCATGATGGAAATCTTTTGAGTGCTGCATCCTTAGTCCTGGAACATGGCTGAGGCCAAAGTTAGCATCTGGAAGCAGGTACCTGGTGGCACCGACAAGAAGCAGCCAGTAGGGTGAGGATCAGAGTCAGAACTGGCAGCCAGAACCTGGAAGAGGAAAGGAAACCAAAAGGAAAGGAGGGAGTCAAGAGGAAAAAATACCCGAAAAGCCTGAATGGGGCTGGTCTGAAAAGAGATGAGGCTGTGGCCCGTGGCAAGTTGTGACTTTCGACTCATGGGGAGAAAGGTGTCATTTGCTGCCTCTTTACTCTTAATGCCAACTGCAGCGATGCTGTTTCATTCCAAGTCTTTCTACATAGCTCCACGGGGGCTGACACTGGGCTGGACTGACATCTGCCGCTACTTCTTGCTGCATTCTGTGCTATTTGGAGATGTTCTATTGATATCATCCTTCTTTGACCTTGCTTCGCTCTTCCCCCTCCCAACTCTCCTTCCGCTGTCCTATTTGTAGCAACCACTTTGGTCCACTAACAAGGGCTCTTTTATCTTTTGGTCCTGCTCTTGCCTTTATTTCTCTTGTCTACTTGGAGTCGTCTGCTTGATATAAAGCCAACATGAATTCTCTCTGTCCTTGAGAAATTGTTGAATGTAGCTGACTTGCTAGAGCCGGCAGGTAAAAGTATAAGCTAATTCCATATTTCATAGTAGCCAGCTTTTAAGTAGCCTTACACTTCAGCTAAGCAAATGACCGTTTTCCTTGGCGGAAATTGTCACTGTGCCCTTATAATCACAATCCTGAGCCAGGGAGTTGCAGAGACCACATGCGTTTAGAATAAATAAATAAAAGAATGAGTTCCTGTCATATGGCGTCTGGCTTTGGCTGTCTGCATCCTGCCGCTGTAGCGGAAGGCGGGTTGCTGCTCACAGAATACTAACTGCCATTACTATTCTGGACTGATCTTTCTTGTGAAAGAAAAAAAACTGAGAGGAAAGCTTATTTTGAGTTGGTCACTCAAAATCATAAGTGGTAAAATTCTATGTGCCACCAATAGAGTCAAATGCACACACACACACACACACACACACACACACACACACTTTCCTAGATACTTTTGGGTTTGTACCAAGTAGGAAGTATCACAATTTTTTAGTTATGTTTTACATGCGAACTGTGTCCCAGGACTCTGCCAACAATATTTACTGTGGTGATTATACACACAGAGCAGTAGAAAGCCAGTCTTGTTTGTTTGACTCTATTTAGACAGAACAAATTGACCTACAAGTTTGTTTACCAGAGATTCACCATTGATCAGGTATTCTTTGATGTGCCGTCTCTCTAGTGGATTAAACATCAGATGTTAGCAAACTTGAAGAGAATTCATCCTCATCCCCAGATAGAGGCTTTCCTGGTTTTGTGGAAAAGCTCTAGATTTGCAGTCAGGACTCTGGCCCTGGTGCTTCTAATTTGCTAAGGCATAAGCAAGTCATTTGCCATTTTTCAGCTCTTTTTTACCATGTCTGAAATTTCTGCCCAGAGTATATCACAGAATTATCACAAGGATTAAGTGAGGCCATTATGAACCAGCTTTGTATATTGTAAAAGACTCTACAATGGGAGGGATTAGTAACTATGATGACATTTAACACCACGTCTAGGAAATGGTACAAGCTGGTGGGATTAAGGATCACAGTTCAGAGGATGGCCACTTGAAATTACTGTCAACCTATTTTCCCAAGTACAAGTTAATACTATTATAATAAACTCAAAATATGCTTCAATTATCTCCTGTGGGGATTTCGTTTCATTGGATGAATTATTCAGAACTGAAAAAAAGAGCATTTGCAGGGACAGGAAGCAAACTGGTTTAACAAAGATTGGTTCATTTGAACAATTTTCTTAATAATACATATATATATATATATATATATTAAAGATATTGTAAAGAGAATCATTAAAGAATCTAGAATACTACATATTTGAGAAACCCTCATCATAAAAAACCACTTTGAATATTTTCTAACTAATTATTCTTCATAGGGTACCAAATTCATAATTGGACCATTATGGAAAACTTGGAGAAAGATCTTTCTTCACTGAAGAGAGAGGGCTGGAATGCTTTAAGAGACACTAAAAGGCAAGATTCTGAGAGGTTCTCTCCAGATGCATGGTCCCCAGGGATGGAACATCTTTGCTTCTGCAAAGAACCTAGGCAGTGTCTCAAATGCTGGATGGAAGCTTAGAACAGATCAGTTGTTTCATTTAAGAATTGATGTCCTTCTCCCAAAAATTAAAAAAAAATCATAAACTGTCACTGTAATTTCATTGTTTTAATGACAAGAATTGACCCAAACAAAGTGAGATTGGTTTGGAGTACAACTCAGTAGTAGAGCATCTGCCTAGCCTGCAGGAAGCCCTGGGTTCCATCCCTAGCCTCAAAATGAATAAGGGTTGGAGACTTAGCTCAGTTGGTAGAGTGCCAGCAAATGAGTGAAAGAATTAGGTACTGAGTTTAAGTTCTGGTCTTGGACCAAAAAAATGATAGCTAGAATCTCTCAGAACAAAGAATAGTCCTATAAATACAACCATGTAGCTTACTGAAAACTAACTATAAGCCATGTATGTAGTACACACTTGTAACCTCAGGTATTTAAGAGGTGAAGACAGAAGGATCAAGAGTTCAAAGCCAGTCTAGGCAAAATTAGCAAGAATTTATCTCAAAAACAAAATAAAAACCAAAGGACTAGAGATGTGGGGTCAAGTGGTAGAGCAACTGCCTAGCAAGAGAACCATGCCCTGAGTTCTAGCCTCAATAATGCAAAGAAAAAAAGTGAAGAAGAGAGAAAAGAATAAAGACAAAATATTCCCTGAGTCTTATACCAGCTGTAGAGCCAATACTTGATGGTGATCTGGAAGTTCTCCAACCTAGAGACACTACTATTGCGTAAATATATGAAACAAAATAGTAGCCCCAAACAGAACTCTTCCATTGGAGAATGCAAGCAGCTACTTGTGAGATCAAGAATAATTCTGCATTTTCAGAACCAGGCACAGTGTGAGAGTCTTGAAGAAAGACACTGATGCTTTTACCCTTTACTCCGGCAATGATTTTTTTTTTAAATGGCTAACAGAAAAAAAAATCTATCAATAAAATAGCACAGGTTGTTCTGATATGGTAACCAAAGACATGTAACCTTCCTTTCCTAGTGTTAGAAGGTGGTGTGTTCCATTTCTCAGGATGTAGCACAAGTTATTTTGGAGGTGTGGTATTCACCTGCTCTTTTGCATTTCTATTAGCTGCATTTCTCTGCATTCCAGTTTCACCGGAGGACCTGACTAACCTTAGCTCATTACAGAAAGAACAACTCCCCGCTGGGAAGGTATCAGTGGATAAAGTCTCATGACTTAAGTGTCTGTGATGTACAAGCGCTGCGGCTCTGCTCATTGTGGAAGAGAAAACACGCACATTAGAATATCTGACTTTGTCCTAGCCAGCATCAGACACTCACTAGGCAGAACTATTTCATACAAAAGCTCAGGAACCATGATAAATGGCTTCTTAACAGAACAAAGGTTGTTTTCTTAAGTGATGTATTTCCTATAAATAGGACGAACAAGATTGTGGCTGTGTGATATTTCAAAACTTTATAAATGTGCTATACATAGCATTTCCATTTAGCATTTCAAGCATTCTTTGCCCAGTAGAGTGGCTGAAATGCATAATAATTGTTTCTGTCTAAATCAGGTTTCCTTTTTTAAAGCTCCTGAAGGGACTGGGTTGATTTCTTGTCCTTATTTTCTCGCTGTATCACAGCCTATCCAGCAAATGTAGGATAATGAGTTCAGAGAAAATTAACCCATGCTGTACTAACACTAGTGCTCAACAGCTCCTCCACTTATTTAGTCTATGGGCATTTTTTGGATGACTGCCCCATGTAGGGAACTGTGCTACAATCTGGAAACACCTAGATAGACAAAAGGATCTAAGATAGGATGCAACTGAGCCAGTGTGTCAGAATCAAAGTGTTTGAAATTACTTTATATCCCAGTGCTATACTGATATGCACACATACATGTCAGTCAGGCACTCAACATAGCTAAAATGAAATTTTTTACAAAACTAGCTCTTTCTATATGGAATATGCTGAACTACTTTTTATTCTATTTCAATTAAATTGTTCTCAAGTCTGATAGAACTAAATTAACTTCATAGTTAAAGTGGTTATAATTTACAATGTAAGAAGTGGTGATCTGGGATTCTCCTGCTCTAGCTCTGTATACACCTTAAAATATGAAGAAAAATTTCAAAGTACTGTAAATAAAAGACATGACTAAGATATTACCTTATGCCAATTTACCTTAAGAAAGATTTCTTACCAGGAAATGTTGGAAGTGGTAAACTTAGAACTGAAAAAGTCATTCACTAATGGCGCTGGCAGTGTGGCAATGGTGGCAAGCGTGGAAAAAATGGATAGATCAGGATTGCTTGTACTTGTTCCTTTTTACTTCTGTTAGCCATGCCCACGCACCCTACCTGTGACAGCACAGAGATGGAGGTGCAAACATTTCAGAGTTGGTTGTCAGACATATATCCCAATCAGAAATGCAAATATATGCATTATTAAGTACATTCAGAGAGGCAAACTGCCTCATGAATGTATAAGATATGAATGCTTTAAGTGCATCAGATTTTTCCCAGGGACACACACCTACTTGGGATGTCATGTTTGTCTCCATTGGCTACCCACTTTGGCTCACTTCTGCCTAGCTTCCTGTCTCATTTCCCCCCCATCCCCAGGCTCTTGTTCCTGAAGTCTACTGATTGGTGGAGCCAATCTGTATCTGTATCTACTCTGGACCTGCTAACCAACTGCCTACTAGGCCAATCCTGGGGGGAGGGGGGTCCTATAGATGCCAAAACACCAAACATATCTAGAGTCAACACTGCCTTCCAAACCAGCTTCTTCTTTTCTGATGCTTACTAATTAACTGTGTATTACTAGAAAGAACCAGCCCATTTCTACCTAGAAGCTACACTTCCTCATGTCCCAAACCCAATCACATCTCCAAGTTCTGCCAATTTTACTGCCCTAATACATTTTAAATTATCTTTAACCTTAAGTAGCTGTGCAGAAGTTTCAGCATGTCAATATGTGATCGATGTCACCTCTTTCCTCATTCTCCCCCTTCTATCTCTCCTTCACAATTCTTGACATCTTTGCCTTCACACTTCTTACCATGCAAAATCCTTTCAATTAGGCGCCTGCTGTAGCCTAGGCTTCTAAACTGGCTAGGCCTAGGCAAGGAGCCATTTTAGTCTGTTTTCTGTTGCTACAGCACAATACCTGAAGCTGGGTAATGTATAGGAGAAGACATTGTTTAAAAGCTCAGAGTCTGCCAGGCACTGGTGGCTCACATCTATAATCCTAGCTACTCAGGAGGCTGAGATCTGAGGCTCACAGTCTGAAGCCAGCCTGGACAGGAGAGTCTGTGAGACTCTTACCTCCAATTAACAAGCAAAAAAAGCTGGAAGTGGAGCTGTAGTTCAAGTGATAAGAGGGCTCACCTTAAGCAAGAAAGCTCAGAGACAGCACCCAGGACCTGAGTTCAAGCTCCAGGACTGGCGCCAAAACTATGCACACAAGCTCATAGTCTTAGAGGCTGGTGAGTTAAAGATCAGGAACGAAGAATGGGATGGCGGTGGCTGACAAGGTCCTCACGCAGCCTTACGGTATGCGGGGAAAGTGGGGGGTCAGAAGAGGCGAAACGCAAAGAACAAGCGGCTTTATCACATGACCCATTCCGCAGGTGACCGCGAGACCTCACTTCCTCCCAGACACAGAATTAATCTGTCAAGGAGGGCCGGCAGCCCGCACCTCACCGCCCAACAGAGCTGCTCTGAAGAAATGAGATCGCAATAGTGACTCAGAGTGGGCCTCTCAGCTCCACTTCTCTGAGAAGCCCTAGAATGCCTGAGGCACCAACAGCCCTGCTGGGAGGGGTTCTTAGGCCACAGTGCTGTGCTCCCCACAGGCCGTGCACTTAGCTGATAAGTGACCCTGGTGTGGGAGGAGATCCACCTCCAGAAGCCTGCACAAGTGGGGCAGGGGTTGTGGGGCTCTCTACTGGGCCGAAAGTTGCAGTCAGTCAAACTCTCCCTTTTGGGAAGTGTACAGAAAGGGAGAAAGCACCCCTGGGAAGGTAGGGAAGCTCAGGAACTGGGCTTCAGGACGGTGGAGGGGCCAGAGCTCTGGAGAAACAGGAAGTGTTCTCTTGTCACCAGAAGTGACTGCACTGTGGTGGGCATGGCTTCAGTTCCAGCCTCTCGTTCCTGTGACTCTTGTAATCAGCTCCCAGGGACTCAGAAGTCTCTGCCGCTCAGAAATCTAGGATGCCCCATACTGTTCACCAAGTGATGCTTCAAAACACAAACCAGGAGTAATTCCTCCTCTTAATGATTTAATTTTTTTTATCTTTAATTCACAATAAAACCCTCAAGACTTGAACATGACATCAACCCCGCCTTCCATTCTTGGGCCTTGGCTTCTGCCCACACATCAGCCCAGGTAACACTGGTGGATGCTGAGCTCTTGCACACAGGTCCTCTATACACACCCATCCCTCTGTTTCAATCCCACCCGCCCGTTCCCAAGATAGACTTAGTCGTTTGTCAAGTGTCAGCTCAGATGCTCTTCCCTCGTAAGTCTTTCCTGTCTCCCTGACAGGTCCTCTACAAACTTCTATGAAAGCAATGATCAGGGCACCATAAATCTCCCCAAGTCTGCATCTAGTCTATCTCCATATGGAATGGGAAGGCAGGGCTTTGCTTGATAATTCCTAGTACTCTTCAGCTCTTTCCCTTATTAAGCAAATACTTATTGGATTCCTACATACATCAACTTGTGACAATACAACTCTGAACAAGGCAAATACAACCCTTGACCCCCAGAAATGCTCGGCTTGGTGGTGGAAATGTGCATTTAGTAAGACAGCATGATGGGTGTTCGTGTCAAAGGCAGAACAGGGCCTTGTGGAGACCCTGTGCCCTCCACAGGGAGGTATCCACACGAAACCTGCAGAGAAGCAGGGTTCAGCAGCAACATCTAGACGGAAGAAGAAAGACGGAGAAATGAAGGAAAATGGTAGCAGAAAAGGAAGCAGCATATACAAAACTGTGAGGAGAGGAGAGAGCTTGAGAAGGAATCTGGCAAGCAATGAATGGGGAGAGACTGAGACGGGAATCATCATAGTTCTTTGCTTCTAAAGACCTGCAAGGAGAGACAGGCCCAGTGGCTCATTGCTATCATCCTAACTGCTCAGAAGGTCAAGACTAGGAGGAGCATGGGCTGAAGTCATCCTAAGACACAAGTTCATAAGACCCCAAGTCAACTAAAAGCTGGGTACAGTGGCTTATACCTATCATCTCAGCTATGCAGAAAGTATAAATAGCCGACTCAAAGTCCAGGCTAGCCCTGGATATAAATGCAAGACTTTATTTGAAAAATAACCAAAGTAAGAAGGGCATGGAGGTATAACAGAAGTGGCAGAGTGCCTGACTAGCAGAAGGCATCAAATTCCTACCCTGACACCAACAAATAACAAGAACTTCAAAGACAGAAGCCATAACAATGGAAAAAAGGAATAGGAAGAGAAGAAACTGCCTTGATTTTATTTATACCCACTACTTCTCCATATTAGAATCTGTCAAGTAGGCAAAATAAAATCTATTTGGATGGTGGAGTGGCTCAAGTGGCTGCCAGCAAGCACGAGGCTAAGTTCAAACCTCAGTGCTACCATGTACACACATACGCATTTGTGTTTGGGGATGACTAAATCAATCTAATAAACATATCCATCATCTGAATGCCTTCCATTTTTTGTGGTAAGAATACTTAAAACTTATTCTTTTAGCAATGTTCAAGTATACAGTATAATTAACTAGCGTCTCCATACTGGGCCACAGATTCCTAAGACTTAAGTCTCCTATTTAATTGAAACTGTGTAACCCTCACCAACATCCCCCTAGTCCTCCTTACCCCACAACCCACTTTTATTGGGTGTGCCTAATGCCCTTAGTTGATTTATCCCAATTCTTTTAGATCACAGGTCACTGGAGTGTAGTACTCCTTTTCAAATGACAATAGCCTATCCAAATGATGATATCTCTGAAGTATACTTGCTATTGTAAGAAAATTAAATAAGTAGGCGCAGGGCTCACAATGGCTCATACCCAATTCCAATATCAAGACTCCAATATAAAAACCTAAAACCCCCTTAATACGACCCTGAAACCCCCTTAATAAAAGTTAAAAATTTGATACATAAAAATCCTAAGCCTTCCATTTCCTTTCATAATCTTCAGGAGAATGAAAACACTATACGATCTCAGCATGCTTCAGAGCACATGGTTCACGCCCTGCTCTGAACAAGACAGGTTGGCGGTGAGTCCTGCTTTCCTGGCAGGACGGTATGCACAGAAGTTAGGTGCTGCGTGCACCACAGAAAGCAGCTGTGTCAAAGCTCAGATTTATAACTTGTAATTCGCAATATGGAGCTCCTTCATATCCCTAGTAAAAAAAATGCCAAGTAAATTATATATCTAAATTGTAAAATGAAATCTACTGGAGAATTCTGTTTATCATTTTAGCTCAAAAATTGAATAACACAATCCAGAAGAACATGCATATTAAAACTGTAGATAATCTTTTTACAAACTGAAAACAGCTTAATTAAACCAACAGAGCAGACAGGGCAATTCTGTTCCTTACTGACAGCCCTCAGGTGTCTGAATTAACCATCCTACTAATCAATACCACATTGAGACTTTCACCTAGCATTTATTTTAAGGGGTATCTTGTTTTAAACAATCACTTTAAATCGTAGTAAACTGAAGAATTAATTAGCAACCACAGAGGATCAGCAAACTAATGCTTTAGTCTGTCAAACCATCTGCTCAGGACCACCCTTCTCAAATCTGGGGAGTACGGAGGGTGCGGGTGGCCAGCACTCTTGATGCTGATGCTGGTAGACAGGTCGGCCCATAATCGTTAACCAGTCCACTCCCCACAACACAAGAAGCAGCTCCATCTGAAAAGCAAGCTCATCCAAGTCCTGGCTCCTTTTGTATGTACAGTGAGAAATACAGTAAAGCCAAGCTTTCTTGGGGGAAGGGGGAGCTTCATGAAGCTGGCTGGTCTCTGCAAATAAATATGTGCCTTCAGAAATGGTGCTGCAGAGGTTCTATTCTCAATCCAGTGACTACCTCCATTGAGCTCATTTTTTAAATTCCACCTTTGGAATTTCCTTTTGTCTAGCAGATGCATTCTGAAAACAGTGGAAAACAATTCTGATCTATTTAGCAAAGGAGGATGTTCTGGTTAAAAATATTATGTAACTGTAAATTAATGAGAGAAATTTTATTTTATGGTTTTTTAAACTTTGGAAGCAATTCAAAAAGAGGAGTTCCAAAAGTCACACTGTTTCAAAGAGAACGTGATTTAAATACGCAGATAGCTTTCTAAATTGTTAAAGACTGCTTTTTCAAAAAAAACTCTCTGCCCTTTTATGAACCTAGTGCTGTGGGTATAGATCAGTGGTATAACCCAGGCTTAGCAGGCATGGGGCCCTGATCAAACCCTGGCACTCAAAACAAAACAAAACGTGTTCACCAGCTGAAGCAGAAACCTGATTTCTTTCGTGCTCAGCTTCTCCTTCCCTCAGCACAGTACGCTGATTTCCTTTAGGGAACCGGCCCTTTACCAGTTCTCAGTCCATCTAGCCCTGGGGAGTGTATGCAACTTGGACCAGACCTTGCCTGACACAGCCCATCCCCATGTTACAGTAACTGGTTCAGGAATGAGCCTCAGACTCAAGTCAGGCTAATGAGATTCAATTCTAGGTCTTTGGCTAAGGCTTGGGAGAGAACAGGGTGCTTTCTTTTGGGGTTACTAAGATGGAAAAAGTGGAATCACTCAGAACCCTCTGTAAAACCCAAGTAAAACAGAGATGAAAGATGATCCTGATGACAACATTTAGTAGCTAGATCCAGCTTAGCCTGAAGCAAGACCCCAGAACTGCTCAGTTATATGAGCCAGTCAATTCGTTTTCTGGATTTTCTTCCACTTGTGTTTCTTTTTTATTGTATTGTATTCTACTGTAAGGGTGATGTCAGAGGGGTTTTATGTGTTTCTTATGAGCAGGTCAGCTAAGAAGGAAAAACAGAGCAGTCAATGTCAGTTCGCACACATAGAAATGCAGTGCAGCTTATGCTTGTGTTTCATTTGCTCTCTATCCTTAACCATCTAAATGTCTTTGGTGCACCACATGTTCTTCATCTTTGGTCACCATTACAGTGCTAGTGATACAGTGGCAGGAATGGGAAGGAAAGGTGGCTATTCTTTAAGACCCTTTTCATCAGTGGCCTGTAAGTCTAAAATGTAATGATTCTGAGAAAAACATACACAAAGTCAGCACCGCTACTTTAGATGCTATGTGAATGGAAGCCAGGCCCCAACGCTGATGTCTTTTGCCTTGTCCATGTCACACCTGCCCTTGGCCTCCCAGGTCAGCACTCCTCCCACACTCCAGCCGGCTATGATCTGGCCATCATAAAGACAGTGCTGTTCTAGCCATCAGCACAGGAAACCCATTACAGGCTGTGCTTCTCTAAACATCAGATCAATACATCTGTTTCCCCAGGGGTAGAAAAAGAATAAACAGCCCAGCCAGTCCTGATAAGCCTTCTCGGCTGCCCTTGCACACTTCCTCACCTGCTAGCCACCC
>NW_012267251.1:2485412-2516443 GCF_000151885.1 Dipodomys ordii
TCTCTCCTGCCCGGGCTGGCTTTGAACCGCGATCCTCAGATCTCAGCCTCCTGAGTAGCTAGGATTACAGGCGTGAGCCACCAGCGCCCAGCTAGATGCTTATTTTTTTCAGAGCTTGTCAAGCATCAACTGTGGTTGATGTTAGTTGGAGTAAGGTTAAGGAATAGCACCACAGAGGGCTGCCCGTGGATAGACATATGTACTGTTTACTGATTCAGCAAACCTTCTGAAGCAAGTACAGTGTCTAGCCCTGCCTTGGAGTTATGTGGGGATTAAGGTCCTCTGCGCAGCCAGTGCAGAGGTGGCCCACCGGAAGATGTGATACAGGAGTGCCATGCTGAGTCCTTCCATATGAGCTTGAAGGATGGTCACCAACAGGAGTATGCACAAACCAGAAATTATAAACAGAATTAACAGAAAGGTAAGAATAAGACAGGAAGTTAGGCCAATGAGGAAAACCTTTTAATAGCAAAGAAAAAAAGCATCAAGATTCTTGTGACTGGCATATGGAAGTTAATAGTGTGGCTACCACCTTCTCTAGAAGAGAAAAATTTGGAAGATAATAGTGTGGCTACACCTTTTCTTGAAGATAAAATTTGAAGTTTGAAGGGAAAGTCGCTAAAATTCTTTGGGAAAACACATTAGCGTTGCAGAGGCTGAGCGCTGGTATCAGATGCTCTAAAGAAGTCTGTCTACAGAGATCTAATGCAGCCGAGTTCACAGTGGTGTAGGTAGGTGCCCACAAACATTCAACGCAAACCCACACAGAGGTGCGGCGGAGTCAAGACAGAATAATGAAGTCACATTTTAATGAGGGTTGTTGAGTTTTGCCAGTGAAAAAAATCTTTTAGTGCCAACCCAGCTGAAAATCTTGAGACACTTATAGAAGTAATCTAACTCCAAGAGATCTGGCTGGGCTTGGTTTCCTTCCCTCTTGAATTCGGAAGGAAAATTGGGATAATGGAAGAGAAGTTACAAACAATGAATTACAAAGATGCTGCGTTAAGGTTTATTCTAGCATGGCCCAACTGTACTTTCCTTTAACACGTGGAAAGGCATCACAATAAAAAAGGCGTTTGTACAAAAATGTGACAAAAATGTGTCCTTCCTTCCCTCCCTCCTTCCTCCCTTCCTTCCATTCTTTCTTCTTCCCTCCCTCCCTTCCTTCCTTCCTTCCCTTTGGCAGTACTTATTGGGTTTTGAATGGGGCCTGTGCTTGCTAAGCAGGTACTATATGTACCGCTGAGTTACTCCAACAACCCCTTCTTGCATTTTTTTCAAGAAAGTGTCTCATTTTATGATTGGGCTTCTCCCATTTGTGCTTCCTTTCGTCACTGTACTCAGTCATGGTTTGAGATGGACACTTGTAAACTTTTTATGTCTCAATTCATGATCCCCCCGGCCTCAGCCTCCCAAGTGACCAAGATTACAGACTTGAACCACAACACCCAGCTCATTTTTTTTCCTTCAAGAAATCAGGTCTTACTATATATGTCCAGGCTGGCTTCTAACTCCTGGGCTCAAAAAAAAATCTTACATCAACCTTCCAATTGGCTGGGACAAAAAGTGCCAATCATTGCCGAAACAAATTGATAGTTTAATTGGTAAAAGCTAATCATATTTTTAACTATGATTTTTTTGGCAGTACTGTAGTTTGAACTCGGGACTTCACACTTGGTAGGCAGGAACTCTACCAACTGAGCCACACTCCAGCCTTTAAATAGCTATACTGATGCTTGGCTCTGGAGCCTGAAGAACTATAAATCAGCAACCCTTGGAAATGTAGCATACTGCAAATACAAGCAAGTTGAAGTAACTAGAGCTAATAGCAGGCACTATTATTTTGCATGCTGCATCTTAGTTAATTTACCTTAGAATATTTGAACCATCATTATACAGTTGTTTTTAGTACTGAGAATTGAACATGGGGTCCCTAGCATGCTAGACACAAACGTCATTGGAGAGCTACACCATCTTTATTTATGAAGATACTAAAGCTGGACATCAATGGCTCACATCTGTCATTCTGGTTGCTTGACAGGCTGAGGTCAGGAGGATCTAAGTTCAATAACAGTGTGGGCATACATGTAAGACCCCTTATCAACCAATGTCTGGGTACCGTAGCATACACCTATCATCCTAGCTGCACAGGAATCTTGAGGTTGGGAGGATCACAGTTGCAGGCCAACCCAGACAGAAAAGTTCATGAGACTCATCTCAACAGAAAGAAGCTGAGCACAGTGGCACATGTCTATTATCCCAGCTAAGAGGGGAAGTCTAAAATAGGTAAACTGAGGTCCAGGAGCATACCCAAGTAGGAAGCAAAACCATATTCAAAAACAACTAGCACAAAAAGAAAAGGAGGTATAGCTCAATGGTAGACTGCCTAGCTAATAGAAAGTCTTGAGATCAAACCTACTATGTTCCCCAACTGTACAAGTAGCACTAAGCAATATCTATCATGTAATCATAAAGTAAGATGCATTTCTTGGGGCTGGGAAGGTGGCTCAGTGGTAGAGCGCTTGCCTTGCATTCATGAGGCCCTGGGTTCAATTCCTTAGCACCACATAAGCAAAAACAAAAAAGCTAAAAGTGGTGCTGTGGCTCAAGTGGTAGAGCACTGGCCTTGAGCTGAAGAGCTGAGGGACAGCGCCCAGGCCCAGAGTTCAGGCCCCATGACTGGACCCCCCCCCAAAAAAAAGATACATTTCTTGAATGAGTAATTAAATGAATCCATCCTCCCCCTGTCAGCTAAGAATTGTCTTTTCTTCTCGCAATACAGGAGAGCTACTATCTAGAACATATTCAGATTGGCTTACAGAAACCCCCAAGGTCAAGTGTGATGTTCTGGCTAACAAAGAAAGAGATCTACACTGTGGATAAGAAAGACCCCTGCTTAGCAGGTAGCGTTCCTGTCCTGTGTTCCAGGTATCCCCTTTCCCTCACTACAAAAGCTCTTTTGTGTGCCTGGCTTCTCCCAAGATGGTCTTTTTGGTGAGCTGTGATTCCCCCCCTACCCATTTTCTCAAATAAAACCAAGTTATTTGAATAAAACTGGTTTCTTTCCTACCAACTCTTGTGTCTCAAGCATTGGTTTTCCACTCTGCCAAAAGACAGCCTTAGATCCGGAAGCATCCATCATCTCTACCACTTGAACTTACAAGTCAGTTTTGCTCAGCAATTGAGACCCAAGGACATATGGAGAGAGCAAATTCTGCTGATGGAGTGAGCCGAGATCTCTGAGCTCAGAGAGAGATTATGTTGATCAGAAAATTCTGTGCTACTTGAATCTGTCATCAAAACATGTTCACAGAAGCCCTGAGCTTCGGGGAGGTGTGTGTAGGAAAGGTGAAGTCAGATGGTGGGAGAAGGCTGTTCCAGCCTGCAGGGCCATGTGGGAGCACATGAGGAGGTGGCCTACAAGGGAAGCGTGGGAGTGCTAAGCAGTTGTGACTGAAGAGTAGAGGTAGAAAATGCAGGAAGTGGAGGAAGTGACAGCACTCAGTTGAGCAGTGGGCTTAACAATCTGGCAGTAAACTGGGAGCTAACAAGGCCCACCTGGAGTGGTTAGTGACAAAAGAACCATTTGTAGCTCACTGAGAAGATTTAATTGAGGAGAAAATAATATGATGTTTGGCTAGCAAGAGACTCATGCTGTATCTTGGACCCAACTTCGTTTGGAATTTTGAAATGGGCAAGAAATGACTGGCATATTTGTGCTTCTGGAAACTTGTTTCTTCGGTGGTATTTTAGCACCCATGCCAGCATCATCATTATTTGCTTCATAGTGCTTTTTGCCTGGCCTTTTGTGTTGCTTAATTTGAAGACATTTTGTTCCTACTATTTTCCTTATTAAAATTGTTTTATTTTATTCTTTGATTAGCTGCTTGGCACAGATGTACTTTCTGATGCTAATCATAGAATTATGCCTTTTAACTTATTTGCAATCTTATTCATGATAGTTCAACTTTGCTTTTTTTTCCTATATACTTATAAAACCTGTCTTCCATATTTAGTCATAAAAGATTCATTCACCTTAGAGATTCCAGTATTCATCTTTTAAAAGCCTACAGTCCATCTGTTCCCATCTCCTCCCATATTAAACTTTATTACCCTTTGTTATTTCCTCCAACTTTGGCAGAGGAGACTTTTCTCTGATAAGCCTACTTACTTCATATGGCAAGAAATGCATTCAGGTTTGTTTTTTTTTTTTTTCTGTAAGGTTTTACTGTAAAGAAATCATTAAGCATACCCCAAAATGTTGCTGTATAGTCCTTGTTTATGGCCCTGGTGCATTATGTAGGGTGGGGAAGGAGTCAAACATAAATAGGAAGTAAAGACTTAGAAACTGAAGTTGCTGTATTGTTTTCTATTGCACTGCAACAGACTATCAACAAGGGTAGCTAAAGCACAATATTTGTTACCTCACAGCTTCTGTAGGTCAGGAGTTCGGGCAAGCTTGGCTGAGTTCTGATCTCAGAGTCTTACAAGGTGGTGGTCAGGGTGTGAGCAGGGGACAGGAAAGCATTCCTTTCTCCAACTCTTCTTCCTAGCTCACTGGAGGCTGGCAGTGAAGGACTGAGGCTCCCTTCTCTTACTGGCTGTCAGCAGGGTAGCTACCGACAGCTAGGGGCCAAGTAGAGCTCCTTGCCACGGGGTTCCCTCTCTCAGGTGCCAGCATGTCTCTCCTGCATTCTGATCAGGTTAAGACCTTCATAACCTAATGTCATCCCCAGGTAGTTCCCCCCCACCCCCCGCCCCTCAGAGTTATCATATCCCTTTCAGGGACAGTGAGATGCTCCTGCCTTTTGCCCTGTGGTGTCAGTGGAGGGGTCGAGGGGAGGTGCAGGACTCCCACTTTGTGCTTCGGACAGGATTGTGTTCCCCTAAAATTCTGAAGCCCTAATTCCTAATCTGAGTGTCTTTGGTGATAAAGCTTATGAAGAGGTAATCAAGATTAAAGAAGTGTAGGCCTCCAATATGACAGGATCAGTGTTCTTGTAAGAAGGGACTTTAGAGGTGAATCTGGCAAAAGGAAGTCCTGAAGACAACCAGTGTTTTGGGTGGGTCTCACTCATCTTATCCACTCCAAACCATTTTCTAAGGATTACAAGTACCTAGATCTGTACCTTTATCTATCTAGCTCTGAAGGCGTAAAAGCTACTGGTAAGAATGGCCTTTTTTTTTTTTTTTTTTTTTTTTAGTGCTTAAGTCCCATTTCCTGTGTGGGGAGCAGGAAACATTTCTAATTCTCCCAACTTGATTCCTGCTATACTAGAATATATCCTTGCTAAAACTTTCACCTTGTGAGAGCCTTTTGGAGAGTCACCTGAAATGCTTTTCATGAGTGGATCTCAAGGACCTTTGATTTTGTGTGGAAACTGGGAAGTTGCAGGAAGTCCTCATCTAGGAGGCCTCCGGTAACAATAAACCTTCTTAGGACTTGCTCAGGTTTTTCAGGTAATGTCCAGGTAGGTATGTTACAGGTGGTTTCAGATGATCCAGGTGCTCCTTGGTCTTGGGTACTATGTCTAAGTTTATTATGCTGTCTTCAGTGTAGCAAAAGAACTAAAAAGAGTAGGAGGAATGTGAAGAGTGATATTTAGCAGGAAAGCAGAATTATACCTTCTGGGATCAAGTGGGCAGTTTAGGTAAAGACTGATTGCATGGAAGCTGTGGAGAATTTGACTTTTTTTTCTAATGAGATGGGTCACTATGTGATATTAAACTGAGAGATCCCCGCCATGGTCTCTCTCCACATAATTTGGCCATTATACAGAGTCTGGCTAGTGTGAGAAGTCCTACCTGCCTGTGATATTTGATCACCTTTGCCCTTCCAGTTTAACCTTCTGAGGAATGAGCCCTGTAAGGACATAGGGCCATTATCTTAGTTTGAGGACCAGCATGTGGATGCAGACGTGTGACATCTGGGTGTTTTAGAATGGAGTCTTGCAGTCTAGAGCACATTCCTGCTCCTGTATACCCTATCTGCCTACAATAATGAGTAAATTTAATGTAAAAACCCTTTGAATAATGGATTTTTAAATTCTGAAATGGTTTCTTCAAAGAGAAATGCCCATTCAAAGACTAGGTCAAATATGTACAACAAGCCTCAAATGTCTCGTGTCATAACGTAAGACAACTATAAAGAACTAATAGCATCCTGTGTAAATGAAAGAGAAGCCTGATTGAATATACTTCCGCTGGTCTAAGATGGCACAAATGGAGCATTAGGAAGAAGAAAAATGTGTGAGAAGGTGGCAGCAGAAGAAGTACCCTCAACCTTCCTAAATTCCCCTAAAAACAAAAAGAGCAATTAGGTTAGCAAATAAAAGCCCTCTAAGTGATCTGGTGATAAGCTATCTCCCTAATCCCCCCCCCCGAGTAGGAAACACCCTCAGCCAGGAGGTCTGAGCAATGTCACCACTAGCTTGGAAGAAATAGAGCAATGATAAATGAGCTGTTTCCTAGCTGCTCTCACACAAGAACCACAAAAATAAACTAAGCACAACAGCTGAACCTGGGAGAAGCTTCTAGAAAGGAGAGTGGTGAGTAAGTACAAGGGAATGGGGTTGTAACAAGGGCTAATGGTGTAAATACGGTCTAATGCAGCAGTGTGGGTCTTAAAGATTCAAAATGAACAAGCTAAATCTCCCTTCCAAGACCAAGTCCCACAGTGAGGATAAAATGCTAAACAGAAAATCCAAACAGAGCAGGATCCTAGAGCAAATAAAGAGCACATCGATGTAAAACTTGGAAAGGGATGCAAGGAATCTGTTAAATTCTTCTAGTATTTGTATGTTTTTATCTTTATTGTCTTTTTATCTCCTGTGGTTTCTGGTACATGCACATTCTTACTATTTTTATTGAACACATAAATACTAATGGCTGTTACATCTCCATTGGGATTATTGTATTTGATATTATAAGGTGTTTTTCTATATTTTAATGCTTCTATTGTATTGGCTTCTTTGGTTTATCTTCCATGTATATCTTTCTTCCAAATTCTTATTGTCCCTTCATTAATGCCTTAAAATTAGTTGTAAACTTTCACTTTCCATCTTCGGCATCTCCTAGAATATTGTCTATGCTGTGTTCCTCCTGTTTTTTCCCTCAAAGCATTTTTCTTTTTTCTAAGTCTTTCATTTTGTCATGTCTTTTTAAACATTTGTTTCAACAATCATTTCTAAAACTAAGATTTCTCCAACCAAGGTCAAAGAGTTAAACATTTTAGGAAAGGAGTAGTCCTCAAGACCAAAGTCAAAGACCAAGGTCAACCAGGTGGATGCAAAGGCATCTTTCAAACTGCCAAACCCAACATTAATACCTACTTCTCAGGTTCTTGTGAACACAACAGCAACCATTTCTTAGACCATAAAGAAAATCTCAATAAATCCCAAAGAATTCTCTGACAATAATGCAATCCAACTAACAAATAATGAAACAGAAAACCAGAACTTTTTTTCCCTCCTGAAAAAATTACCAGTAAACACTTAGGTCAAAGGGCAATGCAGAGCAGCCTGTACAGTTTCCTTACGGTCAGGATAGTCATCTAAAGATACACCAAAACCCTGGGAACAGCTTAATATTAGACTCAGCAGCGGAAATACATTTCATATCATTAAACACCAACACCAATTAAAATCAAATGAAAACTCAGTCTAAAAATTCATAAACTGGCCTGGTGCGGGGGCTCGCGCCTGTCATCCTAGCTACTCAGGAGGCCGAGATCTGGGCCGGTGGTTCGAAGCCAGCCGGGGCAGATACGTCCACGAAACCACCAGAGAACCGGAAGTGGCGCTTGAGCGCTCTCCGTGGGCAAAAGAGCTCAGGGACGGCGGCCCGGGCCCCAGCTCAAGGCCCACGGCCGCTCATACACTTCGTCGAACAAGGGGCCGGGGGAACAGCCCGGTAACCCTACACAGACTTTAATGGCCGCACATCATGCACACATGAAAGCGCATGCGCACTGCTGGACCTGGCCGCCCTCCGTGACGTTGCCACCCCCCCACGCCGTGACGTCGTCGCAAGCCGTGACCTGACGCGCGCGCACACGGCGCAGCAACTCTCATGGCCTGGCTCCGTCTGAGGTAGACACCCGATGTATTACTTAGAGAGTTCATTGGACGCTCTTCTTTCTGAGTTCGAGAAACCTGTTATATGAACATATTTTTAAAAAGACAGCAGGACTGGGAAAGTGGCTCCGTGGTAGAGGCCTGCCATGAGGCCCTGGGTTCGAGTCCAGAGAACCGGAAGTGGCGCTGTGGCTCAGGCGGTAGAGCGCTCGCCTTGAGCTGAAGAGCACAGGGACAGCGCCCAGGCCCAGAGTCCAGGCCCCACGACCGACAAAATAAAGCCACGCATGAATAGAGTAAGTGGTATTCGATACTTGAATCAGGTCAAGCGCAGGAACTCTTTATAGTGAGAATTTTGGGACTCCTTTCCTGGGTCTTGAACTCTGGGCCTGGGCACTGTCCCTGAGCTTCTTTTGCTCAAGGCTAGCACTCTACCACTTGAGCTCCAGCACCACCTCTGGCCCTTTCTGCTTATGTGGTGCTGAGGGATCGAACCCAGGGCCTCATGCATGCAAGGCAAGCCACCTTCCCCGCCTCCTCTGGACTTTTGAAATATGCAGCGTATTACTGGTATCTCTAGTCACCCTACTGTGAATAGAACACCAGAGCTGCTTGCTCCGGCCTGACTGTAACCACATTGACCAAGTTTTCTACATGCCATCCTCCTCTCTACATCTCCTACGCTCTTGTAATGCCATTTTTCTCTCAATTTCTATAAGATAACTTTTTTCAATTCCACATACAAATTAGATAGGCAATACTTCTCTTGTTCTTGTCTTATCTTATTCAACATATGCAGTTCTAGTTCAGTCTGTGTTGTCACAAATGACAAATTTCTGTGGCGGAATAGTATTATGTTGTGTGTATGCACCACATTTTCTCTTATCCATTTTTCAATTGCTGGACACTGAGGTAGTTTTCATTTCTTGTCTATTATGGATCATTGAGTTTCTTACTCCTTGATACCACATGTTGTTGGCCAGTGTAACATCGCTGAGGTTCCCATTTCCATGATATTGTGAATAATAAAGATGTAAGGTGTACACCCATGGCTCACGTCTATAATCCCAACTATTCAGGAGGCTGAGATTCAGAGAATCATGGTTTGAAGCCAACCTGGGGGGAAAAAATCCACCAGACTCTATCTCCAATTAAGCAGCAAAAGAGTCTATGTTGGAAGTGTAGCTCAACTGTTAGAGTTCCAGTTCTGATTTAAAAAGCAGAGTAAAAGTGTGAGGCCCTGAGTTCAAGCCCTGGCACCAGCAAAAGAATAAAGGAAAAAAATCACATAGTTAGTCAATATTTTATCTTCAGTAAAATACTCCATACCACACCAGTGAAACTGAGTTACTGGAAAAGGAGTTCCTCATCAAATGGCAAAATAATGCAAAATAATATTCACTAATAAGACAAATATAACAATTTATCTGTAAATTGTTACATTCATAAATATGCATACACATATGTGCTGTAGAGTTACTATACTCAAAACAAATTTGGAGTTTAACAAAATTTATATTGAAGTTCTGAATATATTTTTAAGTAGGAATTACTAATCATCCTATAAAAAGAGGGGCTCCTGCTATAAAATGCAAAGTAATAGCAGAAGTTCCAGTTTCCAGTAGAGGCAGGTTTCCTCTTGAGGACATTCTAGCAGCAGTGTTGAATATACACATATCTTATGACCCAACATTTCCATTATTAATTATTTATCCAAAAATGCAGGCATATATACACCAAATGACATACAGGATGTTCATAAAAGCATTATTTTTTACACTCCGAAAGTGGAAACAATTTAAGTGGCCATCTTCAGTGATATAGATTTTATTTTTAAATATGACACATTTCTGCAATGGAATATTATATAGCCCTGTATTGTAATATGTTTGGATAGTGAATGTTTTCCAAAGGTCCCTGTGTTGAGGCTTGGTTCCCAGTCAGTGATGCTAATGAGAGATGGTAGAACCTTAAAAAGATGAGGCCTAGTAGAAGAAAGTTAGTTCTCTCGAGCTGTGCCCCTGAGAGGATTATGCCCCCCTGGTCCTTTCTTTTTTCTCTTCCTGGCTACCATGAGGTGGACATACCTCTTACCCACTACACATTCCACCACGTACTGTGCCACGGAAGGCTCACAGCGCCAGATTCCAGCCGCATGCAGTTTACACACAAGCAATGCCAGTTTATGATGTTACCGTGAGGAGTGCCATGAGCTTAGTGGAGAAAGGTGATGGCTTTAAAATAGTTTGAGGACGTGTTCCAGGAAGGACCTAGGTGAAGATGACATGTTGGTGTGCTTTGTCAAAAGTTACTGAGAAACCATGTTAGCTTTCTGTCTCTGTTACACAATACCTGAGAAAATTAACTTTTAAGGAAGGAAAAGTTTATTATAGCTCAAGGATTCAGGGACTCAGTCTATAGTGGCTTGGATCTATTGCTTTGGGCCTGTGAAGGGAATGTGTGATGGACAAGGTCTGTTAACACTAAGGCAGACAGCAAGTGGAAGCAGGAGATCATGTCTTTGAGGCAATCTAAACTACATAGTGAGATCCTGTCTTTAAAATAATAATGATAGCCAGGTGCCGGTGGCTCACACCTGTAATCCTAGCTACTCAGGAGGCTGAGATCTAAGGATCATGGTTCAAAGCCAGCCCAGGCAGGAAAGTCCATGAGACCCTTATCTCCAATAAACCACTAGAAAACTGGAAGTGGCGCTGTGGCTCAAGCGGTAGAACACTTGCCTTGAGCTGAAGAGCTGAGGGACAGCGCCCAGGCCCAGAGTTCAGCCCCACGACTGACAAAAAAAAATAATGATAACAATAAGAACAACAATAAAAATATAGAACTGTGTATTTTGTCTAAACTTTCACTTATAGTCATAAAGTTCTTTGGATAGTATCTTTTCATCTTATTTTTGATCTGTATGATTCTGTAATGTTCCCCTTTTTCATTTTTCACATTGAATATTTATGTGCTTTTTCTCCTTTGCTCTCCCTTGCCCATTGGTTTTTCCATTTTGACAGGGTTTTCAAACACAACTTCAGGGCAGTTACTATCTTTATTTGCTACATATTTTGTAATGGATTTGTTATTACCACGTTTTTGTTTTCATTCTTCAGTTTATTTAATGTTTCTGTTTGTAACTCCTTGGGATAAATTATTAGAAGGTTTACATGTAGCTTTTCTTTTTTTTTCCCCAGTGTATTTGCAAGGCTTTACATATTTTTCTAATGGAAACTCATATACTTTTTGTTGTTGTTGTTGTTGTTGGGTTTTTTTTTTTGGGTCCGGTTGTGGGGCCTGAACTCTGGGCCTGGGTGCTGTCCCTCAGCTCTTCAGCTCAAGGCTAGCGCTCTACCACTTGAGCCACAGCGCCACTTCCGGCTTTTTGCTTTTTACTTATGTGGTGCTGAGGAATCGAACCCAGGGCCTTATGCATGCAAGGCAAGCGCTCTGCCATTGAGCTACCTTCCTAGCCCCAACTCATATACTTTGAAATGTGATATTTTCATTGCCTCTTAATTTAAAATAAGGTTTATACTATTATTTTTTTGAATTCTGTTTCTTAATTCCCAAAAGATAGAGGTATTCTTTATGTGATTCTAGACTCAAAATTAAAAATATAGCAATGATTCCTTTCACGTCTGAGCTTTTGCTTAATTTTTATAAGTGATCTACAACTGTGTTTCAAAGGAATATGTCTTTTGTAGTTGGGTGTACTGTTCTATATATGTTCTTTAGGATATTATTTTAAAAATCATATGATCTACCTGGTGCTAAATGGCTCATGTTTATAATCCTAGCTACTCAGAAGGCTGAGATCTGAAGATCAGAGTTTGAAGCCAGGCTAGATTTCATAGGATGAAATCTTAGAGGCTCTTATCTTCCATTAGTGAGAAAGTGTCAGAAGTAGAGTTAGGGCTTGAGCGGTAGGTAGAATGCCAGCCTTGAGAAAAAAAAGCTAAGCAAGAATGCAATGCCATGAGTGCAAGACCGAGTCTCAGCACACACACACACACACACACACACACACACATTGATGAACATATTTTGTATCTTCACCAGTTTTTGTCTGCATTGCCTGTCAAGTCCTGAGAGAAGAATGTGAAGACGTTTCACTCTGATGTGAATTTGTGTCTTTTTCTTGAAGTTTTATCACTTTTCAATTTGTGTATTTTAAGGATATGGGGTTTTTTTGTTTTTTGTTTTGTTGGTCATGGGGCCTGTACTGTGGGCCTGGGCACTGTCCCTCAGCTCTTCAGCTCAAGGCTAGCACTTTACCACTTGAGCCACAGCACCACTTCTGGCTTTTTCTGCTTATGTGGCTGAGGAATCAAACCCAGGGCCTCATGCATGTAAGGCAGGCACTCTACCATGGAGCCCCCTTCCCAGCCCTTAAGGATATGTTTTCAGAAACACAAATTTATAATTTTTACATCTTCCTGGTAAATTTAACCTTCAATCAAACCTCGTTATCTCTAATAGTGCTTTTGACCACAATATCTGTTTTGTCTCATATTAAAGGCACAGTTGTTCATCATGAAGGGATTGCGGTCTGAGAAATGTGCTGTTTCATCATGATCTGAACATCACAGGACGTGTGTGCACAAACCAAGCTGGGACAATTTACTACCTCCCCAGGCTACACAGTATCCGTGTGTGAGAGAGCCAATTGCTCCCAGGGCCATGACAAACAAAACAACATGAGATTAGATCAAGTTTAAGCAAAAAGGATGTGATCAAGACAGTTGGCAAACACAGGATGCATGCTGTGTTACAGTAAGCTTTCAGTTTATCAGCAGGAGTGTCTTCTCAAATAAAGACATAGTAGGTAAGAACCTCAGCAGTAATGATGGTTTATTGTCAAGTATTAAGTACTGTTCTTAATTGTGTGCCATAGATACATGCATTCATTCATTCATTTATTTGTTTGCTTAGTAGTACAAGGGATGGAGTCCAAGATTTTGTGCTTTCTAGGTAAGCACTGAACCACTAAATTACACCCCGGCCTGTGTGGAATGCTTTTAGATTACTGGCTGTGCAGGGTTTCTTTAAAAAAAAAAACATCATCATCACAGATATGTGAATAATGTGCAATGCTATGTATATATAAAAAGAGAGAGAAGACTTAGGGTCCCATAGAGCCGCAGTGTATGTGCCTATGTGGATGGATATAATTTGTATGTATACAAATATATGCATGCATGGGTGGGTATCACATGTACAGACATAATGTGTGTGTGTCTGGAGTGGCTGGATCTGCTTTCTTTTTTTTGTTGTTGTTGTTGGTCATGGGGCTTGAACTCTGGGCGTAGGCGCTGTCCTTGCGCTTTTCAGCTCAAGGTGAAAGTTCTGCCACTTGAGCCACAGCGCCACTTGCAGTTTTCTAGTGGTTTTTATTGGATATAAGAGTCTCACGGACTTTTCTGCCCAGGCTGGCTTTGAACCGTGATCCTCAGATCTCAGCCTCCTGAGTAGCTAGGATTACAGGTGTGAGCCACAGGCACCCGGCCAGTGTTTTTCTCATTCTTTTACTTTTAGAGCAGCATTTTCATTTTCCTTTACATTTTCAGTACACTTGTGCTTTGCATGAATTTTTAAAAGTCAGGTCTGACAGGTGTATATTTTAAATAGAGGATTTTGTTCATTTACATTTAATATAACAGTTCACAAAATGGTTTGCTTGTTCTTTTGTTCTTCCTCCTCTCTTCTCCCTCTTTCTCTTCCTCTTTTCCTTTGTCTTCTTTGAAAATATGATTCCCACCTCCACTTTCTGTAGTTGAACAAGATATTCATTTGGAAGCCCCTAGCTCAATGAAAAGACATAAAGCCTCTGGCAAATACTATCAGTTGGCTCCCTTCAGCCACTTCAGTAACTCCTCTTTTAATAAGGCTATTGCCTTAGCTAGGAAGACCCCACTGTTGAAGAGGCTAATTAGTAGTGTCCCTGCCTCCTTCCAAGTCCCTCATAAGCATATGGAAAGACTGCTTCTACCTGAGCTTGGCTCCAGCAATACTTTACTCAGAATGACAAGAAAAGGAGTCCAGGTGGTATTTTTCAGTGCTGTCTGTCTTGTTGTTTTTTTTTTTTTTGTCGGTCGTGGGGCTTGAACTCTGGGCCTGGGCGCTGTCCCTCAGCTCTTCAGCTCAAGGCGAGCGCTCTACCACTTGAGCTACAGCGCCACTTCCAGTGCTGTCTGTCTTGTATCCTTGACCTGGGATGTGTGCGTGCCCCTTAGCTGGACTTTCTTCATATCTTCCTCTTAACTCATCACCTGTGAAAAAAATCATTGTTTATCTTCTATGGATGTGTCAATTGATTTTTTGTTTATTACTAAATTACTAATTTAGTAATTACTTGAGAAATTACAGCATACAAAACTTAAAATTTGAAGTTTAAAGTTTATCAATACCATTATTGTCCTAGAGTAACGGGAGGGTCTACAAACAATACTCAGACCCCATTCTTACACCAAATTAGCACATTTATATAGTGATGTATCTTAATTAAATGTCATTTAATTTTTCCACAAGCCAGTAATCATCATCATCATGATATAGTCACACAATGGAATATCCTACAGCAGGCAAAAAGGTGTACAGTTATTATAGGTGAATCTTAAACATACAATACTGAAGACGAGGAAAGAGGCCAACAGGCATACATTTACCTGTGGCCTGTTACATTGTTGGAAACCCCATAATGAAAATGATCCTGGGGGCTGGGAAGGTGGCTCAGTGGTAGAACGCTTGCCTTGCATGCCTGAGGCCCTGGGTTCGATTCCTCAGCACCACATAAGCAAAAAGAAAAAAAGCCGGAAGTGGCGCTGAGGCTCAAGTCATAGAGTGCTAGCCTTGAGTTGAGGAGCTGAGGGTCAGCTCCCAGACCCAGAGTTCAGGCCCCACGACCAGACCCCCCCCCCCAAAAAAAAAGATCCTGAATTTCACCATAATGAAGTGATTATCCTTAAACACAGGGAAGTGTTTACTCCTGAGGAAAGAAGGGCTGTCACTGGGGAAGAGCAAGCAGGATTTTGCTTTCTGGACCTGAGTGGATACTTACACATGTGTTCACTTTAAAATTATTGGTAAATATACTTGTGTGTTTTATGTACTTTCTGCATAAGTACTAAGTACTACATTTCACAATTCTTAAAAATGAAGATTAAAAAATCAATACAGAACTAAAAAAGTCATGTGTACAAGCTTTACTTCTTTTCCTTTTTTATTTTAGGCCTGAGACAGGGACTCAACTCAGTGCCTGACAGTGGCTCATTGGCTAGCACTCGGCCAAATGAGCCACATCTCCAACCCCTACAAACGTTTTTCCATACATATCAGTTTGTTCTCTGTGTGTGTGTGTGTGTGTGTGTGTGTGTGTGTGTGTGTGTGTATCTCTGTGTGTCTCTGTCTCTCTCTAACATAACATGTCGCACACACTAATTATAGAACATATTCTTTTCTAAGTTATTGGTTTAGGAAACTTCTGGAGACAGAAATGTCCCACAATTTACCCTCTGCAATCTGGAGACTTGAGAAGACCAGTAACACAGTATGAATGTCTGAGAACAGAGATGGTGTAGTCTCCAGTCCTGGTCTGAAAGTCTTAAGAACTAGGAGTGTGGAGGGCAAGGGAAGAGTCATTTACCCGAATAAGTGATCAGACAGAGAGGGACAGAATCCTCTTCCTTCCTCCACTTTTTATGGTTTTCAAGCCTTAATCTGATTGGATAGGGCACAACCCACAGAGGGGAGGGACACCATCTGCTTTGCTGCTCTGCTCTGATAGCTCACAAACACACCCAGAAATATTGTTTAGCCAGTTATTTGGATCTGTGATCCAGTCCGGCTGACACATAGAAATGATAAAGAAAGACTTTTCTGCTGGCTAAGAGTGTGTTATCGCTGCCCTCACTTGGCTTCCTATTTAAGCCGCTCATTTCCACTCTACTGCAGGCTCTACAGCACACTTGGTTGGCAATTTGGGGCTTGTTTTACTGTCATTCGAATTAATATCAATTAGAGAAAGGTGTTGGATTAATCATGAAGGAAATGGAGAGAAAAGCATTAGTTGGTCTAAAAGGTTTTGAATTTGTTGTACTTTTGAGAAAATTCCTTTAAGTCAGAACTAAAGAGTTGGTTTCTATTATGTGGCAAATGCAGTGTTGTTGTTGCTGTTGTTGTTTTCTGAAAACTCAAGACATTAATCATTTAATTGGTAAATGGATTTAGAAAATACTATTTGGTTAAGATGAAAGAAAATCTGAGGAATACAGAAACAAGGAAAGATGATGTGAAGGAAAGAAAGCCTTGTTTCTCTTCTAAGTTTGATGTTTTGGGAAGAGCTGGAAAGTTGGAGAGCTCTCAGGAGTGTGTATCTGAAGGTAGGTCTTGACAATTTTGGAAGTCAATCTGGACTTAGGGGTGGAGTAATACACTTTATAGTACACAGACCTACCTCCTATGTTCCACAGCACAGGATAGTCCTTTAAAAATAATTGTCATTGGGCTGGGAAGGTGGCTTAGTGGTAGAGTGCTTGCCTTGCATGCATGAAGCCCTGGGTTCAATTCCTCAGCACCACATTAGCAGAAAAAGCCGGAAGTGGCGCTGTGGCTCAAGTGGTAGAGCGCTAGCCTTGAGCTGAAGAGCTGAGGGACAGCGCCCAGGCCCAGAGTTCAGGCCCCACGACTGGACCCCCCCCAAATAATAATAATAATTGTCATTATCTAACATGTAACAATTTTCTTGCTGTTATTTGGGTTGATAAACCACTTGTATATTTCAAACCGGCTTATTTCTCTCACGGATGTTATGATGATTTGCAAAGACACTGATTGAATTCAGGGCAGTCTTCAGCCACAACTGGAGTCAAATGCCGAGTAGATGTGCTGACAAATGAGGACACGGCTACCAGTTTAATCCCCGTATGGGCCAATTAGTTTCACATTGAGAAGAACTCTGTTCCAAAGTCACAGATTGCACCATTAACCCCAGTCAGCCGTCTCCAAAATGAGTGTCATTGATCACAAGAGGCCCAGGTATGAGTGTCAGTCCTCAGTGCAAACTCATCATCACCTCTGAGAACAGGGCATTCCAGCGTCCTGTTACCTACTACCCCCCGGGATCCCAGACACTCCCGAGAATGGGTCACTGAAGGCTCCTCTGTTCCCGCCAGCTTATTATTAAAAGTGAAAAGTTACAGTTGCATAGCTTCGATTTTTGTATGAAATCTATATGCTCTAAAGGAAGCACCTAAACACTTCATTGATAAGCAGAATGTTGGCAAACGACAAATAACGGTGGAATCCTATCTTTGATACTTAATGACACCTTAAAAATGCCAGCATTGCAGTCAATGCTGTAAACTGGTTATCCCAACTAAATGGGAGGCTGATTCCAGGAGGATTGCTATTCTAGGCCATTCCTGGCAAAAAAAAAAAAATTTGAAGTCCCATCTCAACAGAAAAAGAGTTGGGTATGGGGGCACATGCCTGTCATCACAGCTACAGCAAGAGGCATAAAATAGGAAGATCAGTGTCTGCTTGATCCTGATCCAGGTAAAAAGTGAGACCCTATCTCAAAAATATCCAGCACGAAAAAGGCTAGAGATGTGGCTCAGGGGGTAGAGTACCTGCCTAGCAAGCATGAAGTCCTGAATCTAAAAAAAGTGTTAACACTGATTCAAACAGATGAGAAAAGGCCAAATACATGTTTTATATTTCTTAAAACCTTTTCACTTCTGGTCAATAAGAATTAAGATGACACGTAGAAGTGTACTAATGTGAAATTTGCAAAATGTGACATTTGACTAATCAAAGAGGCAAATTTTTCTTCATCTTTTCCTTCTCAAAGCAAACTAAATCTTAACTATGTTCTTGCTATAGAAGAATTGCAGAGCCATCATTAAGATGGTACTAAGCCTGAAAATTTATTTCAAAGGGTAATTTTGGGTAAAATAAGGTCAAATTAAAGTAATTTTAAAACAGGCATTAATAAAAAACAGTGTCATCCTTACCGTCACTACTGCAAACCTATAATAGATGTTTTGATACGAATATTCATTTAACATACTTATCTTTTAGTAATAAAATGTAATTAAGTTAATGGTAAAACTGATTTTAGCAAAATGCTGATGCAGTTCTCCTTTGTAACAGAGCCAACACTCTCAGTTCTTTATGAACCTTTTGAATTAAGCCCAAAATTCAGAGAATAAAGGAAAAATGATTTGAATCTAATGACTGGGAGTTGGGGTAGATTCCATTTGTGACTCATTCTTTCTTAGGCAGAAACTGCTTGCACTGTAGGTACAGAGCTATGGGCTTCTCAGTTAGAACTGCTGGTTTTTCTTTGTATTAGCCCCCGTATCGTGTTTATCTTTTACCTTCCTTGATATTTTTTTCTCTTTTTCTTTTTCTTTTTTTTCTTTGTGGTTGGTTATGGCGCTTGACTCAGGGCCTTTGACTTTGAGCCACAGCACCACTTCCCGGTTTTCTTGTGGTTGACTGGAGATAATTTTCTTGACCTGGTTGGCTTTGAACCATGATCCTTAGGTCTCAGCGTCCTGAGTAACTAGGATGACAGGCGTGAGCCACCAGGGCCTGGCTTTCCTTGACATTCTTTACTTGCCATTTATCACCCTGAAGAGCCTCCCAAACACTACACAGTATTTTCTTTCTTTTCCAAAAGTGTCAGAGGAAAGTTTGCAGAGACTAAAATCAGTCCCTCTTTCCCACTTGTAAATGTGGATCCCAAGAGAAGCCCAGTGCCTTGGAAGCATGGGATGAAAGCAGATAGGCCTTGGGGAAACCCACTCCAGTGAATGAACAGATCTGAAAGAGGCAATCTCCTTTCGTCCTGCCCTCTACTTCCATGTGTGTCAAAGCTGGCCTGCTCGCCTCTCTCATCCTTTATTCCCTTATTGCCAAGAGGATTGATGGGGAATATGGGGCAGGAATAAACTAGACACTTAGCCCATTCAGAGTCCCCAGTGTTTGGAAAACAAGTTGGCCAGAATGCCTGCTCCCATACCCAAAGAGGCTACATTTGGGTTTCTGGGTGAAGTGTTCACAAGCTCACTGAATCGAGGCACATATGCTCATTCTCCAGTCTAGTGTTTACCATCATAAAAGGGATGTTTTCTTCTCTAATACCCATCTATGCAGATCCTCTTGATAACTTCTTCTCAAAAATAAGTAATACCATAGCGTGTGCATTCTCTCTCTCCTTCTCCCTCCTCTTCCCTGTCTCTCTCCACATCCATGCTTCCTGCCATGGAAGAATAATTCTGGGTACCATCTTTCAATCTTTCTTTTCACTACCCTTCTGCTTGTAATCCAGTCACTCAATTCTAAGTCATAAATTATTCTGCAGGCTTCCTTCTCTCTCCTCCACTACTTCTGCATTCACATAGTCTCTTTCCAATCCTGATTATTCTTCAAGACCAGCTCAGGTGTCTTCCTATCACAGCAACTTTACTGGTGTGCATTTTTTTCTTAAGAGTCCCTGGCATGTGTCTACTGTGCGTTTTGATTCTTGATCTCTGATTACTGACCTCACTTCAACATTCATCTTAAATGTCCTTAGCCTTTCTTTAGCTTGTCTCACTCTTTCCTTCTCCCCCTACTTTTAATTGTTTCACATTGAGAGCTCTCCTCTCCTTTATTCATATTGTAGCTGTTATTTGGATTTTCTGCATAAAAGAAACATCTCAGATAGGCTCTGTACTCATACTTATGCCTCTCTCTAGATCTTTGCCTGTGAAGAGAATAAATATTTATGGAATTAAGTTTATGGAACTAAGGTGTGAATGGTTAACATATGAACCAGATGGTCTGAGGCTTGAAATGTTTTATCAGGAACACAGTGGGACTAGGTAAACATGCAAGTAAGTTTTATGAAACACTGATTGGAAATTTGAGAAAAGAGGTTCTGATGTCCCATCTTTAAGGAGAAAGTGTGTCAGGACTAACAGAAGTGGAAGATTGCCTCTTTACTCAGTCTTTCTAAATTTGCCCTAAGGAATCTTCCAAAGAAGCTTCTGTTCGTAAGTAATATTCCTGGATTACACACAACTCAAGGCCTTTCTCAGATATTTGGAGAAAGGACATAGCTAGAAAGAAGCAACTTTTCAGAAAAATGAGAGGCAGACAGGGGCCTGAAATAGGCAAGCATGACATTAATTTCATACTATTTCCTGAACCTTTTATGTGTATTCAAGGTTCATAGTAGCACTACAGATGGAATAACAAAACATTAAACACAAAGGTGCAAATCATTTCCTGAACTTTGTGTTTTTGTTTTTGTTTGGATGGTTTTGAGATCTGAACAAAGAGCCTAGTGTTTGATAGGCAGGTGCTCTACCACTTGAACCATACTCCCAGCCCTTTTGAACTTTAATTTTTTGATATAAAACAAAGGAAGGTAGCTCCTTGTTGGTAATCATAGCCCAGTCTTACATTGCTTTTTTATGTCTGAGTCATGATTCATGCTGATGTCTAGGGTTTTTCATGACTCAGTGTAATCCTTGTCTATAAGGATTACACTGACCTGCTTACAAATTGTAATTTTGTAGTTTTACCCTTGGTTTTCTGGCATTTGTGTCATAGGAGCTTCAGAGATAAGATTTCATTATGTTCAATTCAAAATTTTGTTGTTGTTGGTTGTGGGGCTTGAACTCTGGGCTTGGGCACTGTCCCTGTGCTCTTCAGCTCAAGGCAAGTGCTCTACTGCTTGAGCCACAGCACCACTTCTGGTTTTCTAGAGGTTTATTGGAGATGAGGGTCTCATGGACTTTCCTACATGGGCTGGATTTGAACTGCGATCCTCAGACCTCAGCCTCCTGAGTAGCTAGGATTACAGACGTGAGCCTCCGGCGCTTGGCTTCAATTCAAAAATTTTAAGAAAAAAATTTAACAAATCAGCCAAGGGTAAGAGCCTCTGAAATATTTAGTAACTTTAATGTAGGTAATAATGTGCCAAAAAGGAAGTATTTGTCAAACAGAAATACAAATACACAGAAGATAACATTTTAATTAATTTTGAGCCTTGAATACTTGTTAGCCTAAATATATTTTTATTCCATAATAGCTGCTAATTTATATTTATATAAGTATATAGCCAAACAATGAACAGAAAATATGTATGGCCCAGGTAGAACATGTTTTTCAATAGGAATTTAAAATTAGAGTTTCAACTCAAATTCCACAAAGTATGACATTTTAATCTCTATGAAGAAAATAGTTCACAGCCCTAGATTTTGACCCAAATGTGGTCATGTGCTTTAAGAATATTCAACAGTGGAGAAGATTCTAGATAGAGTAGTTCTTCCAGGTGGAAGAACTGCTTCAGCCCATGCCAAGGCCCTTCTCTTGGCTTCCACAACATGCTGTGGAGAGCTTCCTGCAGTGGGGCCATTCTGTGGACTGGGATCTGACTCCCCATCAGGCAGTGGGGAAATAAGCTGCTCAGATACTTCCATGAAGTAGTGACAAGAGAGGGAGAGAATGGCTTGTGGGACAAAGGTTGTTTTCATGTTTCCTGTGGCCTAGATGAAGTTTCAGGGAGAAGAGAGAACTGGCCTGGAGCCATCTTGACTCTTGTGTAAGAGCCTGTGGTAGGGGGGTGGGAGGGCTGCCATTGGCTAAGGAAACTGAAGCTGAGGCCATCAGGAGTATCCAGCCAGAAGAAGCAGAGCACCCATGTCATGAAGATTGGAAGGAGAGGAGGCAGGAGCAACATTTTAAAGAAACCCTTAGACAGCCTTAAGCACATGCCAGCCACATTGTGCACGTGCAAAGTACTTAGCTTGGTACATGGTTAACACTATCTTGAATTTTTTTAATTCTTAAATTCTTACTGTGAAGGTGATATACCTCAGAGGGGTTACAGTTACTTAATTCAGTACTTAATGAGTACATTTCCTTTTGAACAGCATCACCCCCCCCATTCTCTCCCAGTTTTCCCCCTCCCAACTTCCCTGCCTCCAGAGTTGTATAGTTCATTTCCAATACAGTGGCTTGTGAGTATCACTGCTGAATTGGTTCAACCTTTGTTCCATCATTTCTGTGCTTCCCCTTCCTCTTCCCAAATTAGATAAACTTATATAAAAGACAAAGGGTACAAAAATAAAAAACAGTAACAAGAGGGAATTAGCAAGAGGAAGGAAAAGAAAAAAAGAAAGAAAGAAAGAAAAAAGCACAAACAGTATAGTAAAAACAACACATTCTGTTTCCATTTCTTGGAGTTCATTTTGATAAGCATCATTTTATAAATCATAGTCATGTAGCTACTGAGCCCTTGTGATCCTCTCCTAAGAATATCCTCCTTTGATCTCACTGTGTGAATGTTTAGAGTGCTGTTTAATCCATCATGCACAAGTGTAATTATTTGTTTTTTTTATTATCTATTGGGTTTACTTGTAGATTCATAGACACATTCTAATTATTACAAATGAGGGAAACCATGCAGCCTGTATTTCTTTAGGTCTTTCTTCCTTTGCTTAGTATACTTTTTTCCAAGTCTTGATGCTTCTTTATGAATGGGGCAATGCTAGTCTTTCTGATGGGAGCATAGAATTTCATTGTGTATATGCCACATTTTCTTAATCCATTCATCCACTGAAGGGCATTTGGGTTGCTTCCATATCTTAGCTATGGTTAAACAATGCTGCAATGAACATGGTTGTGCTGGTAGCTTTAGTGTGGCATGGTTTGTTGTTATTTGGATAAATGCACAGGAGTGGGATTGCTGGCTCATAGAGAAGCTCTATGTTTAGACTTTTGGGGAACTTCCTTGCTGCTTTCCAGAGTGCTTGAACAAATACTCAAACTGGACCAAGAAGATTTAAACCAACTCAATAGACCCATAGCAAGTACTGAAATGTTAATAAAAGACTTTCCATCCAAGAAAATCCCAGAACCAGATGGATTCACAGCTGAATTCTATAAGGCCTTCAAAGGAGAACTCACTCCAGTACTCTTCAATGAGGTTGAAAGGGAAAGATCATTACCAAACTCATTCCATGAAGCCACCATAACATTCATCCCCAAACCAGATAGGGACTCAGAGAAAGAAGTATAGACCTATCTCTTTGGTGAACATTGATGCAAAACTTCTCAATAAAATCTGACCAACCAAAGTCAACAACTAGCTAAAAAAAGTCATACACTATAATCAAACAGGATTTATTCCAGGGACACAAAGCTGGTTCAATATATGCAAGTCAATTAATGTAATTCCACACATCAACAGGTGCAAGAACAAGAACCACATGATCATCTCCATAGATGCAGAAAAAGCATTTGACAAGATCCAACACCTCTTTATGATGAAAGCTCTGGAGAAGCTAGGAATCAATGGAACATTCCTCAATATAATAAAGAGTGTATATGACAAACCTACACCCAGCATTTATACTTAATGGTGAAAAGTTAAAACCATTTCCTCTAAAATCAGGAATGAGACAAGGATGTCTGTTCCCTCCACTCATCTTGAAATTACTTAACTCTTGTCCAGCAAAGCTCCTAGCATTTTCATTTTACTCTAGGCTCTAAAAATTGTGTAACTATGCATGCCAAGCTAAGAGTGCAAAGCTGGCTGATAATGGTAAGAATGTAATAATGGTACCAGCTGGGTAAGAACTTTTTGTCTTTCATAAAGAGACTGCTTTTGCTATCGAAGAGGAACTCAAAATGGGGAAATGGAAATGCTGAAGCCACATACCTTCCTTTTTAATGCTTTTAGCCTAAAGAAAACTCAAATTCTAAGTCATATTCAGAAGTGTGAATAAAATCTCATTGCCCAATTGAGATTGTGTTTACATCCTAAAGTCGTGACTGTTCTGTCTTAGTAACTAAAGGTTAACAGAAAAATTGAGACTAGATTTCCTCTCATCATGAGCAAGCTATGCCAGAACCATGGACCAACACATTTGTATCTTTCCACAAAGTCAGAATTTACTGAATATGAATAAACTCTCAAGCTATGGCAGCTTCATTGGCTTTTACTTGGCTGAGTACTCTTGCTTTTGCTTGATAACTGTGACCAGGGCTATTCCAAGTTCTTTATTCCATTCTAATCATGACAACTTATATCTGTCACATGAAGAACATACATGTAATATAGATAATAGAAAGGTTAGAAAAGGTTGAAAGTGACCACAGGATTTAAAGTGATATAAAGAGCTGATACACAGGCAGTCATTTCAGATGGTCAGATAAGGGCTGAAGAACTGGTAGAATGGGGCTGGGAAGGTGGCTCAGTGGTAGAGCGCTTGCTTTGCATGCATGAGGCCCTGGGTTCGATTCCTCAGCACCACATAAGCAAAAAGCTGGAAGTGGTGCTGTGGCTCAAGTGGTAGAGTGCTAGCCTTGAGCTGAAGAGCTGAGGGACAGCACCCAGGCCCAGAGTTCAGGCCCCATGACTGGATCCCCCCCACCAAAAAAAAAAGGACTGGTAGCATAGTCAGCAAGTCACAGAGCTATCTAGGCAGGAGATCAGGATGGTTTCCAGTTTTTAAGTGGATGTTGCCAAGAAGGTGGCAGAGCTTAGTTGACTGGTAATCAGGGTGGTTTGCTAAGAGGATGATAAGCATGGAGGTATGGGCTCCTTTGTATAGTCTTAGCTGCCTCTGCTATTATGCTTTTGGTGAAGGGTTTGCACAATTTTGAAAATAAATTGATTATCTTTTAGGTACTTGTACAAAGACAGTGCTGTTTGAAAAAGCAGTGAATGAATGCAATGCATCTTGATCAGTGTGAAAATATGGACTGCTTCATGAAGTTGTGTGTCATCTTTGTGCAGGGGCCAGACTAATCTTCTCTGTATCATTCCAAGTTGCACGTATGTGCTGCCCAAGCTAGCGTGGGTTTGCATTCTGCGTGGTTCAGTGTGTTTTAAAATCTGTAGGTCTAGTATTTCCGATATGCTATATCCATGCATGCAGATCCCTATCACTTAATTTGGTTATTCACAAGTGGTAATTTTTTTTTTTTGGTCGGTCATGGGGCTTGAACTCTGGGCTTGGGCACTGTCCCTGTGCTCTTCAGCTCAAGGAGAGTGATCTACTGCTTGAGCCACAGCACCACTTCCGGTTTACTAGTGGTTTACTGGAGATGAGAGGCTCACGGACTTTCCTGCCTGGGCTGGCTTTGAACTGCGATCCTCAGATCTCAGCCTCCTGTGTAGCTAGGATTACAGGCGTGAGCCACCAGTGCCCAGCTAAAAGTGGTAATTTTTTTATGAATAACTTTTTGGTTCATACCACAGGATGGTGCCATGTAACCCAATTTACTTTTTTTTTCTTTTAGTAAGTCCTGTGTGTCCAACGTCTTCTGATACTTCACTTGCCCAAATGAGTTACCAACTCATCCTGCCTTAGAACTGGCACTCAAAATACAGTTCTTGGGAAGCTGCTGCTTTATGAGGCAGGATCACTCAGAGATTAGAGGCAGGGCTCACATGGAAGAGTGATTGCTAGGTAACAGCAAGACCCTGGGCACTGCCAACCCTATCAAACCCTAATACTGCCTGATGAAGATGAAGAAGATGATAATGACCAGGATGATGATAAGGATGATGTAGTAATTCAGGACCAGGCCAATGTGAAAGCTTCTGTTCACTGCAACATAGAGCAACTGAGAGAAGGACACATCCTGCTCTTCACACCTTCTACTAAAAATGCCAACCATATCATTTAATGCAAAGCACATAACCAGCAATTGGATGACCTTATAATAGATAAGTAAAAAGATTTAAAAAAAGTCAGATGTAGATTTGAGACTTTCTAACTTCATATCATACATTTTCTTTCTATTCACTTTTTATTAGCAAAACTTTGTGTTTTTAAATGGGTAGAAGAACTTTCTAGAATAGGATGTTATTTACCTTAGATAACTGAAGAAAGACAAGGTGATTACCCAAGTAGAGGGTGGAAATTTAGTGTTATTTTTACTGTAAGTTGTGTTGAAAAGTTCAATCCCCACAGAGCAGACTTTGAAACAACTAGAAATGCACATCAATTTAGAAAGATAAAATTATATAGTAAAAAGAAGCTCTGGAATCAAAATATGTGTGCATTAGTTTTATTGCATACCATGATTCTACTGCACATCCAGGAATAATAATAATTATGTATGCTTGCTGCTTTGGAATTGGAACATGATTTCTACTTGGAAGCTTCACAAGCAGTTATTTAATTATGGTCAGTAATTCTCTGTGACCCAAGTGTCATGAAATATAAAATGTATTGCTTAGGGATTGCTTAAGCTGCTAACAGATTTAGCTCGGGGTGGGGAGAAGGAAGAAATGAATGAAAAATTTCATTCATAGTCTAGTAATAATATAGCACAACAAAAGAATCTGACAATTGAGAGGGGTTTTCACAGAGTGTAGGCATCTCAGTTTCACATATCAGCAGATCAGTAAACATATCTGGTCCTCAGGATTGCTCAGATGTTCCCACAGGTATTTGGCCTGTGCTTTAAGAAAGAAATCTGTAAAGAAGAGAAAAAGACAACTATCACTAGTAATTATTGCAATAGACTTCTATTGTGTCTTAGTTGGTGTTCCTGTAACAAAAGCCTCTCAGACTGGGTGACTTAACCAATAGAAATTTGTTTCTCACAGTACTGGAGACTGGAAAGGACAAGATCAAGTCCCTGGATCACCCAGTGTCTGCTGAGGGCTGGCTTCTTCATTGGCAAATAGCAGTCTTCTTGTCATCCATCGTCTCTCATGGGAGAGAAAGAGAAAGGCTGCAAGCTCCTATGGCGTCCGTCCTTATAAGAGCACTAATCCTAGTCATTGGGTCCCACCCGCATGACCTTGTGGCCTCCCAAAGCTCCATTTCCTGTCACTGTAGGATTAGTATGAATGTTGGGGAGACGAGATCCATGTGTGTGTGTGTGTGTGTGTGTGTGTGTGTGTTTTCCAGTCCTAGGGCTTGGACTCAGCATCTAGGTGCTGTCCAAACTTTCTTGATGCAGCTAGTACTCTACCACTTATGCCAAAGCTCCATTTCCAGTCTTTTCTGGTAGTTAATAGGAGGTAAGAGTCTCACACACTTTCCTACCTGGGCTGGCATTGAACCAGTCCTCAGTTCTCAGCCTCCTGAGTAGCTAGGATTATAGGCGTGAGCTATTGGCACCCAGCTAATGGCATTTTACTTGTAACTCTACCTAAGTTATGCTTTTGGAAATTTAGTCACTCAGGATAGTCACTAATTACAGCTGTAGATTTAAGATAGTTATTTCAGACATTGACTAGTGATTCAATCATTTTCTTCTCCCTGAGCCCAGACTCCACTACGTGGCTTGCCTTGATGGCTTGGGAGATTTCTTACCTTTGGGAGGAGTACCGGGGTCTGAACTCAAGACCTTGTGCTCACACTTGGCTTTGTCACTCAAGGTTGGCTCTACCACTTGAGGCACATCACTACTTCCTTTATTGTTGCTGGTTAATTGGAGATAAGAGTCTCTCAGACGTTTCTGTCCAATCTGGCTTCTAACCATGATCCTCAGATCTCTGCTTCCTGAGTAGTTAGGATTACAGGTGTGAACCACCAGTGCTTGGCTCTTTGAGCCTTCCTCCACATTTTCCCCTTGAGGTTGTGGTTATGTGTTAAGACATGTTAGAGCGCTAATAGGAAGTTGGACCCATCAATAAATTCTCTGTGGAAACTTATCTGTTATTCAGGACTTCACAAGAATGAGAAATGCACTTCCTTGTTCTGTGGTGATGTAGATTTTTGTTTGTTACCATGCCTATTATGACAAATATGAATATGTTAACATTTACAGTAAAGAATTTTTGGCTTGTTAGCTGCTTAGTCTGTTTTGGGTACTAGTATTTCATAAAATTCAATTCACATAAATTGTTCAAGCAGTTGTAATTGCCATCTTTCAAATAAGGAAATTAAGACTTGGATAAATTAACTTGACTGAGATGACACGTAGTGTGAACTCAAATTTTTGAGTCTCCAAAGCATTTATGTTCTTTCCAACAAACCATATTATATCTGAAATGAAAATTACTATGCAGATTGCACATAGTGCATAGATTTATTTGTCCTCTTATTTGTTCATCAATTTTTTTTTTTTTTTTTGTTGGTGGTGGGGCTTGAACTCTGGGCCTGGGCGCTGTCCCTCAGCTCTTCAGCTCAAGGCTAATGCTCTACCACTTGAGCCACAGAGCCACTTCTGGTTTTCTGGTGGTTTATTGGAGATAAGAGTCTCACAGATGCCAGGGGCTGGGTTTGACCCATGATCAGATCTCAGCCTCCTGAGTAGCTAAGATTACAGGCGTGAGCCACAGGTGCACAGCCATTCATCAATTTTTAAAATGCTTACTCTGTGTTTTTTTTTGTGCCACACTCTCCTTGGACAAGATTTCCTGACAATTAAGTCAGGAGAAGCATTTTATTTGTACCCGATGCTCTGAATGGTTATGGTGCCCCCAGGTTTATGTGTTGAAATGCACATCTCAAAGGTGATACAGCTGGAGCTCTTATATATGGGATTAGGCCATTATAAAGAGGTCAGTGCCTGGGAATGTAGCTCAAGGAAAGAGCACTTGTTTAGCTAGTGGTCCTGGGTTTATTCCCCAGAATTAGGCAACAGCAACAAACCCTCCAAAACCTACTGCAGTGGTGTATACTTGTAATCCCAGCTGGGTTACTAAGTGAGACTCTGTAACAAAACAAGCAATGCCCAAAAAGGGTCACTCCTTGAGGATACGGAAAGACAACACTATTTATGTCTCAGGAATGTAGGCCTTCATCATACACCAAATCTGTCAGTGATTAGATCTCATTGATAATTCATAACACCACAACTCTTAGTGTTAAATATTTAAGAGATTGACACTTGGTTGGGCACTAGTTGTCATAATTCATTTTCTTAAAAATAAAGAAGGTGGGCTAAGGTATTATGGAATAAAATTCTTATCCATTATTTTGTGTTTTACAGCAAGAAACCTGAAACCCAACTATTTTGCCAACAGCTATAGCTAGAGGTCTGATAATCATGGGAATAAATTGTGTGTATTTCAAATGCAAACTGAACAGAATTAGGACTTAGTATATGTTTATTAGTCAGCACTTGGCCCTTGTGAAATATGTGGAAAAGGACAGGCAGTAATGGAGGACTGAAGATATGCTCACAGAGGAATTGTTGCTTATTATTTTTGTGAAGTTGACAATTGGCCTTGTTCACACACACACACACACACACACACACACAAGTGCTCTGTCATTGAGGGGTGTGTCTTAAAATGGCGAATTTTGTTCTAGAATAGAGAGGCAAAACAAGTTTGACTTGTAAATGGCAAAACCTAATTTTTAGAGGAGAAACCCTTTTCTTTCTTACTAGGTTTTCTACTCTTGCCTAGAGTCCCAGTAGAGTCCCAGTAGGGATATGCTGAGACTGGTTATGGGGTTCAGACCTCCTAGGATCAAGAGTTAAGCACTCTTAAACAGTGTAGGGATGTTACTGCAGGGCTTTCTTTTTAGTAAGCATGCTTTAATGTTTACTTTCCCTCCAAGTGACCTAAGGTGGGGAGGCCATTTGATTGACAGCTGCCAAACTTCCCTTGTGCCCACGGCCTTGGGCTTGGAGCTGTTCATCCAGCAGCCCTTCTCTTGGGCACCAGTGGGACTGTCCTTATGGCAGCATGGCTGCTTTGACACCTCACAGTTGCCTTGAGAGGGCAGATGCCCTCCAGATGCCCAGGACACTGCAGCTGAAGCCCCAGGCGCCTGCTTCGGGAGGCCATGCCCCAGCCACCCTGGCCTCCTAGACAACTGAACGCCGGCCTTGGAGGGCAACACTAAAGCTAAGACAAGCCAAGTAAACTACTTTGCAGCGCTGGGGACTGAACACAGGGCCTTTGAAGCGGTGTCCTGCTGATCTACATCCCCCAAGTGTTTCTTCTTCTTCCAGGTGTCCCAGGCTGCCTCTGGGTGGCTGGGGATGCAGGTCAGCACCGCCCGCGCCCTCTGCTTGGGGGGAAATGCCCATGTCTCCACAGCTTTTCTCGCTCAAGATGGCTGGGGGAGACCCTCCTGAAGAAGTCGGCAAGGACTCGGGATCAGCCCCGACAGCCATCCACGATTGGTGGATTTGGAAGCTGTGTTGTGATAGGTGCAAATACAAGCCTTCATTTGCATCCACAGCAATAGGCCATTTATGAGGCAACAGGCAGGCGTTCTCCTTGGCCGCCACACTGGGCCGGGTCGAGGGCTCCTCGGGTGACCTTCGCCATGGTGCGGTGGGCCGCCCACAGCCGAGGCAATGCGGGCTCTGGAAGCCGCAGAGATGAGATAGCCCGGGGGAGGGGCTGTCCGGGAAGGCCGAAGGTGAGGGCCGCAGGAAGGGCCCCGGGGACCCGGCAGCCCCAGGAGCCAGAGCCCTGATACTAGCCGAGGCGGAGCCCACGCGCGCAGGCCGCGGGCCCAGCGCCTAGGCTGGCCAAGCCGGCCTGTGGTGGGAGGCTGGAGCCTCACTGTCAGCCCAGCCCATGAGCCTGGCTTGGCACCCAGGGGAAGGTCGAGGGCTGCCAGCGCCGGAGGCACAACTCTTCACCTAGTGATGATCGCCATGCAAGTAGGGAAAAGGCGGCCAGGTAGAGCCCTGGCCGTGCAGCCGCGGCTCCCTCCACGCGGACCCGCTGGGAGGAGCGGCGGGAAGGGAAGGTCTCCCGCGGGGAAAGCCGGTCTGCAGACACGCGTCCAGGGCAGGAGCGAGACGCGTGCCCGGGGAGATGGGGCGGGGCCGGGCCGGGCCACGTGGCGGGCCCGCGTGGGGAGCGACGAGACCCAGTCTGCGGGTGGCCTCGATGGCTTCCCAGGGGAGGCCTGGTGGCACGCGGCCATGTTCCGAGCCGCGTCCCCGCTGCTCAGGCTCCCGGGGCCAGGAGCCTCAAAAGACGCGGCGCGGCGCTGCCTGCAACGCCCGTAGCAC
>NW_012267251.1:2518163-2579463 GCF_000151885.1 Dipodomys ordii
CTCCCCCGCCGGCCGCAGGCTCCATCCCGCGGCGCGGCCGGGAAGCAGCCCCGGTGCCCTCGTGCGAGGGTCGGGGCGAGAGCCGGGGGCCGCCGCCGATCAAAGCCCCGACTCGAATTCCCGCCCCGGGAGCGGCCAGCTCCTACGAACACGTCCCGCGGTGGTCTTCCGAGGGTCGGGCGGGTGACTGGGCGCCGCCCCTCCGCGGGCGGTCTGTCGCCGCCCGGCCGCGCGGGGAGGGCTGCGCGGGTGCGGAGGCCCGGGTCACTCCGTCCCCTGTAACTGTCAGTGCCGGGACCTTCGGCCGACCCCGTGCCTTGTGTTAGGCTTTCTGTTCACCTAGGGGAGAAAATCGGAGCAGCCACCTCGGGGGAGAGTTTAGGAAATAAAAAGATGGTTTAGGACTCGAACATCAGTGCTCAGCACTTGAGCCTCGTTGAGGTTGCTCTCCTGGGAAGGAGAGTGGGTGATTTAGAATCACTGCAATTCCAAGTAAGAAAAGTCTGGTGGTGACACTTCCTGTAGACAGTAAGTTCAGTCCTGCACAAAGTAGGGATCCAGGAAGTGTCCAGGTACAACTTAGAATCATTGTCGATGTTGTTCAACTAGTGATCTTCAATTGGAAGAGAATTCACTCACATGAAACACCTGGTGAAATATTTGTAAATGAATCGATATTCCAGGAGATGGTTGTCTAAAACAACTTTATTAAGCATCTATTTTTTTAGATTCCAAGTTTCTTAGAGTATCTGATTAAATGGACACTATATAAGACATATGTGTGTACGTGTATTATAAATAAATACGTGTATGTAGCAACATGAATTTTTTTCCACTTTTTGATCCTGTTAAGAGGCTTGCTGTTTGTTAATGAGGTTGACCTCATCTTTGGTTTTAGCTTCTACTCTTAAAAGTGAAGAACATATATGAATGAAACAATTTTGGGACTTTCTAGATGAATATAGGATTTTAGTTTTCAGTTATATGTTTGCATTTTGCACTTACAGTATGCTTTCCAACAGTATTTTAAAGTAATTTTGCAAAAAAGTTGATGTAATAATTATTTGTGTTCATTCTGCACCCTTCACTTCGTTTTTTAAAAAATAGTGCTTAGTGAATTGTTTTGCAACTTTAGTCTTAGTTTAATCGTGACAATGAATATTTGCCTTAAGTTGTGATCGTCAGAGCACTTTCTGCTTTCAACTCGTTTATGTAATTTTATTTTTGGTCTTTTTGAGATAAGGTCTCTATGTAACCCAGGCTGCCCTCAAACTTGGAATCCTTCACCTTCAGCCTCCAAAGTGCTGGGGTGACAAGTATGTGCCACTATGATAGTCTTGTTTACGTAACTGTATAACTAAACTATATTCTTTAAAGTTTATTGAGCAAATATTAACATGAGTAGTGATGCTAGCTTGAGTAAGAATTTTTGCAGTTCATTTAGAAAGAGAATTTGTGGCTTAAAATCACTGCAAACCTAAATAAATGGGTTAGTTAAACTTAGGATACAAATGTGCTTAGTATATCCTGGACACCATAGGAATTGAAGATTTTTAAAACATAACTTATGATTAAGAATATAGACATTTCCAAGTACTTGGTCTTTTTTAAGAATAATCTTTTTAAATGGAAGTTTAACTTTTACTTAAAACTTTGCATGGTTTTATATAAAACAACTGCTTATACTTTTTTTGTGTGTGAACTTATAGTTCAAGAATTTGGGGGGGGGGATGGTAAGGCCATTCCTATTAGTGTTAACTGACTCTTTACCATGATTTACTAGGATTTTATAGCACTAAAATAATGATTTAATACTAGTTTACTTTTGAACAACAAAGTATAAGAATAAGAAAACTATTCATTTTGGTTTGACCAAATCTTGTAATCCGACTTGCATGTTTAAGTTAATACTAATTAATAAGGGATATAATATTTGTGGCAGATTTGTTTTAAAATATTCAAGCCATTTAAAATTGCTCCTCCTTCCAAATTTCTGCATGTGCATCAGGATTCTCAATGCTGGTGTCCTGCAGCCTGCGCCTTCTACAAAGGCAACCTGTATGTTTTGACTTTAACAAATAAAATAGGAAAGCATTGGGTTCAGTTTCCACTTGACCTAACCACTGCCTGGTGAGCACTGTTAGGTGTGCTTTCCATGTATTAGTTAATTTAATCTTTATAACAGCCTTGTTACACGTAGGAATGTGGTTGTCATGAGAGAAACACTTCTCAGGGCACAGAAATACATGTCAACTCTCCATATTCTGAAACACATTTTTTTGTCTGTAGTGTTTTCTCTCACTTATTTGTGCTTATTCTTAGAGTTCACTGTGACAATGCTATATTTGGTTAGAGTAATGCAATGAGTTCCAGTCAAGTTAATGTAGTTTTTAATTTAATTAGTTTCATATATCAACTGCTTGCATACTTTATTGTAACATCTTACTCTGTATGTTGGATGTAAACTTCCTCTAGTTGCTACTTGAGCTATAATTAATCATTATTTAAGTATATTTAATATATTTCAGTATTTATCACCAAATACAGGTTTTTTCACATTTCTAAATGGACATATTTTACTGCTGTTTAGAGTGGAAAGTCAAAAGATTTACTAGAGAACTCAGGGAAATGTTTAAATGAGATTTTTTTTTCCTCTATATTAAGTAAAATAGGCTCTTACTATAATCAGGTGACTGGGGGAGGAGGAGAAGGAAAGAAATATTTTTCTAGTAATGGAGTTAGCTGAGATTTTGTCTGAGGTGAATCTTTTAATGTTTTATCTTACTAACTATAAAACTCTTGAGGATAGGAGCTATGTATAATAATTTACCTACTATGCCATCTGTATATGGAGTACTCAGCAGATTTTTAACTGGAAGAATCATAAATAGTAGCTCTAGAAGAGCTATAAAGCATCTAATACTGTATTTTTCTCTTTCTTCCTTTCCTTTCCCTTTCTTTCCTTTTTAATAGAGACTGGATTTCATACTGTAGCCTAGACTGGCCTGGGATTTGTTAGGTATCTCTGACTGATCACAAATTCTTCATCCTCTTGCTTTAGCCTCCTAAATACTGGAATTACAGGCATGCACCACCATACACAGCTCTTCTTCATGGTTGAGGAGATTGTGGCACAGAAAATTAAAGGGATTTTATGTAGTATTACTGTGGATGGGGCAGACTTGTGAGTGGAGACCCAAGTTTTTTGCTCTGTTTAGTGCCCCCCCCTTCACCCCCAGAGGACTGGGGCTTGAACTCAGGGCCTGGGCACTGTCCCTAACCCTCTGCTCAAGGCTGGCACTCTGCCACTTGAGCCACAGTGCCACTTCCCGGCTTTTTCTCAGTAGTTTGTTGGAGATAGGAGTCTCACGGACTTTCCTGCCTGGGCTGGCTTGGGTCATGACCCTCAGATCTCAGCCTCCTGAATAGGCAGGATTATAGGCATGCATGAGCCTCTCCCGCCTGACTCTTTTTAATGCACCTTTGGGATGGTCTCTGTTAGAGGATTCTAGACCTACTGGTTAACTTCTGCTTAATTGGGATAAAGGTTGTCAAGCTGGACATCTCTCATATCGCTCTCTCTCTCTTCCTCCCCTTCTTCCCCCCGCCCTCCTCCTCCTGTCCCTTCCTTCTTCCAACCTGCAGTCTTCAGTTTGCCTACCTCATAGGTGAATTCATATAGAGATGACATTTACATGAGAAGTGGGATAATTTAACATTTTATCAGTAGCTTGTTTAGGGGGTTAAGTGGTAGGCATCTTGTAAGCATTTTTCCTAGTGTTTCAAATTAGGCTAATATACCAGTTTTTCTTTTTAGTAATGGACATGTGCTTGGAATGGCATTCTCTGCTCTAAATGGTGGGGAGAGGAATATGCCGTATGTTTTTGTTGGTATATTTTCAAGTTGATAAAGTTGGTTGTTAAGAATTGGCAATTTAGGGCATGGCACTGGTGGCTCATGCCTGTACCACTAGCTACTCTAGAGGCTGAGGTCTAAGGACTGATGTTGAAAGCCAGCCCCAGCAGAAAAGTCTGAGAGACTCTTATCTCCAATTAAATTAACCAGCAGAAAACCGGAAGTGGAGCTATGGCTTAAAAGTGGTAGAGCGCCAGCCTTGAGTGAAAGAGCTCAGGGACAGTGCCCAGGCCCTGAGTTCAACCCCATGATCCATGTACACACATATGAAAAAAAAATTGACAGTTTAGGTGGCTCACTTCTCTGTATGATTTCTTCTTTTGAACAGATAAACAACTTTTAAAAAGGACAGACTACTTTGGAATTACTTGAAGTACAGAGTATTTGCATCCAAAGTTTGTTGGTAGTTTAGAGAAAGTTATATTTTTGCTTTTAACTTAGAATTAACATGTAGGAAATTATTAACTTGTTAATTTTGTTCTTATTTGTTTGAAAGAGCTGCTGGGTACTTTTTAACTTTATGTTAACCTACTTTTAGTCTTCTGTTATGATTTCGTTTGTGACTTCAGCTTATATATACACACACACACACACATACACACACACACAAAATGTATTTACATATGCTACTTTAAAACATGTTGCTTTCCTGGAATTTTGGATAGTAACTTGATAGAGAAAATGTTTCAGTATTTGAAAGTAATAATTATATTTGAGAGTTCATGCCTTGTTATTTGTTAGAAAACATACCAAACTGATAGGAAATCTCATTTGCAGGTAGTCATTCTTATTGCTTGTTATCAGCTTGACGGGAAAGCTGTGGGGAAGTAATATCATTGGTATTGAACGGTCACAGATTTTCTAGTTTTACAACTATGGCTATGTTAGCCATTACATAAATTACTGTCAGTCAAATAAATTGATATAAATAAAACAAATTATAGGATTGGGGAAGATTTTTTTAAATTCTGTTTGCCAGCTCTGGTGCTCACACCTATAATACTATTAGCTACTCAGGACACAGAGGGTCATGGTTTGAAGCCAGTTCAGGCAGGAAAGTCTCTGAGACTCCCATTTCCAGTTAACTACCAGTAAGTAAAAAATGGAGCTGTGGCTCAAGTGGTGGAGTGCTAGCCTTGAGCAGAAAAGCTTAGGGACAGATCTCAGGCCCTGAGTTGAAGCACCAGGACTGGCACACAATATCAAACAAAAAAACAATGTTTTATATCCTCGTAATTCATTATAGTTACATAGTAGACAATCAGTAAATATTTATTGGCACACATACACATATACGCGTATCTATATCTCTCTATCCATCAGTTTAGTTTTTTCCTTAAAATTGCATGATTGGTTGCTCTAAGCAAATATCTTTAAAATATTCCAGACTTCCATTTTTCTTCCCATAATGAATAATTTTTGTAGTATGAATTTTTTTTAAGTTGATACTTAATGTCTCAACAAAAATTGTCAAAAAATGTCAAGAAAGAGGACAGTTTTGTCCAGTGCTGGTGGCTTACCCCCGCAATCCTAGCTACTCAAGAAGCAGAGATCTGAGGATCGTGGTTTGAAGCCAGCTGAGGCAGATAAATCTCAGAGACTCTTATCTCCAATTAACCAGTAAAGAGTTTGAAGGGGAACACCAGCCTTGAGTGCAATGGCCTGGTATTGTCATAAACATCAAAAACAGACAGTTTTAATGTGTCCTAATTCTTGAAAGTCATGGTGGTCTGAAGTAATATGCTTAAACAGATAGGAAAGAATACCAAAATTTTAATTATATACTTATATATAGGTTTAATTGTACATTAACACCTCCATAATGTTTTTTTTTGGGGGGGGTCCGGTCGTGGGGCCTGAACTCTGGGCCCTGGGCGCTGTCCCTCAGCTCTTCAGCTCAAGGTGAGTGCTCTACCACTTGGCTTTTTTCTTTTTTCTTATGTTGTGCTGAGGAACCAAACCCAGGGCCTCGAGCATGCAAGGCAAGCGCTCTAAGCTACCTTCCCAGCTCTCCATAATGTTTTAATTGAGTTTTTAACAACCCCTTTCTTTGTTGTCTTACATTATTTGCTTGATTAGCTTACTCATTTTTAGTTATCAAAAGCTATATTTTTTGCTCCTTTTATGATTCATTCATTCTGTATTGAACAGCAAAGCAGTGCTTCAATAATTTATATTATGATTGAATAGAATTAAAAGACATGAAATGTTTTGCACAGTGAAATTCAAACAAAGTTTGTAATCACCTAAATGAAGTTTTCCTTAGTGTATATAAATGCTTTGTATAAGTTAAAAATTGACCTTTTTTTTGAGCTGTCCCTGAGCTTTTTTGCTTAAGGCCACTTGGAGCCACATCTCTACTTCTGCTTTTTGGTGGCAAATTGGAGATGAGAGTCTCACAGACTTTCCTGCTCCAGCTGGCTTCACACCATGATCTTCAGATCTCAACCTCCTAAGTGGCACCAGTCTTGAAGTTAACTCTGCTATGAATTTTGTATTTTTTTTTTTTTTTGGTGGTTGTTGGTTGTGGGGCTTGAACTCAGGGCCTGGGCACTATCCCTGAGCCTCTTTGTGCTCAAGGCTAGCCCTCCACCACTTGAGCCACAGTGTGGTTAATTGGAGATAATTGGGGACTTTTCTGCCTGATCTGGGTTTGATCCATGATCCTCAAATCTTAGCCTCCTGAGTAGCTAGGATTACAGGCTTGAGCAACCAGCACTCAGATTTGTGTTCATCCTTTTATAAGAAAAGGGAAAATAAATGTTTTTGATACAAAAGTCTTAAAAAAAACTCTAGAATTTGATGGTTATAACTCACAGGCTAGAATACATCTCTAGATAAGTTACTGTAGAAGGACAGGTTCACACTGCCCTAGGATACAGGTTGCAGAGTTTCAGCTGATCTTTCAGACTAGTGTTTTAAGTAAACATGGAAGACAGTGAAAGAGTATAGATGACCTGGTGCAAGAGCATTGCCACTTTGGAAAATTGAAATCAACATGATTTACTGCTTAGGGGGTCCATGTTTTAATATACAAAAGACAGCATTTATTGCAAAGCTGTTGGTAATAGTATATTTATAACATGACTTAGGATGTCAGAGAAGGCATCAATTTAGGTAACAGAGACCCAGGAACAATTTTGAAAGAGGAAAATTGTGATTATTTATAGATATTGTTTGGTAACACTTTAAGGTACAAATAGATAAAACCATTTCTAAAATACTTGATTTGTGCTTGACCTTGGACGGAGCAGTCTTAATAATTGCAGAGGCATTCTGGTAACTTCTCCCATAAAATATCTGATTATCTGTTTGAGAAAAAGAAAATGTAAGCTTATAACTGTTTATTTTATATAGTAAACATGCATTCATATTGGGGGGAAAAAAACTTGGTTTGGTGGCCCTGATAATGATTGTAAATTTTTTCCGACTTAATATACATCTTAAGCGTTTAATGCATAAGCACAGATAATTTTTTAAATTTGTTTTCAGAAACAGTACCATACCATTCTAAAACAAAATGCATTAACTGGATTGATGGGGTATTTTGGTGTGCTGTTAATACCAAAGCGGCAGTGTGAGCAGCAGGAGGAGGGAAACACCCGATGTCTGGTCTGGTTCTGCCATTCAGGGCTTTGTGGTCTTGAGCAAGCCACTCCAGCTGTCTTGTCTTGGCCTCTACTTCTTTAGTTATAAAGCGTAGATTCCTCCAGCTGAAGATTCTGATAATGTCCATTTAAGAATTGGGATCAGTTTTGAAAATACTTTTTTTTTCCATACTATAAATTATAGGGTAAATCATCTTATTAAGTTTATATTTTTGTTATTGTTCCGATCTCTATCCCACTTTTGTACCCAAGAATAATGAGCTATGAATTCTTTTATTCACATTATATAGTTTTATAGTGAGAAGCAGATATAGAGTGTATTGCTGCAAGTGCTGCCAGAGGTCTTCTGAGAACACCATTTTTACAGTGTTCCCCAGGACTTAACGTAAAACTCTTCATGCGGAATGAGGAGATGGTTGGTTTAGTTTATGTACCCAGTGTTTTGCTGTTCTTTACTTAAGGACTTTTCTAAAAAAAAAAAAAAAGTGAAATGCATCTTAAATTATGTGACCACTTCTTATGGGAGTATTTAGACTTTTCTGGGATAAATTAGGTTGTATGTATTTATTTTAGACAAATATGTAATTTGAGATGTTTCAAGAGAAGGACCTGACTTGTAAAACTTTCCTAAACTTTAACAAAGAATTTCTCTTCTTTAGCTTTCCTTTTCTTATTTCTCCAAATTTCTTTAACTTAGTGCCTGTTAGATAAACATACTTTGAGGAAATAAGCCCAGATTCTTTTGTTTTATGACCTTGCATATGCTAGGCAAGTGCTCTGTCACTATCACTGTATTGCTATGATAGCAGACTTCTGTGATGATTTTGTATAGGCCTTGCCTTGCCTGTAGGTGTTTGCCTCTGCCCCCACTGCCCACTGTTGAGTTTTGTCAGGCTGTTTAGGGGATGCATGCATAGTATTGGTTCTAATATGTAAGTTATGCAGCACATAATCATCCATGATTTACATTGGAGAAAGATCTGTGGTATACTGTAGTACTTTGGCGGGGAGGGGGGGGAGTCTAATCTTGAATTTAATGTTATACACTATTTATCAACTCAAGTTGACTGAATAGTCCTGTTTTTCTGGTTATCTAAAATTTATGCCTTGGTTACTGGACCACATGGTATGTATATCTGGACATTTTTGGAAATGTGGAAATACTTTCACTGAATTTTTTTCTTACCATTTCCCATTTTAGATTGAGGGAGATAAGAAATAGTCATTAGACCCAGTTTCTGTTTATGTAAGGATGTTTTTGAAGTCTTTATTACACTATAGATATCCCATGAAGACCCACAAGATAAACTTCTGGCTTTCATGATCAGAAGCATTGTATTTCTTTTGAACAACTTCTTATTTTTTCTAAGATTATAGATAATGTAAATATGGAAACTTACCATATTTTTCCTTGTTCGCATCATTTTCCCAAAAAATTCATGTCATATATTTGGCTCATTTTTGACAAATACGGAGAGTTTTACTCTAGCTCCCTTTTAACTTAAGGCTTTGGACATAGTTCTGAAATTAAGAACACAGGCCCTGGCCAGGTACCAGTGGAGGCTGAGATCTGAGGATTGTACTTCAAGGTCATCCCAGGCAGAAACATTTGCTGGACATTATGTTCAAAAAGCAAAAAGTTAGGCCGGGCGCTGGTGGCTCACGCCTGTAATCCTAGCTACTCAGGAGGCTGAGATCTGAGGATCGAGGTTCAAAGCCAGCACGGGCAGGAGAGACCTTGAGACTCCTATCTCCAATAAACCACCAGAAAACTGGAAGTGGCGCTGTAGCTCAAGTGGTAGAGCGCTCGCCTTGAGCTGAAGAGCTGAGGGACAGCGCCCAAGCCCAGAGTTCAAGCCCCATGACCGACAAAAAAAAGCAAAAAGTTTGGCTGGTGGGCTAAGTGGTAGAACACCAGCTAAGCAAGTACAATGCCATAAAACCAAACCCAGTTTGGCAAAAAAAAAAAAAAATGAGAGAGAGAATGCAAGCACTGGAGTCAAATAGCCTGGGTTCCCATCTTGCCTCCATCTCCTATTGGCTATGTTGAAATTTGTCATGTCGCTTAGTTTCTATGAGACTTAGTTTCCCTGTTTGCAAAATGGAGTTAATAGTACCCTTAGAGATTGATGGGTAAGCACTGGAAGCAGTTCTTGGCTCCTCTTGATTTTCTTTTCTACTTTCATATTCCATTTGTTTCATTTTCTCTGTCTACTTTCAAAAATAATTTTATATTATATACTTCATGTAATCTACCTAAAATATTTCTTGGAACAAATCAGAGTAAGAATACATAAGTGTTGGTTTCTTGGCACATTGTATTTTACATAAAGTATAGCAATTAAAATATTCACAGTGGCTTTGACATAACTCTGAAATTACAGGGATTTGGGTACTTAACTTTCATTCTCTTTCCTTTTCAGCTCAAACACCCATCAGCAAACACATTTTCTGTATTTGTATAAGTGTGACAGAGGTTTTCTTAAGACACATTTTAATATAAGCTTTTAAGTTAAAAGTTTCACTATCATTTGAAATCTGTCTCAGGACTAAAGCAATGCATTCATTTAGAACTTTTAATTTAAGTAAATAAGAGCCAGACTTTTATTTGCAGTCAGGCCAGTTGAAGACATTTACAAAGAATTAGTTGTTTGTTATTGCTATGTGAGTTGCAAGAATGGAACATAAAAAAAAAAAGAAATTCTTTCTTCAATACTTCCTTCCAGGCTGACTCATCACTAGAGAGCGGGAAGGGCAGCAGCAGAGAATTCAAACCCTAAAGCTGATTTCTCCTCGCTGGGGCTCAGAGGGGAGCCATCATGAGCGATGTTACCATTGTGAAAGAAGGTTGGGTTCAGAAGAGGGGTAAGTGTTCAAGAAAACAATGTTGGTTAGAGTGCTTAACAGTGAGTGGTTGGTGTCTTTGATATTTTTTCTGGTACTGTTAAAGTGAACCATGATACAGGAGAGAAATGATATTTAATATGTATACTAAGGATTTTCTTATTTAGGAATTTCTTTGTATTTCAAAGTTACAGTAATCTATAATCTAGTTATGAAGTTAGAATTGACTTTCTGGTATGTTGTGTCCATGCATGTTACTGCTATATTTTTTGTTGTATCCACAGATTCTGTAATTCAGAGGGATCTCTTGAAAATCATTTAACATCTAGAAAAAGTCACTTGTGTATATTAATATAATAAATATGTAAATAAAAGTATTCATTTAAGGTCGTTTGGATGGTAGGTGACAAAGGACTTGGAATAGTAAAGGGGGAAGGTTTACCTACAAAACCTATAAATTACCATAAATTAGGTAAGTGAAATTCTGATGTAAAAGGCCAAGTAAGGATCAGGAGAGAGAGAGAGAGAGAGTGATGTATTTTAATTTTTCATTATACAATTTTAATATTTGTGTTCATATTACTTTACATAAATAAGCAAATATTTTTTATTATTTAAGAAAGAACTCTTCACTATAAAATTTAGTTGATAATCTGTTAGGGTATTTGCTTACATGCTCAATGTGTAGAATGTAGAGTTTGGAATAGTTGCTAAGCAACCACTGTTTACTCATGTGGCCAAGGTATAGGATGAGAATTGATCTAGTCTCAGAACATTTTAGTTTCTGTGTGTCTATCTTCTGGTTAAAAGTTACCTCTTAAATGTGATTTTTATATTCTTTAAGGGTCTATAGTTAATATTTACCCTGAAAACTTGTTATCAGTAAATTAAATACAGGTATGCATTACTGAGCAAATCAGTCTTATTGAGTTACAATTTTCAAACATCAAAACTAATTTTGTTTTTTTAAATGAATTGTGTGATGTGTTTACAGTGGAGTCAAACATTACAGTCATAATACAGAATATTTTCATCACTCCAAAAAGTTCCTTTCCTGTCCTGTTAGTCCAGTTCTTGTCCTTCAGCCTCTAGAAACCACTAATGTGCTTTTCTTTCCTTTTCTAGAATTTCAGTTAAATCCATAGTCTTTTCTGGTCCAGGTTTTTTTTGTTTTTTGTTTTTTTTTTTTGCCACAGCATAGTGATCTCCCTCATTTGTAAGAACTAGATTATGTATATGATATTCTTTTTTTTTTCTTTTTATTCTTTCTCTCTTTTTTCAGGTCCAAGATTGGTACTCCAACATAGTACCTGCCCCTTTTACTCATTGGCTAGTGCTCTACCAACTGAGCCATGCTTCCACCCCTCTTCTGAAGTTTTTTTAATAACTGATTTTAAACACAAAAGTACAAGAATGGAATGAATAAGACAAAAATTATACTTAATTTCCCCATTAACACTAAGTCATATGTTCAAAATATGTTTCAAAATAATTAGCCAGATCACTAATCCTAGTCACTACCATAGTTTAAATGATCCTAAGAAAGTAGTTGAGCCACAGAAATCCCTTGTGAGACAACTTTTAGAGAAAGCAGCTATATTGCTATGTATGATTTATTAACTTTGAAGTTTAGTCTCTCAGTATGTAGCGTTTGCCTAAAATTACTATTCCCGTTGGTTCATAGTAACACTAATAAAAATGCAAAATTTATAAATCAATACTTCTTTTACTGTGAATATAAGACATCATAAATGTTTGTTGTAGGTTGTAATAGTCATGAGGATGGCTTCTAGGATGATACGGTTCAAAACCAAAAGGATGGTAGGCTTAGAAAGACTTAGAATTGTATATGATATTCTTAACAGGGAATCTCAGTTACCTAACTGCTTAGTGCATAGGACCATATATAATGAAATGTATCAGCATGAACTCCAATATATGGAAACAAGGTGGTTCTTATTAGACCCTGTATGTAGTTTTCTATTGTTTTTTCTTCATTTATCTTATTTTTTTGTACCTCGTGTTTTGCATACAAGATTATGCAATATGTGGAAAGGAAAGGGAATCACAGAAACAGCAGGACGAATCAAAGCAACTTTGATACTCACCTGACACTATGTGGGATATGAACATTACAACTTGTCGGGGGGAAGGGAACAGAGTGGGGTAAGTGGGAGACAGGGAGGATGGGGTAACAATGATTAAAAACAAATGTACTCATTGCTTTACTTATGTAATTGTAAATCTGCTCCCCTCCCCCATCACCTTTTCAATAAAACAAACAATTTTTAAAAATTGATTCAGGTTGTATAGATAGTTACTTTATTACTTTTTTTTCTCATTGAGTAGAATTCCCAGGTCTGGATATATCACTATTTATTTTTTAACAGTCGTTGGACATTTGGGCTGCTTCTAGTTTTCAAATTGTTAAAGTTTTTCTGAACATCGAGTACATGTCTGAATGCTATGTTTTTGGCTAACAGTCTAGGAATGAGGTCGGGTCATATGAGAAGTGTACATTTAACTTTATAATAAGTATTTGTTTAACTTCATAATAACTGCAGTGATGGTATTAAGATTTGTTTTCATGTTAATTTGGAAAATACTTTCAGGTTTCAATTCTTGATGAAAGGGTTTTTTTGCTTCTTTCTGAGCTTGTGTATTTTGCTTCTTTAGTTTTCTTAGTTTGTTTTATATAGCTAGAGGTAAAATTTGCTATGAAGATACTTAGTTAAAAAAGCAGGAAATTTCACCCATTTCAAGTTCTAAGTTACAGAATTCAGTGAATTGCAATAATATGAAAGGTTTATATTAATTTACAAAACCTTATTTGCTTAGTATTTCTTTTTTTTTAAACCTAAATGTACTAGTCTGGTTTTTTATATCATAATAAAATACTTGAAAGAAGCTACTTTATAAAGAAAACTATTTTCAGCTTACTGTTTTGGAGATTCAAGGGATGGCACCTGTGTGATGCCATCCAGTTCTGATGAAGGTCGCCTGGCAGGTGGCATATGGCACATGCCATCACTGAGGCCAGGATTACCTCTTTCATAATAATCCTCTTGTGAGAACTAAAAGACTTCTATGAGAACTATCTTCCAAGATAGTCCCAGAAGCTTTGTGACCTCCCCTCAGTGCCATCCTGGGCACTAAGGACTCTGCAGTGACTCGCCACTCCCAAACCATAGCACTGTTCTCAGTGCATCTTACAATGTGATCAGTGCCTTGATAACCAAGTTTACCGTATTAGTAGTGAGCTCGTAATGCTACTGGTTTGAAAGTGGTGCAGATTTAGCAAGTGATTTATAAAACACAGTCTGAAGGAAGTGCTTTATTGTATCCCTTAATGTTAGTTATTTAAAAGTTTTTCTACATAGATCATCAGGTTGCCTGTGAAGAGCCTCAGTTGTATTTCTTTCCAATCCTTAGGTTTTTAGTTTCTTTTTCTGGCCACTTTTTACTGGGTGGGATCTCTAGTAGAACATGACATGGAAGTGGTAAGTGGACATTCTTGCTTTATTTCTCATCTTAATGGGAAAACATTTATTTTGCCACTAAGTATCCTATTCATTGTTTACCTTTTGTTAGGTTGAAAAGCTTCCTATCCTAACTGGCTTGCTGATTTTTATGAAATAATAGTTCAGCTTTTTAAAAATTGAAATAACCAATTTTTAATTTAGAATCTCTTAATATACTAATGAATTATGGTCATTGCTGGAATAAATCCCAATAATGATGTATTTCAAAGTATATTTCAAGTTTGAGTTTATTACTACCTTTTTAAGGATATTTGTTTATACTTGTCAGTTGATAGTTTTCAAGTTTTGGTGAATTTATAAAATTTGGGAAGTATTCCCATTAAAGGAAATTTTATAAGATGGATTATTTCTTTTTAAATGTTTGATTAAATTTTGGAGTTTTCTTTGTGGGAAGGTTTTGATAATACATTTTATTCCTTTAAAAAATAAGGGGGTTGTATTTTCTATTTCATTTGATGTTAGTTTGGCAAATTGTATTTTTAAAAGATTGTCCACATCTAAGTTGCTCATGTTAGTATTGAACATAAAGTTGTTATTGTTAAAAGTGTTTCTTAATATTCCTTTATCCTTTTAATCTTGCAGATTTTTTATTACTATTCTCTTATAACTGGGATTGGTATATTACGATTTTTTAAAATAATCTTATTAGGAGTTTTTTTCTTAGTCTTTCAAAGAGCCAGATTTATGCCTTATTAACTTAGTTTATCCTTTGTTTCCTGTGAAACTACTTTTGATCTTAGTTGTTCTTGTACTTTCTGGATTCTTTAGATAGAAACTTAGGTGACTTTTTAAACTTAAAAAATGCCTAATCTCATGTATTTATCAATAATATACAGGGTCCTGATCTTGCTACACAGAGGCTATACCTCTAGACCTTTCATACACTGGTTATTTTTGAGGTTGGGTCTCGCATTATTATGTCTGGGACTGCTTTGGGCTGTGATAGTCGTACTTGTGCTTCCTATATTGCTAGGGATGACAGACAAGTATCGTTTCCCTGTAGTTGGGATAACAGGCACTTGCCACTGTGCCCCATGGATGAGATGGAGGAGTCTGATGAACTTCAATGCTTGTGCTGACTTTGAATCAGTGATTCTACGATCTCTGTTTCCCAAGTAGCTAGGAATTACAGGTTTGAACCCCTGCCCCTGCCTGTGTCCTATAAGTTTTGATATAATACATTTTCATTATCATTTAGTGCAGAATAGCTTCTAATGTCCCTTTTGATTTCTTTAATTCATGGGTAGAACAGTATTTTTTATTTCAAACTATGGAGTTTTGGTAATACTAGCCAGTTGAAGTTTATTTTTAGTGGTTTTCCACCCTTAGATTCTGCCTTAGTTTTCGGCTATCGAGAGTATAGAGCTTTATAAAAGCTTAGTCAGAGGATTAGAAGCATAGCTTTACATGGTTGAATTCTGGTCATGAGTGAGGAAATTCTGAGAATGCGAGGTTCTGAGTTCAGTCCTCAGTACCAACAAAAACAACAACCCCCTCCCCCCAAAAAAACAGCAAAAAAGTTATAAATGGGTGCCAGTGGTCATGTCTACCTATGATCCTAGCTACTCAGGAGACTGAGAATTGGAAGACTGAGGTCAGAGTATTCCAAAGTAAAAAAGTCTCTGAGAACACATCTCCCAGCAAAGTATTGGAGGATGTGGTTCAGATTGTAGAGTCCAGCTGTGTGCAAAACAGGCAAGTGATGGTGTGAGGATTGAAGTCCAGCCCTACTACCATTGTAAAAGGGAAGGAGGGAGGGAAGGAGAGAGGTAGGAGAGAAAGGAAAATAAGAAAAAGAAAGAAAAAAAGGAAAGGGAAAGGCAAGAAAGAAAGAGGCAGACAAGAAAGGGCAGACTTGGTCAAGGTAATAATGAGTTTTATCTTGTGTGTGTTCACTTACTGATATTTTTTCCCTCTAGTTCTGTTACTTGCTCTGAGGGTGCTACAATCTCTATACCTGGGAATTTATCTGCTTTTCTCTATAATTCTGTCTTTTCAAAGCTTTTTATATATTTTGACATGCCATTAGTGACTGCGTTTGATTGCTGTATCTGATTGACATACTGGCTCATTTTTCTTTTTTTCTGGTGATACTTGGGTTTGAACTTGGGGCATCAAGGTTGGTAGGCAGACACTCTATTGCTTGAGCCATGCCCCCAGCCCTGTTTGCTTTCTTTTTTTTCTCCTGATAAGTTCTCACACTTAACTTCCAAAGGTCAGGCTTGGATCAAGAGCCCCTTAACCTCTGCCTCCTGAGTAGCTGACTTTACAAATGTGTGAGACTCACTTTTTGTTCCTGGGCTGCCCTTGAGCCAAATTCTTCCCCACCTCCACTTCTGGGAGGTGAGATGACACGTATGCACCACCACCACAGCACCACCCTGTCCTCTCTTTATAATGGTAGTAATCTTGAAATGCAAGTATCAGATACCAGTAGGACTACTCCAGATTTTTAAAAATCATTGCTTACATTTTTTACAATGCAAGCAAAACATGCCTGTCAGCATTTTTCACTTAAGCTGCTTCTCTTAGAGATTGCATGTGTTTGGGTCCTGCTTTTAAAAATGAATTTGAAAGTCAGCTTTTTAATTAGGGACATTTAATGGCTGAATTTCCTACTTGGGCCATTTATTATTTGTTTCCTTGCCCTGCTTACTTGCCTTATGCTGATTTAATGTCATTTCAATATGTGGTGTCCACTATTTGCTTGTCAGTTATGCTGCTGCTACTTAAAAAATAAATTGGGGGGAAGGGGGCTGGGCACTGGTGGCTCATGCCTGTAATCCTAGCTACTCAGGAGGCTGAGATCTGAGGATGATGGTTCAAAGCCAGCCTAGGCAGGAAAGTCTCCATGAGACTCTTACTTCCAGTTAACCACCTGAAAGCTGGAAGTGGCACTGTTGCTCAAAGTAGTAGAGTGCTAGCCTTGAGCTGAAGAGCTTAGGAACAGTGCCCAGGTCTTGAGTTCAAGCCCCATGACTGGCAAAAAAAAAAAAAATAGTTTATAGTATTATTTTTGATACAATTGAGTCTATGTTTTGTGTTAATCAACTTTCCATTGCTATGACAAATTACCCTAGAAAATCAACCTAAGACTAGGAATGACCTATTCTAGCTCAGGTCTCAGATATTTCAGTCTATGGTATTTTTTTTTTTTTTTTTTTGGTCGGTCGTGGGGCTCTGGGCTTGGTTGTCCCTCAGCTCCTCAGCTCAAGGCAAGCGCTCTACTGCTTGAGCCATAGCACCACTTCCGGTTTTGCTCTACTGCTTGAGCCATAGCACCACTTCCGGTTTTCTGGTAGTTAATTGGAGATAAGAGTCTCATGGACTTTCCTGCCTGGGCTGGCTTTGAACCGTGATCCTCAGATCTCAGCCTCCTGAGCAGCTAGGGTTACAGGCATGAGCCACTGGCTCCTGGCAGTCTATGGTAATTTATACCTGCTACGGCCATTAAGACCTGTGGTGAAGCAGTACATTGTGGTGGGAAGCCTTGGTAAGGCTGTTGCTCACCTCATCATGGTCATGAAGCAGAGACAAAGTCATAGGAATTACCAGCAGTATTTTAACTTTCTTTTCCTAGCTAGGCCCCATCTCCTAATCTAGTACCTCCCCGTAGGGCAATAGGCTGGTGACCTAGCCTTCAGTGCATGGCCTTTTAGGAACAAATGGTAATTTGATCTACTATTACTTATTTTGTTAGTCCTAGTAGAAAAAGTTCCTTGGCTTTACTTTTTTTTTTTTTTAAGCACAGTATGCTATTTACCGTTTTCTCTCAGTATACATTCTCATTGTGGATGAGAATTCCCCGAAACTGTAATTGGTTCTTGGAGAATATAAAAAAAAAAAACCCTTAGATATGATTAGATGGAATGGTGATTGGGGGGGAAAGTCTAAAGAGATTTCCTGAGGTATGAAAATGGACAAAACTTACAGAAACACTGTTCTGCTTCCATCTTATTGTTTTAAGTGATTCTAGAGTAATAGATTTCAACCAAGATGATTTTGGCCCCGGGTAAGTTTGGCAGTGCCTAGACACATTTTTGATTGACATGTAATGTGGGAGTGAAGTTGCTATTAACATCTAGTGGGTAGAGATTAGGGTGCTACTAAACTTTCTGTAATGCACAGAACAGTTACCTATAACAAAAATTTGTCCAGTTCAAAATGTCAGTATTGCTGAAGGTTGGGAAACTGTTCTTGGGATTATAATATGCATCCTTAAATTATCTGCTTATACACCATTTTTATTTTACTGTATTTAAAATATGTAACTTTTACCAATGTTGTTGTGAGATTTACCCCCCTTCTTCAGTGCCTTGTGATGTTAGATGCTACATGTTATAAACCATATAAGATCATTTTTACTTTAACCATATTTTTTGTGAACGGGAAAAGTATGATCTTTTATATTTATATACTTGAAGTTTTAAAGATTTCTTCCAAAGATTTGTTTCTGAGATAATTTTTCTTGAATCTGAAGAACTTTCCTCCACACTTGTCTTAATACCCGTCTATTGGTTACCAGTATATTCGCTGGAAAGATTTACATGTCTTCATTTCATCTTCATTACTGAGGGATGTTTTCATTGTATATAGAACTTCTGAAGTGATAGTTTTGTCTTCTTTTATAATTTTAAAGATAGCATTGAATATCTCCTGTCTACTGTTATTTCTCAATTACTATTTTAAATAATATATGAATTTCTCATGAAAAAATTCAAATAATATAAGGAGTATGATGGTTATTTCTTTTACTCTTTTCAGAAATAATTTCTGTGACATGTGACATGTTGGTAAAAATCCAAAAATTTTCTTAGTATATAAGAACCAGTAAAATAGGCCAAATCTTTTAAGTAGTAGTCACCTCTTTTCAGGAAGTTGAGATTAAAGAGATTAGGCTGGACCAAGAAGAGGGAATGCTTTAAGAAATGATACTTGTTTGCTTTATTCTATGTAAAGGTTTGCATCTTTTTTGTCTAACTTTATGTAAGTGACATCATGTCTTAGAAATTAGTTCATGCCTATAATGTGTTGTCTCAAAAAATGTGGCTAGTGTGACATTACTTGCTATTAGTTAATCTGTTCTCATCTATCTGTTTAAAAATGTAAATACTCGTGTGTGTGTGTGTGTGTGTGTGTGTGTGTGTGTGTGTGTGTGTGTCTGTCTGTCTGTCTGTCTTTGAAGTGTAGTTAGGGCAATTTCAAGTCCTGACTGCCATTTACTAGTGACTGTGGGCAGAATACTTGGTTGGTTGTACCCGTGGTTTGTCATCTGTCATGGAAGTAATGGTAATGACTATTTATATGGTCACAAGAATTAAAGATCATAATATATAATTATCTCCTAGCACAGTGCATGAGACATACTAGTTAATAAACAGTAGCTAGTATTTTCATGTATCATTATTATTAAAAGAATATTGCTAGGTTTATATTGGTAAATTTAGTATTCAGGTTCATTATTTTCTTCTGTGTAAGTTAGCAGGCTATTTGTCCTTTTAAAGCTTTTGCATTTTAATTCATTCTCTGCTGTGCTGGAATTGAACTTCATACATCTAGCTATTCCCTCTACCACTGAGATGTGCTCCCAGGCACTCTTTGTTTAATTGATTTTCTGTATCGATCAAAGATTATAGATGTTGCCAGGAATCAATTAACACAGTGGCTTGCGGCATCAGTTTTTTAATTTCCTATGTATACTTGGAGAAGATGATTATAAAACATAAATTAATATTTCTTTCCCATGTCTTTTCTATATATTATGCTGTCTTACTTGGGCCACATCTTTTACAATACAAAATTTTACATTGCAGTAATTGTTATTGAAATCATTATAGAAGTTCCAGTTTCTAGCATTTTTTCTGTTTTCACTATTATCTTTTCCAACACTTTTTCTTAGATGAATTTGTGCAAAAGCAATAAGTATTTTTCTCCCTCATTGAGAATTAAATTAGGCCTTTTTGGCCTAATTGTCTATTCTGGTGTTTGAACTCAAGGAGGATCTCATGCTTGCCCAGCTTGTTTGGCTAGTGCTTAACCACTTGTGTCATGTTCCAGCCAGGATTTTTGCTGGCTAATTGGAGATGGAGTCCTGTGAACTCTGTCCGCTGACTTGCTTTGAGTTGTGATACTTTGGATCTTAGGTTCCTGTGTACCTAGGATTACAGGTGTAAACCACTGGCATATGGCTGGTCATTTTAATTCTGTGGTTAAACTTTATGACTTTATAAACTTTAAACTTTATAAAAATGTTTACAAGAACACTAATTTTCTGATCTAACAGTTGGAAGATAAAATATTCTATCCAGAATTTATGTGTCAAGAAATAAAGGCATATATCTTTTCAATATGTAATATCAAACAATAGAAAACCCAAATTAAAATAAAGCTAACAAAAATTGAAAAGGAATTGACCAAAGGAAGCTTGATTTCTTTTGTAGTGAGAAGTTGGGTGATGCGGGTATAGGTAATAAGAAACAGGCTTGATGATGTCAAATATTAAAGTAGTGATTTAGAGAATGAGGCTGTTTTTGTATGAGTGATGGATAATATACCCTTTTAGTTTTAAGTCTTTCATATTCTACTGAGTGTATATATTCTACTTCTTGTATATATTAGTAATCAAGAATCTATTTTACATGTCCTAATTGTGAAGATGTGAATACATTTTATGAGCCTATTTTGTGGAAAAAATACTATTAAGGGAAAATGTTTAGGAGTTCCTAGACTCAATTTGTCACATTTATTTGGCATTAATATGACTTATTTTTATAAGGTATACATTATTTATATTTTATTTATATAAAAACATAAATTTGTGAGTATGTGTGTATGTGTGTGTGTGCTCATGTGTGCAGGCTTGTCCTAGGGCTTGAACTCAGGGACTGGGCTTTATCCCTGAATTCTTCCTTGAGCCACAGCTCCCTTTCCAACTTTCCTGTCCGGGTTCACTTTGAACTGTAATCCTTAGTCCTTAGCCTCCTGAGTAACTGGGATTACAGGCCTGAGCCACCGGTGCCTGAATTTAGAACTATAATTTGACTAAAGGAATTGTGCACCATTCTTTAAATGTTTGTAAATATATAAGTAAGATTTGGCATTCTGCTGGAAATAACAGAAAATACAGCCAACAGTAACAGAACAGATAGGAATTTGTTTGCTTTCACTTGAGGGCAAAGATGGGCAGTTAATCTGCCAGCTAGGAGATCAAGACTGTTTAAGCTTGTTCTTTCTGCTTTGCCTCCTTTAACTTGTTGGCTTTTTTGTCCTACTTGTTGCTGCAAAGTTGTAGCAGTAACAAGCCATACTTTTTTCCTTAAGTCACAGACCTGAGAGAGGGCTCTTGACAGCTACACTGCCTCAGTACCAGGAAAGTCGCAGCTTTCTCAGAAGCTCACGATCACACCTCCTTTCATGTCCTGTGGTCCAGAGCTGGGCCATCCTTGCCTGTGAGAAGTGTTTTTCAAGTCAGAAAATGTAATGACATGGGTACTTCACAGATTTTACAGCTTTTGATTCCAATTCCACCAACCCAGTAATACTGGATGAACCCTAAACACAAAATTAGTTTGAAGTAGGTGTTATATTTTCTTAAATCTGCTTATTTTAATGGTTATTTTTCTGTCATAGACATCAAAAACTTGTTAAATTTTATATAGTTGTCATTGTGATGCTTCTGGACTTTAACCTTGAGATAGTTTTGAATAGAATATATTACTCTTAAATTACACTTATTTTTACATTATTATTAAGTAGTTGTACAAAGATATTACAATTCCATAAGTCAGGTTATTATGAGTACAGTCCTTCTTGGTCTCTGCCACCCCTTCCTTCATTTTTCCCCATTTTCCCTCTCCTCTCCCTACCCTCAAGTTATGTAGTTCATTTTGCACATAATATACATTGAGTATAATGACTGCATTTGCTTAGCCCCTCCTTCCTTCATTCCTGTGTCCACCCTTTGCCCACCCCCCCAAAGCATATTTCCATTTCCTTGTATTCATTTTGATAAACAGTACAGTAGTTGTTCAGAACAGACTTGTTTTTAAAAGTTAGATTTTAATAATAGTGTTACCAGTGAATTGATGCACTTCTATCCTTTTTTTTTTAACCAGTTGGAGATACTTATTTAGCATCAAGGTATTTTTTAAGTCCAAAAAGATTTTATTTCTTTACGCTTTTGAAGAGAGAATGAAAATAGTTCTTGCAAAGTAAATGGGCATATCCATTTCTGACTCGAACAAACCAATTTCTGTATTTACTTAAAAACATACCGTGTTTAAGAAATTAGGGATAATACTAAGATGCAGAGACAAGAAACTTGCTTTCACTTCTACTTTCCTGAAGGTAAAAGACTCTTAAGATAAGTCACTTCCTCTGTCTATAAAGTAAGAAGGAATGAAGTCAGCACTGAGCTCCCTTATTGAAGGTTATGAGGATGAACTGTGTAGTGTAAAAGGCTTAGAATTATTCCAGACTTTTTATTTCTACAAAGAAGAGATGTTTATAAAGTGCTTTAGAAATACAAATAAGCTAGAAATGGACTTTTTTGGAAGTTAAGGGAATCATAAAATTTTAACTTTGAGTTTTGCTGAATAGTTTCCTTATTTGTCTTTGCCACTCAGATACTTTGTGTGTAGTAAGTCTTCAAAAGCTATAGCATACACGAATGAATGTAAGAATACAAATATGCTTATATAAGTAGAATTGTGTGTGCGCGTATGCATGCTTGGGCTTGAACTCAGCCTTGCCCTCTCAGCTGATTTTTTTTTTCCCACTCAAGGATGGCACACTACCACTTGAGCCACACCCCATTTCCAATTTTTTGGTGATTAATTAGGGATAAGAGTCTCAAAGACTTCTGCCTGGGCTGGTTTCAAGCCACCATCCTCAGATCTCAACCTCCCAAGTAGTTAGGATTTTAAGCATGAGCCACTGGTGCCTGGTTCACAAGTGGATTTTTTGGTGGGGAGGGTGGGGTCAGTTATGGGGCTTGAACTCTGTGCCTGGGCGCTGTCCCTCAGCTCTTCAGATCAAGGTTACCGTTCTACCACTTGCTTCACAGCGCCACTTCTGGTTTTCTGATGGGTTTATTGGAGTCTCACAGACTTTGGTGCCCAGGCTGGCTTTGAATCCTGATCTTCAGATCTCAGCCTCCTTAGTAGCTAGAATTACAGGCGTGAGCCACCGGCCCCGGTTATAAGTAGAATTTTTAAGAGTGCTTCTTCTTTTTTAAGCTCTTTATTTTTAATTTTATTTATGTATACAGAAGAATTGAACTGAGGCCTCATGCACACTAGACAAGTGCTCTAGCACTAAGCCTTATTCCCGCCCCCATTAAGACTGCTTCTTAAAATACTTTTCAGTAAAATTTGAAGATACATTAATATTTTTATGCTTGACTTAATCCACAAATAGAATTTTTGAGTACTTTTTATGGTAACTGAATAACAGGAATAAAAAGGCTATTATTTTTAGCTGGGTTTTTAAACAAGCTTCATTTTTTAATTGTTTTAAGATGGAAACTTTCATGGTTTTTGTTTTTTGTTTTGTTTTTCCTTTTGGTGGTGCTAGAGTTTGAATTCATGGCCTCACACTAGGTAGGTAGGTGTCCTACCACTTAAGCCAGGCCCTAAATAACATGGTATTTTTCAGGAAGGTCTTAACAATACAAATATCTTACATTACAGACTACAGGGACATTAATCTATTTTTCAGTATTATAGATCATCGTAATTATATCAACTGCTGTTATATAATGGACTAATCTAGTATTCAGTTACTTAAAAGAACAATGATATATTATTTCTCATGATTCTGTTTTAGTTTCATGGTTCTCTTACTGATCTCAGCTAGGGTCACATGTGATTGACTAAAGTAGCTGGCACAAATGAGCAGATTCTAGAATGCTTGCTTCCATTTTTGGTCATAGGTGACTGCCAGTGCCTCGGTTTCCTTCCATGTTGCCTTTTCCCTGAAGGGTAACACAGCATGAGGCTAATGCCTGGAGCAGAAGCTACTAGTCTTTCTGAAGACTGGTCTGAGAAATGACACTGTTCTGATACATTTTGTTGAGTAAAGAATTCATGATTGTAAGAGTCCCTTTCTTGATAGGAAGAAGAGCAATGAATTTGCCACCTTTAATACACCACAGTAGCATAGTGACCTATTTTCTTTGATGTTTACAGACTGTCTTTCATATCATTGACTTCCTTATGCTTAATATCTTCATTTTCTTTAAATTTTAGGGGATTTTTACAGTTTGTCTTCTTTTGTGTGCTGGGGAATGAATCCAGGGCCTTGTCCTTGCTAGGCCAAGTACTCCATCATTTGAGCAATGCTCCAAGCCCTTTTTGCTTGCTTGCTAACTCTCTCTCTCTCTCTCTCTCTCTATCTCTATCTCTCTTCCTTTCCCCCTTTTTCTCTCTCTCTTCCCCTCCCCCCTCCCCTTCTCCTTTTTCCCCTCTCTCTCCCCCTCCTCCTCCCTCTTCCCCTCCCCTTTTCTTTCTCTTGAACAGGGTCTTGCTACCTTGCCCTTGGTTTCAAACTTGTGATCCTCCTTCTTCTGCATACTGAGGCTGGGACTGTAGATATATACTGCCACAAAGATATATACTATCTTCTATTATTCAAATTTCTATTCATAAAGGGTTTTAGTTCTGCTCTGTGTTTTTACTTTTCTGGCTTTCTTTTCACATATCCTGCATATTAGATACTTTATATTTCTTCTAATTGTATAGAATTTATTAAAATTTTTTACAGGCTGTAAATCATAAGTTTATTAGTAGGGCTAAAGGAGTGTCAGAACCAGTAGGGTGTTGTCTACCATCTTCTGTTTTTGACATCAAGACTGTGAGACTAGTTTAGTGGGAAAAAGTGAGATTATCCCACTTTGAGGTATCTTCAACTGTTGGTCATCTTTACCAAACTTCTATGTGTTACCCTGATTTCAGTGGTACTCCTAAAATTGCAGTGAAGTTGCTCATATTTTGTGATTTAAAAATTCTGAAGATAACAAGTTGATATGTTAGCTTGACAGCTGAGTCAGTCTGATGAACAGTTTGGAAAACTATCTTGAGCCATGTAAAGATGGAAAGGGCATTAAGTTCCTTTTCTTTATCACAAATACAATTATAAGCCAGAAGCCACCACAAACTTTTCAGCCCTGTGATCAAGACATCTAAGGAGCAGGCCCAACCCAAGTAGAGCCTTATGACTGTAGCCCAAAATCTCTCAAGAAACTATTATACAACCACCCAGCTAGCCACTCCTGCCCTACAGTATATACATTTACTGTATTTGAAATGCTAACTTTTGGGGTAAATTATTATACAGCATTCAGTAATCAGTATAGATTTTGGCATCAGACTGGTTCTTTCCCTCCACTCATCTTGTAAGGAGGAACAGAGTTTCAAGTCATCTGAAAGAAAGGAGGGGCAGAAGTTAAAGCATGTAGGGAATGGACAACCATCTTAGCTATAGTGAGGCTAGGTGTTCAGGAGTGCAGGGTAAACTTGAAAGCTCATTTCAAGAAGCTGATGCGAGGGAAAGAGGTGTGGTGGCTACGTACATAGTAAGAGAAAGTGAATACTTTTTAGAATGAGATAAAATACAATGTTTACAACTTAGTACTTCTTTTTGGAATGTAATAAATGGTAGATTACCAAACCAAACTTTAAAATATGTCTCATCAGCAATTAAATGAACATTGGTGACATCTCAGGAAACTCTGATTACTTTGTATTTTCCTGTGAAGGAAAAGTGTCTTTTACTCTGTGCGTGTGCGTGCGTGCGTGTGTGTGTGTGTGTGTGTGTGTGTGTGTGTGTGTGTGTGTGTTAAAATGGTTACATGGTTTCTTGACCTTTGAGTTCAAATCACATCTATCTCTGCCTTTTTTGTTGTTGGTGGTTGTGGGGGCGTGAACTCCTGGCCTGGGAGCAGTCTCTGAGGTTTTTATCTCAAGGCTAGTGCTCTACCACTTTGACCCACAGCACCACTTCTTGTTTTCTAGTAGTTAATTAGAGATGAGTCTCAAGGACTTTCCTTTCTGGGCTGGCTTTGAACTACACTCCTCAGATGTCAGCCTCCTGACTAGCTAGGATTACAGGTGTGAGCCACCATCCCCTGGCTGTGCCATTTTCCTATTGCAGAACCTTTGGTTGATTATTTAACATTTCCAAGTATTATTAGTAATGTGAGTATAATGTCTAATCAGAAGGTAGTTGCAGTGGTAATTAAGTGAAATTAAAGTATGAAGCCACTTACTTTAATATTAGACCAATTAGAGTTTCAATAAATGTTATTTTTTAAAATTTTTTAGTATACTGTGGCATACATTAAGAGGGAACATTATTTTCCTGTGTCTTGAAGCACATGCCGTCCAGTTGAAAGTGAATGCTGTGTCATTTTTTTCAAGTCCTAGGGCTTGAATTCAGGGTTGGGGCACTCGTCATTAACTTTTTAGCTCAAGGCTGGTGCTCTGCCACTTGAGCCATGGCTCCATTTCTGGCTTTTTGCTGGTCAATTGGAAATAAGAGTCTCATAGATTTTCCTGCCCAGGCTGGCTTCGAACCTTGATCTTCAGCTCTCAGCCACCTGAGTAGTCAGGATTACAAGTGTGAGCTTCCAGCACCTGGCAAAAGTGTATACTTTTTTTTGGAATACCATTCCTGTGTTTTTAATTCTGCCTTACTTGCAGCTCATTGTTCTTGTCCTCATTTAATGTATTTGCTATCATATTGCTGGTAAGATGAGCATGGGGAGTCGAATCAGGTCAGATAAGCTATGAAGTTATATGTATGATGTTTATATGGAACGTCCTCATTTTTAGTCTCATTCTTGATCTGCATATTAAAAGTTTAATTATAAGATAATGAGTTCCCTTCTTCTTTGTATGACCCTGACCATACATTATATGACTCTGATCTGTGAGGTTTAGGCATCTTTTTTTTTTCTTATGGCCTAGCTTATGTGGATATTGAGGTTCCTGATAAACTGACTATTACCTGCTCAACTTAATGTTTGGACGATTTGAGATAATTGGAGATTACTAGAATGATAGTGGGTATTTGGTTATATCACTAATAATAATCTTAGCCATGAAATCTAGTTTTGTTCTCTTACAGTTAATTAATAGTAGAAATATAATGGTGAGGAGAAGCTCAACCTGCTTACTAGGTTTACCATTGTAGCATTTGCTTTTACCAAACAGTGAACTTAAAAGGAAAGACTAACCAAGGTAGTTGTATAAGTGACTTTTATTGTTGTTTGAGCAAGAACAGTGGACATTCCCTAGTACAGGAAGCAACTTTTAAAAATTGTTGGCAGAGCTAAGAAGTCAGACTAGACTGTCCTTGACACTTAGATTAAATGTTGTAGAGTCTGAGTTTCCTTAAATCTTCTTTAACTGAGAAGCAACATTTTGGCACAAAAGAAGATTTATTCCATTTATTTTTCTTTTTATAAATGATGAGCCTAATGAATTTGCTAACAAAAACAAAACCTTTATAATTTTTACTAGTTTCATCTTTTTTTTTTTAAGTTTCAAGTACACAGCACTTTAAAATAAGCTCGGCTGTACTAGCAGATAAACATGTTGGTTCATTTGACCCACAGCTACTGCATGGAGCCTAGAGGGGCACAGATTGTTCTTTACTCTGCCCCTGGCAGCATGTTTTTCTTCCTCTTGTTTCTGCTGAGGGAACTGGACTGGAAAAAGTGACGTTCCTTATTTAGGTTCACCTGCATTGTTGGGGAGGGGAGGCAGGGAAAAGGATTTCCTCACCATTTACTTATCCTTTGTTTTATTTTAATTCTTGTTGCTAGTATAAAGCATATACTTCCCCTCCTGTGCTTGTACTATAATAACCATATTGAATAATAACAACCATCATTTTTATTTTTGGTGGTACCAGGCTTTGAACTCAGTGCCTCATGCTTGTTAGGCTGAAGTCATATTGCTGAGCCATGCTTCTAGCCCTATTTTTCACTGGTTGTTTTTAGCATGGGTTATCTGTTTGCTGCCCATTGTACTCAGAGCTAGAATATACCTACTTGAAAGGCTTTCTGTTACTGGGATCACAGGTATGTTGTCACTCCCAGCTCCTCACAGTGGAGAAAAATCTCTTGGACTTTGTTTTGCCAGAGCTAGCCTGGAATCATGGTCTTTTCCATCTCTACCTCTTACATAGCTTGTCTGACAGGCATGTACCACCGTGTAATTGATTGAGAAGGAGTCTTGGAAGCTTTTCTGCATGGGCTGACCTAGAGCTACCATTCTCCTGTTCTCAGCCTCCTAAGTAGCAAGGATTACAAGTGTGAGCCTTCAATGCATGGTTTACCTCATAGTTTTACTTCATAGTTTATATAAAACTTAATGCTCTGTTTGTTACAAGTAATGTGCTTAAGGTATAACAAGTCAGAGGTATATTCAAAACATTCCCTTTGAGGATAAGCTTAAGTGTGGATACAAAGAAATCAGCTGTACAGTGGGCTTGGGATAATAGGTATACTTAACATAGAATGAATTTATGATAGATATTTTATGACATTTATATAAATTGCCAAAATAAACATAGGGTAAGGTGATCCTTAGTATGTTGAGATCATTTTTAGAATACAGCCAAGGTATGTGGCATCTATTATTAAATAACCCTGAATATGAAAGAGTATGTTTCAGCATACATTGTGTCATCAGCTTGACATTTCCTGCCAACACAGTGTACAACCTGTGCATCAAAGACTGCATCAGTATAAGATGCTTTTCCTGAAAAAATAATTTGTTGTTTTGGTACTAGTTTTCGATTAAATGCAATTGAGATTTGAGAATTTTGTTCAAATGTATTTATGTCAAAAGTTCACATTGTAGAATTCCAAAAAGCAGTATATTTTGCTAAATTTCCCACACTTGGCGTATCCTCCCATCCCAATGAAACTTGGGTAGGCTATGAGGGGAATGAATGCTGGGAGAGAGTAACGTCAGCATGTTTAGGATGAGGAAACACTGGGTAGATGTAATCTCCAATTCATGCCTGTGAATGCTGTCTCAGAAGTCCAGCATTTGCTATAGACTCTGCTTCTTAATCTTTTATAGGTATAATATGGGCCTTTGGTCTTTTGTTTGAAACATAAGAAATGGAATCTTTCATCCTAATCAGCCTGTCTCAAAGCAGACTGATCATTTCTTTCAAAGTAGCTAGTAATGTCTGTCTTCTAGATTCTCTTTCCTTCCTGGAGTACTAGGCATTGACCTCTGGGCCCCACCCCACCCCTTTGCGTTTAGTGAATTTTTCAGCTAGGGTCTCATGCTGACTGTCATGATCCTCCTCCTTTCATCTCCTGAGTACTTGAGATTACTAGCACTCACCACTATGCTTGGCCTTACTTTCCAGCTTTTTGTATCAATATGTGGTTTTACTTCTCCGCTAGGCACTCGGAAACAGTCTTTACTGAACTTTTCATTTGTTTCACACAATCCTATGCTCAGCTGCTATGAATAAATACTGCCCGATTTTCCTTAAGGTTTTATTAGCTCTGCCTCACTCATGTGGGCATGTGGCTTAAATTCACAGGAAGTAAGTGACCAATAATATTTGCCAAATGCTTAAGTCATGTCAGTGATATATGATACGTGTTTTTATGCTCTCTGTTCTTTTCCATGCTCTACTACTTTTATTTATGTGGAACATATGATTTCTATTGGATATCTGTGTTTAGTCTGCTTAGGAAAGTAGACCAAATATCCTAGTGCCAAACACTAGTACAACTTATTTTTTTAGTCACAGACTTCAATACTTTTTTATTTATAGCATGTGCTCTTTCCAAAGGATACTATTGTATATCATTTCTGAGGAAATATTTACTTTCCTAGTTTCTATACTTTTTTTTTTTCTGGTCCTGGGGTTTGAATTCAGAGCCTGCATGCTGTCCCTTGGAGCCTCTGTGCTTAAGGCTAGCCCTCTACCACTTGAGCCATACACAGTGCCACTTCCAGGTTTTTCTAAATAGTTTATTGGAAATAAGAGTTTCATGAACTTGCCTGCCCAGGCTGGCTTTGAACTGCAGTCTTCAGATCTCAGCCTCCTGGGTAGCTAGGATTACAGGCATAAGCCACCAGCACCCAGCAATTTCTATACTTGTAATTATCTTTTTGGCCACAAAATTAATTACCTAAATTTCACCCTTTAGCACAAGTCACTTAAAATAAATGATTACTCCAACTAATAATTGGGTTATTTTCTTTGAACACATAACTTTGCTCTGTAAATAGAATTTTGTTACTCTTTTGATGCAGCTCATGTATGACAGTTATTAGTATACCTGACTTTCTGGAGACAGTAGGCTATTAAAGTTGATTTCTTTAACATGAACTGAGTAACTATAATTTGAATTTTATTTCTTGCTCAGCAAAATCCAAGCTTGGTAGTATGGATTGCTGGGCTCGTTCTATCTTATGGCTCCACCATCTTCAGCAAGTGGCTCCTACTAACATGTTCATCTGCTTGAGGCCAGAATAGGAAAAAAACAAAATGAACAACACATAGAAGACCATCTAGAGGAGATATGTTAGTGGGCACTCCTAAAAGTGGCACTGCTTATTTCTCATCTTGTCCACTAGGATTTAGGTGTCCATATTGACAATTGGGGATCTGGGCAGCGGGCCTATGAAAACATTTTGGTGTTTATGTGGTAGTTTATCACAGTGCTTAAAAGCTTGTGTTCTTAAAGTCAAACAAATCTGAATTCTAATTCTGGCATTTTATGTACTAGAAATGTGATCCATGACAAGTATCAGTCTATTAGATTTAAGTAATAATACAGGTAGAACTACTTGGCATGTAGTAACTAGTAAGTTTTGTTGTCATGGTCATACATGTTTAAGGAATTTGCACATGATTGGTATAAGGAGTTTTGTGTGTTATAATTCTTTTTTTTCTAGTTAATGTTATGATGGGAACTATGAAAAGATCTATCCATACCAGACCTTATAAGTTATCATATACTAAAAGGAGAGACTAATTGGAGAGACTAGAAGATAAAGTAGAAACATCTTGTATGAGTAGAGTGAAAAGAGACAGAAAATGAAAGAAAGAGTCCAGAAAATTAGAAAACTTGTATAGAAGTTTCCTTAAAATGATAGACTTTAAAGAAACCAGGAGAAGCAGGGAGACCATTTAGTGAAATAAATCAAGATATTTTATTTTATTTATTTTTTTTGGGGGGGGGTCTGGTCGTGGGGCCTGAACTCTGGGCCTGGGCACTGTCCCTCAGCTCTTCAGCTCAAGGCTAGGGCTCTACCACTTGAGCCACAGCGCCACTTCCGGCTTTTTTTTTTTTGCTTATGTGGTGCTGAGGAATCGAACCCAGGGCCTCAGGCATGCAAGACATGCGCTCTACCACTGAGCCATCTTCCCAGCCCCAAATCAAGGTATTTTAGAACTGAAGAATGTATGTTTTCTCAAAATGAAAGGGTTTACTCAGTGGTTGTTGGTAAGCTCCACAGGAGAGTGCTCATCATTGGGAAATTTAGCTAAACCCACAGAAGAAGGATCAGGAGTCAGATTGGCTTTTGACTTCCACAGAAGCAGGATGCACTACCTAGAGAATTCTAATGAAAAGTTATTCAAACTAAAATAATCATATATTAAGCTACAGTAGCATAAAGATGCGATTGGAGAGAGGTCTCAAAAATCATCTCCCATAGTCTCTCAGGAAGTCAAGGAATATAGTCTATCAAAACCAGGGAATCTTACCAGTGGAGAGGAAAATCTGGCAGAGTGGCCAAAGGAACACCCAGGATGGTAGCTGTGCACTTGAACTTGACCCAGTCCCAGTCCAGGCTGGAGCAGGTCAAAAGAAAGAAGGAAGCTTCTTCCAGGAGATGAATGCGATAGAAATGCAAACGAAGTTTCTCAGACCAGAGAGTCAGGGCTGGATTGGGTTAACTATGTAATAGATAAGCCTCTATGGACAAGTATTTTGAAAACTAAATGAAAAACCAGTTATTCTGAGAAAAGCACCATGTTATTCAAGAAAGAGAGGAATTAATGTTTACTGCTTAGCTGAACACTGATAACCTATGCAATTATAGTCATATAACCCTTAAAAACTGATCTAATCAAAAGTTAAGATAAATCTATATTGAAATGGTGGGGGCGGGAGGTTGCAGAGCTAGGAAACAGATAAACTTTCTCATTTGGCTGTCACTAGATAAAGTACACAAAGCTTTTAGGGAATGAAATGTTGGAGAGAGGACTTTTGAGTAATATTTGTTTCTCTCCTGTAGATGAGGGGGGAAAATAGCCTCTCACTTTAGTCTTACTAGGCCAAAGTTTTGGTAGTGGATATTGATTTTGAAACAAGGCAATCCACATTATTATCTTTTAGGCAGAAAGATATTACTAGTGAGGGGATGTCTGGCAGTCTGTCCTTATCCACCACTCCAGGACCAAGGCTTGAATCAAATAACCTATCCAACAAAAGTGTTTTTATTTTGTGTCCCGTATTCCTAAACTTAAACATTCTGTCTGCATTGTCCCCTTCTGTGTGGTTTACTTATGAAGTGTTCATAAATCAATTCTTACATTTCACTTTGGGCCCTTCTTAACAGCACCTTTAGCATTTTCAGCAGCAAGGATAACTGGGGAGAAGCTGTTACGCTTCTCTGAGGATGACTCTGCTCAAGTATAGATCCAAGGGCCAAACAGAAAGGAGACTGTGAGCAAGTTGCAGGGGTTGAGGAATGCTGTCACCCTCCAGCATTTCTGGTTTAACTGCTTATTTTTGCCATCTGCACCTCCAACAACTTTAATGGCTGTGGGGCTCATCATGAACGACTGGTTTACTGTTATTTATCACATACTTACTAGATTGAGATTTCATAATTGTTTATAAGAACTGTGTTATTGGGGTTGGGAAAGTGGCTCAGTGGTAAGTGCTTGCCTTGCATGCTCGAGGCCCTGGGTTCGATTCCTCAGTACCACATAAGCAAAAAGAAAAAAGCCGCAAGTGGCGCTATGGCTCAAGTGGTAGAGCGCTAGCCTTGAGCTGAAGAGCTGAGGGACAGCACCCAGGCCCAGAGTTCAGGCCCCACGACCGAACCAAAAAAAAAAAAAAGAACTGTGTTATTGTTTTGTTAATTTATGCATAAAGGAGCTTTATTGATTATATTGAGGGTCTCCCTGAACCAGTGAAGAGGCTAGGCTACTTTACTTACGTCAGGGCTTCGTAGCTAGTAACTGTTCTCCCTCCGTCCCTCCCTTTCCTATTCCTTTCCCCCTACTTCCCTACCCCTTTTCTTCCCTCCTCACTTCCCTTCCCACTCCATCCCTCTCCTGTTCTTCTCTATCCCTCCTTTTACGGTTATTTTAGAGGTGGAGTCTCATGGATTTTTCTGCCTGAGCTAGCTTTGAACCATGATCCTCTGAATCTCAGCCTCCTGAGTAGCTAGGTTTACAGGAATGAGCTACTGGTGTATGATAAATACTGTTTCTAAAATAGCTGAACAGGAATGCTTAATAACTTGAAAATCCTGCTATTGACGGTTGCTGTTCTTTACTATATCTATTAGCTATTACACTGTAGATTGAGATACTTATTACTTTTATTTTCAAATAGAATTTATTAGGGGAGAAGGTTGAGATATAAGATTTGTAAATTCAGAGGTATGTAGAAAGTAATAGTTCAGACTTTTCAGGAGATAAAAACAGATATTTGTTCCTTTGTGCTTGACTAGCTCTAGAGGACAGCCTTAGATCAGTGCATTTTTTAGTTCTTATTAAAACACAATTTAGATTCCTTGATTAAAACCTTTCATGTTTTCTTTTTTTGTCTCAGAAGAAAATAATCTGAACTGTTCTTGCTGATATTTATAGTTTATAATGATCAGAAGAGAGGTAGATAGATTTCTTTTGTGATGATTTATTTAAGGGCTAAGAGTGTCTAAATTTGCCTTGGCTTTAATTGGATATTTGCTTCAATGTAAACCTAATTTATACTGTTCAATTCCTTTTTTCTGCTTATGTGGTGCTGAGGAGTCGAACCCAGAGCCTCATGCATGCAAGGCAAGCACTCTACCACTGAGCCACTTTCCCAGCCCCTAGAGAGGTAGATAGATTTCTTACAAAGCTAAAAAGTTAAGGTCTCTCACACAGCAGCTTTCTGAAGCTGTATCTAAATTGGTTACTGTCACAGTAGTTTGTTTTTTGTTTTTTTGTTTTTTTTTTGTCTGTCATGGGGCTTGAACTCTGGGTCTGGGTGCTGTCCCTCAGCTCTTCAGCTCAAGACAAGCGCTCTACCACTTGAGCCACAGCACCACTTCCTCCCTGTGGTTTTTAAACTATGACTGCCTCGCCATCACCCCTTACCTCCTATTGTCTCAACTTGCATTGAGGTAGGCACAGGCTATTTGGGATTTCCAACGTGGATTTTTCCGTCATTTGTGTTTACTGTAGTTCTTGCTGGCTGACCTGGGAACCATCATGTCCCTCTGCTCCGCCAGCTCACCTGAAGTCCCAGAGCCACAGGGTGCGTGGTGCTGGGGACTGGTCCTCTGGCAGCCAGCCAGCACAGGAAGCTTGTGAGAGTCACCATTTACAAATATGAAAGAGATGAAAAAGGTTCTCACACATTGAGTTATGCGACGCATTTACACCACTTCATTAATAGTTGTGAAGTTTGGAGAAACTATAGAAAAGTTTAAAGCCACTAGTAAGGAAAAGTAAATTTTCAATTGCATTCTAAATGGAGGACTATTTTCTCTAGTCTTGCTATAGAAAATTACATTACAAAATCATTTCCATATAAAGAAGTCAGGTACTGTTTAGGTAGGACAGGCTGGAAAATTATTATCAAAGTGTGTTAGAGAGTTAATTATTAAAAAAAATTTTTTTGATGTGGTTGTCAGTTACAGAAAAATTGGTACTTTGATGTAGCTTCTTGTCTGATTCCAAATGAGTATTGAAGTTAGGAACCAACTTGTTTTTAAAAAACAAATTTTGTGTCCTTTTTACATAAAATTACAGTTAAACTGAAACCTGGATCCCCCCGAATTATCCGGAGTGCCTCATTAGCCATCTCACATGCTTTCTCTCATCCCTGAAGTCCAGACATGTTAGTCTTTCCATTCCTCACATGGATATGTTCGTGCATACCCTGGCCTGGCATTCCTGGTCTACTCTTTCTTTAGCTTCTCATCACTCAATTCTCAGGACAGGTTTCATCTTAGTCTTAGAACAGTCAATATAAAGTCTACTGGCTGTTTGTTCTTGTGTTGTTTATTGTCATCCTGTTTATTGTTTATTTTTTCTTTTTTCCACATATTAGCATATGACCTGAGGATTCGAGAGCTGCGTTGTTCCTGCTGTGTTATGATAGCCCAGGAGACCACAGATACTTGTTGAATGAGAAATTGCTAATGACTTTTTGCTTAGACATTTTGCCATCTATTTGTTAGTTTATTTATTTACTTGTTTGTTTGCTCATTATTTATGGTACTGGAGCTTTTTTTGCTGTAGTTATTTTTCACATAGGGACTTACATTTTTGCTTGGGCTTGAAGCCATAATCCTTCTACATAGGTAGATATAGCCTGTATAGTCTTGATCACAGCATGCACCACCACATCTGGCTTTTCAGTTGAGACTAACTTTTTCCCCAGGCTGACCTTCAACTTCAGTCCTCCCAATCTCTGTTTCTAGAGTAGCTGGGATTACAGGTGTGTGCAGTCCTTACCTAGTTTCTCTTTTACCCTACCAGTGCAATTTTTATTTTGTGATGCCCATTTATGGTTTATGTGAATGATATGTGGTGTGTGTGTGTGTGTGTGTGTGTGTGTGTGTGTGTGTGTGTGTATCCATGTATATATTTGTGCATATATGCCAATACTAAGGCTAGAACTCAGGTCCTGAGTGCTGTCCCTTAGCTTTTTTGCCACTTGAGCCACAGCTCCTCTTCTGGCTCTTTTGTTGGTTAATTGGAGATTAGAGCCTTACGGGCTTTCTTGCTCATGCTGGTTTCTTACCAATCCTCAAACTCCTCAGTATCTAAGATTTTAGGCATTACCCTTCAGTTTTGATAGCAAATGATGGATATGTTTTCCTGTACTCTGGCCACCAAGTCATCTACAATTTAGTTCAATTCTAACAGTACCCAAAGTTTGTGTCATTTCATAGATTAAGGGCTCAATCCCACAGATTGCTCTCTCCTTGTGCCCACTGTAGGTACTGATTGCAAGTCTGGGCTACCCATTTTTAATGAATTTATTTATTGTTGTAAAAGTGATGTTCAGAGGGGTTATGGTTACATAGGTCAGATAAAGAATACATTTCTTTTTGAACAATGTCACCCCTTCCTCGCTCTCTCCCAGTTTTTCTCCTCTGTCCCCAGCCACAAGTTGTATACAAAGACAGATAAACAAATAAGATAGAAGGAAATGAAAACAAAAACAGCTACAAAATAAAAAATAAAAAAGACCCTCTTGTTTCCATTTCCTGGAGTTGGTTTTGAAAAATATTATTTTGTATGGTCAGATGCACATTGGGCTACCCATTTTTGACCTGTTGGCTATAAACTGAGGTTCTTATCACTCCTTCCTCAGGTTCAGAATGCCCACAGTAATTAGGAAAACATCTTACTTACTCTTAACAGTTCATTAAAAGGGATTTTTCTGATGGATATAGAAGAGCAACTAGAGGAAAACATAGGGTGAGGCACAAAACAGTCTTGAGCACAGTCTTCTATCCTGTGTGTGTCCTCACCAACCTGCTAGTTTTCCAAACCCTGTAGTAGCTTATTATATGAAGGCATGATTGATCGAATCCCTGGACAGTGATTAATTCAGCCTATAGCCCTTTCTTCCAGAGGGTGAAGGTAAAGTGCAGCTGAAAATTTGAATCTGAAGCCACGTCTCAGTCTCTTTTCCTACCGGTCTTCCTAAGGGACCCCACCACAAGTCTTCTCATTCTAGTACAGAATTTGCACAGCTGTGGAGATTCTTAGGGTACTAGATGCTCTTGCATTAGAAAAGGGAACTAGGCCAAATTTCATGATAAAAGAGGTTCTTACCACTTAGGAAATTACAGAAGTTTGGGGAACTTTGTGCCAAGAATCTAGGAGCTCAGGATGAAGACACAGACACACACACAGACACACACACACACACACACACACACACAGGCTTCAGCTAGCAACTAGGTCTGTCTGTCTGTCTTATCTCTTTTGTGTGTGTGTGTGTAATTCTGTTAAGGTCTTTAAAATTTAGGTCTTTAATATACTTGGCATGGTGTATGTGTGTAATGTAAGAGAATCAAATCTTTTCTTCCAAAGATATAATTGTCTAATTTAATTCATCACTATTGTTCCAGTTATATATTGATTATTTCTCTGCTGCAGTCTGAACATGTGTGCTCCCAACTCTGAAATGTCTATGTTCAAACCAATCCTCAATGTGCTAACATCAAGACGTGGTTTTTGGAGAGATGGTTAAGTTGTGAGGAAGCACCCCTACTGAATAAGATTCATGTTCATACAAAACAAGGAGCTGGTTAGCTCCTTCTATCTCAGATGGGTAGAGCAAGGCTACGGGGACCAGTTCTTTACCACTGTGTCTCTGGAGGCCTGAAGACTGGACTGTATCCAGGACTGAATAATGATCATGTTTCCTCTCCTTCATTTATAAGCTACCTAGTTTACGGAGTTTTTGTTACAGCTGCCTCAAAGACTCAAGACATTTTCTTTAACCAATGTTTGTATTCTTACGTCTCTAAAGGACCATTAGAAGATGAATGGTTAAAAAATATCATTTTTTCTGGGATCTGTTTCTCAAGTTTTATGAAAAATGCAGTTAGAATGTTGCTTATTTTATAGAATATAAAAATTTGATTCTTTTTTTCATTAGGAAATAATGTCTTTCATTAAAAATGTGCAATACAGAAGCATTTTGTAAATCCCATAGTCTTACCATCCACACTATTGTTGCCTTTAGGAGTCCTTAAATATTTGGTACTTTAAAAATGACATTTTTGATAAAGGAGAAAAGGGTAAATTATACAGTTTTTTAATATTATGAAATAACTTTGGAAGAAAAACAATAAACTAATACATTATTTAGGGGGGAAAAGGCATCATATAAACTGGGCAGATGCCCAATGATAAGATTTTTATCGTATATCTTTTAATGTTTGATTCTTGACGTGTAAGTGTGCTAGCTGCTTAATTCAGTATAATTTTAACCTACTGTGATGCAGCACACACTTATGCTTTGTATTTCCAAATCACTAGTCTACAGTATAATGATCCTAACTTTACTAAGTAAAGTTATTGTCGATCTTGAAAAGGCATAACCCTGGCAGCTTTACACTTGACATTCTTACACTTGACATTCTAGTGACTTTGGAATTTCCTGCAGTTCTTCTTTACATACAGCATTGCTTTTGCATATTTTGTTCACTTACATGTGTCTTCTTCATACTCTTTTTTTTTTTTCTTTTGGTGCTGGTCTTGGTCATGGGCTCAAGACCTGTGTGCTATCACTGAACTTTGTGCTCAAGACTAGTATTGTATGACTTGAGCCACGGCCCCACTTCTAGCTTTTGTTGTTGTTGTTTTGACAAGTAATTGGAGATAATAGTCTTATAGATTTTCCTGCTTGGTCTAACTTCGAACCTCAATCCTCAGATCTCAGCTTCCTGAGCTAGGATTATAGATTTGAGCCACGAGTGCCTGTCCATCATCAATTTTTAAGTCATTTTCTGTCATTTTTCTCTGAGAATCTCTGTCCTGAATTTCTGAGAGGCTGTTAAGTGATGGTCTCATCTTTTTTTTTTAAATCATATTTCATTGTAATAGTTAACTTCTTTATTGTTCGTATTTCTGTTTTCTTTGATAAGTTTGCCTATGGGAGAAGGTGCCACTTTCAAATAGTTTATTATCTTTAAATTTTTAAATTTAACTTATTTCTAGCTTATAGTCTTTAATTGAGAGAGAACTGCAGGAATTCAAGCACTGTAAGATACTGTGTAAGGACTGGCGTAGTAGACCAGTTTTACTTTGAGAGTCTGACATGAGTCCTGATGTGGCAAGGTGCAGATGGGAATGTTTTAATGGTCTGTTGAAAGCAGCAAGCAATATGGGATAGCTTCAGCATAGAGGATACACAACTGGAAGTGAATCAGGGTCATGGGAAGGGGAACAGGGACAGACTGTGAGATGCCTAACACTCTAGTTTAAGGATTTAAATGTTATTCTGTAGGCAGAGTATTGCTATTGTATGTTTTTGAACAAGCAATCGCTATGATCTGATCTGTTCCAGATAATTACCTTTATGCTTTCTGTAATTTTTTCTTTAAAAAAATGTTTGAATAAGGGATTAAATACAGATAGGCAGGCACATTTTCAAAATTGCTTGATTTTTGTCCATACCTTCTATGTAGTCCCTTCAACCTAGAATTCTGTGATTCCAACAATGAAATTCTTATTTATCTCTCAAAAGACAGTTCATATGTTAGTAATTTATTGTATCCTATTCTGTCTGCATTGCATTCATTTCTTTTATGACTCCTTTCATACTTTCTTTACAGTGGTTGATTTAACCATCATCAAAGCTGCTTCCTTCTACAAACCTTTGTGGTATTTGATTTGATCTAATTATATGACACTTATCACATTATCATTATGTGACAGTATTTGTTTCAATAAAAATTGCTTGGATTCCAAGAAACTTGTTTTTTGGTAGTCTACACTTTGTACTATGTGATTAGGTTTATGAGTTCCTTTGGTGAGAACTTATTTTTATTTGTTCCATTTACCAAAGCTTACACATAATAAGCACTCAGTCATCAAAGGCTTAGTTCAACACTGTGGATTAAAATTTGTATTTAAAGCTGGCATGCCTGTGATCTTATTTATTTATTTTTATTTTTTAACCATTTCTTTATTAATATTTTATTGTAAAGATGCTGTACAGAAGGGTTACAGTTACATGAGTAAGGCAATGAGTACATTACTTGTCGATCATTATTACCCCTTCCCTTTCTTCTTGTTGTCCCACTATCCCCTCCCCCACCTCCCACACTCCTTCCCACTCTAACTCCCCTCCCTCCCATCCTTACCTCCTCCCCCGAAGTTGTAAAGTTCATTTCCAAAATACTGTCCTGTGGGTATTCTTGTTGCAGTGGGTCATCCTGTGTCCTTTTTCAGCATTCTGTTATTCCCCTTCCCCTCCCCAGATTAGACATATATATATACAAAATGCAGGGTACCAAAATCAAGTACAGTGGCAATGGGGGATATGCCATAGGGGAAAGAACATACAAAAGAAACAACAACAAAAAATAGTCACATGGTACATTTAAAACATTAACAATAAAGACAGACCTCTGTAATCTTGATATCTGAGGATCGTGGTTTGAAGGCAGACTGGACAAGAAATTCTGTGGGATTCTTATCTCCATTTAACCACCAAAAACTAGAAGTGGAGCTCAAGTGGTAAAGCTCTAGCTTTGAGCAAATAAGCTCAGAGACAGTGGTAAGGCTTAGTTCAAGCTCATAATAGCACACACGCATATACACACAAGTTGGATTTAAATCTTGCCTGTACCACTGTTTCCTTGATTCATTCTAGAGAAGTTACTTAGTCTAAGCTATACTTTTCTTGTCTATAAGATGAGGGAGTGAAAGTACCTACTGTATTGTTCTCTTCAGGTCATCATAACAAAAATGGACTGGTTAGCATAACCAATCGCAGTTTAATTTTCAGTTTTGCAGACTGTATATTTAGCATTTAGCTATCAACATGGTTGGGGTCCAGTGAGAGGTATGGAGTCTTGCTTTCACAAGAGAACAAACTTACCTTAGATCTCTTCTTATACGAGCACAAACCCTAATGTCTGTCTAGAGGTCCCATTTCCAACTGAGTGACATTGAGGAATAGGTTTCAAAGCGTTAATTTTGGCAGGGCTCAAGCAATGCAGTCTATAACACTGATATTCCCTTCATGGTACTTTGTGACATGATACAGCATTGTGCCTGAAGCAAAAAGTGACATATTTAGCCTATCATTAGCATCATCATCTTCACGGTATAAATGTTGAGTATGGAGTATTGGAAAAAAGTTATGCTTCCTTGATGAAGAGTGTGTGATAACATTAAGAAGAGAGGTAACATGAAGAAGAGCAAGCCTGCAAGTATGCTGTTGAGAGATATTTACTTTATTGTCTTAGTAGTGGTTTGCATGTCTGGCTTATAGATGTACCTTAACTACGCCATGTCTAGAAGAGAAAGAGGCTATAAACATGATTTTGTGCATGTGTGGCCTTAAAGTTGTTTTTGTTGTTACTGTTGTTTGTCTGTCTTTGTTTTTGTGCCTGTCCTGGGGTTTGACCTCAGGGCTCTGAGCTTTTTTGCTCAAGGCTAGCACTCTACCACTTGAGCCACAGTTCCACTGCTGGATTTTTTGGTGATTAATTGGAGGTAAGAGCCTCATGGACTTTCCTACCTGGGCTGGAAGTTTCTCTGGTGTCTGGAATCAGGCAGACTCTTATTTCTACATTCTTTTTGTTTTTATTGATATTGTAAAGGTGATATACAGAGGGATTATAGTTACATAAGTCAGGTTGTTAGTACGTTTCTTTTTGAACAGTGTCACCCCTTCCCTTTCTTCTCTTCTCTTTTACCTTCCCAACTCTTCCCCACGTTGTATAGTTCACTACTGCATTTGTTTACCCACCATTTCTGTGCTCCTCCCTTGCCCTTCACAAAACAGATAAACTTATATATAAGGAAAAAAATAACAAAAAAATACCTCATTTCCATTTCTTGGAATTCATTTTGATAAATGTCATTTTATATGAGTGTATGCCCATAGCTATTGAGCCTTTGTGGTCCTCTCCTAAGAATATCCTCCTTTGTTCTCACTGTGTGAAGTCTAGAGTCCTGTATAATTTATCATGAAAACATACTGGATAGTATTTCTTCATTCTTTAAGACACTTTTTGGTGAATGATAGATCATAATTGTGGTGGGAGATGTACAAGATATCAGGCTAATAGAATTAGGCAGATAGCTAGTGGTTTTATCATTTTTACTGTCACAAATGTTTTCTTTAATTTTGAATTATCTGAAGAAGAAGAGCATGTCTCGGCTGTTGATCTAGAGATTAGAGAAAAGCTGTATGAAGGAAACACTTTCTGGCATATTTTATTTTCTGCATAAGGCTTTTTGATGAGTTATTCTTATGACAGGTTCTACTATGATCTAGCACCCGTGCTACCCTTCCCTCTCTTTTTGTGTGCTCCAGATTCTCACAGGCAGGCACAGGTAGATGTTAAAACTCTTCTTTTTACCTGAGAAACAGCATGATACTTTGGTGAGAACCTGCACTGGAATTAGGGTTAAACTGAGTTGAGTATCCAGAATATATTAGGAATTCTTACAAATATATTCTTTATATATATATAGGACCGTGTCATCCTATGACAAAATTTTTTTTTCAAATTTTTTATTGTGATTAAGTGGTTACATAATTTCCCAAATTTCACAGTATTGTGGGATAGTGATGTTTAGTTAAAGTCACAAACACATTCTAACTTTCATGGAGCAAATTGTCTATCACAGTCTATAACATTTATGAGTTCTGTGAGCTTTGCGATACAGTTATTTATTCCATATTGGGTGATATATACATTTCTTTTGTTTTGTGTGTAGCATCAACTGTTCACTCTTTCCCACTTGTTCCCTCCCTCCCATCGCTGCCATTGAGTTGCTTAGTTCATTTTGGTCAATGTCCAGTGCAGCTGATGGGTCCTGCTGTTGTATGTTTTTCCCTGTTTCCCTCTAGTTCTGTATCATCCTCCTGGTTTCCCTCCGGTGTGCACATATATACCATGTGTGTGATCAGCAGCATGGGGTTATTTAGTAGTGATTCGACCAGATGAGTGGAAGTCCTTTGTTTCTTAAGTCCTGTTAATTTTGTCGTATCACCTAACATTTTGGATTTAACATTGACTTATCAGGGAGACCATGTGCCGTTTGTCTCTTTGTACTTGGTTTACCTCGTACAACATGATTTCTTCTAGCTCCATCCATTTCCATGCAAATGCCATTATTTAGTCCTTTCTAATGGCTGCATAATATTCCATTGTGTATAGAAACCACAATATTTGGGTCCATTTATCTGTGGTGGGACATCTGGGTTGTTTCCATATCCTGGCTATTGTGAACAGTGCTGCAATAAACTTGGAGGTTCATGTGTCCTTGTATACTGGTTCCTGTTGTTCAGGATAGATGCCTAGAAGTGGTATGACTGGGTCATAAGGGAGGTCAATATTTAGATTTCTGAGGACCCTCCAGACTGCTTTCCAAAGTGGTTGTATAAGTGTACATTCCCACCAGCAGTGTAATAGGGTTCCTCTTTCTCCGCATCCCCTCCAGCATTTGTCGTTGGCTGACTGGAGGATGTGGGACATTCTGACTGGGGTAAGGTGGTATCTCAGGGTTGTCTTTATTTGCATTTTCTTCACCACCAGGGATGGTGAACACTTCCTCATGTGTTTCTTTGCCATTTTTATCTCTTCTGAGAAGTCTCTCTTTAGTTCCCTTGCCCATTTAGTAATTGGTTTGTTAGGTTTGGGAGGGATTAGTTTCTTGAGTTCCCTGTATATACTGGATATTAACCCCTTGCTGTGACAAAATTTTTTGTGAAACCAGAATTCTGGGATTTATTCTAGACTTTTTTCTCTTCTTTCTATATGTATAGATTTTATAAGCCAAGTTTCTGATCTTTCATCTTAGAGAAATTCTGCTATTGCTGTTCTTGTACTTCTTCATCCTGTGTATAAGTTCTTTGCATTTTTAGGATGTTTGCCTATTCTGGGCCTTTTCTTCCTAACTTTAGGAAAGTTAAACATTGGCTAAGTATTTTTCTCTGTGATTTCATAAACCCATGTGTTTTCCACACTCAAAAAGAGGCATTTGCCTTTTCTTCCCTTTTTCCTTCCCCTGTTCTCCCCTTTCTCCCTCTCTCCATTTTCTCCCTTCTTATCAGTACTAGGGTTTCAAATCAGGGCCTTATGCTTTCTAGGCTGGTGCTTCACCGTTTGTGCCATACTTCCAGTTCATTTTTGCTTTAGTTACATTTTAGGTAGAGTTTCATGTTGTTGCACAGGTCTGACATTAGACTTTAATCCTCCTGTCTCTGCCTCTCAAATATCAGATTCCAGGTATGTGCCACCACACCCAGCATCCATGTCTCTCTTCATAAGAGTTCAAGGTTTTGAGAGGCTTGTGCCTTAAGATATGAAACATTGTGATGTTTGTTATGTGTAATTTGAATTGAACCACTGCCTTTACTATAACATATGCACTATCTACTTATAGCTTTATCTTTCCCTTTCAATAAATTCTATATAAAGTAACTTTAATATCTTGAGAACCAAATGTAGGCAAGAGTTTCTGTGAAAGTGCCCTATTATTTCTATTTTAGAAATAATTTCAGTTTAAAATTATTTCTTTTTTCTTTTGATTTCTTCCCTATGATGGCAGGAAGTGTCAGCTGTACTCATTTTTGTATATTTAATATAAACTAGTTCTGCAAATACACGTTGGCTGTGAGTGGGTGCCCCTCCCCAGGTAGGTAGCAATGTGCATACACACAATACTGGTACTCTCAAAGGTTGGATACTAAATATTGTTGTCCTTGCTCTTTTGGCACAAAACTGATCTTTCTAACACAGTACCAGTCAGACTCCTTCTGTGGTAGACTTAAGGGTAGAATTAGTGAATACAAAGAGAATTAGGGACATCATTCCTACTTTTTATAGAATTCAGAAGTAAAGAGGAGGAAATATTTAAGTCTCTTTGGAGAGGTGAAGGAAAGCTTCCCAAGAGATATCCTCTGTGATAACTCTAAGGTTCTTCTCAGCTGAAAAATTGTGTAAATCAAATGCACCATTTTCTGCTGCAGTAAGGAAAACCTGGGTGGTTGCAAAGAGAAGACTGAGCCACCAGCCAGAAAGTATTGGCTGTTCTTGAGACCACCTTCTTTTGCGCGGCAGCCAACACTTACTTCAGCTAGAGTAGTAGCTTGGGAATTAAAATCTAATTCCTTACTAGATAAGAGATTATTTTTAGATTATCCATGATTTTGGTCTGAGGTAATCGAAGAAAGGATTAAGTAACACTCTGGTGGCTTTACAGAAGCCGGGGCAGGTCTTGTTTATACTCTGGTTAACCAGGGATTGAGGAGGCACTGTTACTTAGAGCTACTGATACATACTGTGTAATTGGCTTACCATGTGATTTTCTCTCTCAAGTCCCACTAGCATGTGAAGGAGCAGGAGTTCTGTCTAACTTGTTGGTCTGAGTACTTGTGAAATGAACACGTAGCAAGTTCTTAGCCGCCATAACAGGGTGAAATGGTAGAGGTGGAAGCTTGTTTCTATGGTTGAGGGCAGCTGGACTTTTGATTGTGAAGCAGAACAGATAGGGTGTTAATTTGTTTGAAAGTTTGGGTGGTCAGTGGGGATTTATGAAAATTTCTTCACAGACATTTGTTTTTGATACTGCTGGTAGTTTGTAGTCTTTTAAAGTTACCATCTTCTCTTAGGTTTCTAATTTTAAATTTAAGTTTTGTAACCATTTAGTTATAAAGAAAAGATTTTTTTCCCATTATTCAGGAAAGTAAAAATGTTAAGTATTTTTTCCCTTAGTCTAAATACAGCTGTGAAATGATGTATCACTAAGTAGTTTTAGACCTTAGATTGGTTTTGTTTTTTTAAATCACTAAGCAGATATGCACCAAAAATAAATACATGTGTCAATGAATTTACATTATTCAAAATTCTAGAATTAGACATCTGTCTAATGAATGCTGTTCTAAATGTTGCTAAATGATTAATAGTAATTAAAAGGTTAAATACAAGCTGAAGAAAGCTTTGAATTTTGAAATGTTTGCAACAGCTAGTAATCTGACTGATGCAGACGTTTTTGTCAAAGTTGAAAAAGTTAGAGCTAATTAATTTCTTGGGAGACATCTGATGAAACTGTAGGTGTGATAACATATTTGAGGAACATATGGTGGTTATGGGCACCTTTCTAATGACTGAACAGCCAGTTCAGTAGAGACTTTCTGCTTTCTTTTCTTTCATTACCATTCTTTGTTACTGTGTATTTTAAAACTAATTTTGTTTTCTAAAGGTCAGTACTCAGGAATTAACAATTTATACTTAAAATGTGAATATGAATATGTAATTCTTTCTAACTTGGCATAAATTTTAGTGGAATTTTCTTAAAAATGCAACCATTTGCCCCCAGTGTAAATGTGTGTGGCACTTACACAATTACGTATTAAAAGAATGGGAATTACAGTCACTTAATCCTCTTTTGCTCTTGAATGAGGACTCAAAAATACTGCCTATGATACATAGCATGGATCTACAGTTTTCTTATACAGATTTACTATTTGCGTTTTCAGCACACTAACTTCCTTCTAATCCTTTTCCTTTTATAGTTAAAAATCTTAGCTTTTTGAGTATTGCTTGATAAAGATGGCTAATTAAAAAGGAATCAAAATGACTTTATACTATGATAATATGAAATGAGTTTATTACTAAAATAACATTTTGTTTATGCCTTGGTAGAGAAGAGTTTGAAGTAGAAGTCTTGCCTACAGAAATACCATCACACCTTGACTCAGTTTATGTTTTTATTTTTTAAAGGTTGGATTTTATATTTGAAATTTAAATGTTAACAGAGATACCTATAGATATTATAAACTATATTATAAAAATTAACATTTAAAATATATTGTAAACATGCAATATATTATACATATACAATATATTTATAGTACATAATTTATTATGCTTAAAATATATAATTTATAATATATTTATATATTAATATATTTATGACATTTAGAAACAAATATATTACAATAATATATACTAATATATAATAGAATTGTATACATTTATAATGTATTATATTAATTTTTTATTACATACTTGTATTATCATAAATTTGAACTTGTAAGTTTGTTATATAAGATAATGATGTAAACTTTTCAACCATTCTGGCACACAATGAAATAAATGAGGTTGGGTTTCACATTTGAAATCCATATTTGGAAATATCTTTTTGCTTTCATAGTTGTTCAGATATTTTCTATTCAGATAAGTCTGTCTTATGTCATAATGTTAGTAAATGACTGCTATCAGGTCTATAAGCCAATGTTAAAAAAAATTGCTGTAAGTATTTGGCCTCATTGTAGATCAGCTTTTGGAACAGTGAGTGAGTAATTGTGGAGCAGTAGGAGACATACGTTTTACAAGAACCTGCCAACATCCTTTACCTTGCCATGTATCATTTGGGCTGCCAGGTGTGCCAAGGTCAGTTCTGAAATGACCTCGAGTCTTGAAGGACTAATGGTTGAAAAGAAGTGTTTGAGAGGAAGCATTCTAAAAGTGTTCTTACGAGTATGGAAAGCAGTCCATTCTGTGTGGCACATGATGCGCCGTCACAGAGAAGCATGTTTTTGAATGTTTTCATAGTCATCTGTAGTGGACAGACAGGTCATTGATTATATATGTCAGATAAAAAAAGTTAATTTTGATATTATCTTTTCTTACCTAAGTACTGTGTTTCTGCACATTAGCTTGATGAAAGTATTAGAAAGGCATCCAAATAGAGCAATGAAAAACATATTGCATATATTTTGTATGACTTTATTTTAGTTTTTGCTTTTGACACAAGAAACTTAAGAACAGATGATCCACAGTCTAGTCTGAGAATAAATGATTATTTTTCCCTCTAGGAATGAAAGATTAGTTTTAGTAAACATATTTTAAGTCCATTCGTGTTACCTGATTTAGTCATTAAATACATGCCAAAACTTTTCAAAACCTCAAAATTACCATGAAAATTAAATTTACCCCAGAAGTTTAGGGGAAACTTTAGTTGATCTTAATCATTTATAGTTGTCAGATAGCTGAAAGAAATCTTTCTGACTTCTTGCTTTCCTGTTTGAATCCTTTTATTTCTTTCTCTTGCCTTATTTCTCTGTCTAGGAATTCTACTGCCATATTAAGAATGGGTAGAAGTTAGGTGCCTGTAATTCTAGCTATTCGGAAGGCTGAGTCACAGTTTGATGCCAGTTCAGGCAGAAAGTCTACAAGACTCCATCTGCAAAATAACCAGCAAAAAGCCACGCTATTAGTGTTGGTTCAAGTGATGGAGACAGAAAGCTGAGCACATGTGAGGCCCTTACTCCAAACCCCGAAAAACAGAAGAAAAAAGTGAAGAGAGTGGACAGTCTACTCGGTGAAAGAGAGGTGCTAGCAAAAGGGGACCCCAGCAAATAATGTGAGGATCTGGTAAAAAATATGTCACATGTATGAAAATAGAATATAAAACCTGTTGAAACTGATTTCTTAAAACCATTTTATTCTTAAAGGTGTGAGGGAGAATGATCAAGGACATAAGTTTTGATCTGGGTAAATTGTATGCATTTATAGAAATGTAACAGTTAAATCCCCTTGGACAAATAGTATGTGCTAATGAAAAAAATCATTAAAAATATTGGTTTGGCCCAGGGGCCAGTGGCTCATGTTTGTAATCCTAACTACTCAGGCGGCTGAGATCTGAGGATTGTGCTTTGAAACAAGCTCAGGCAGGAAAGTCTGTGAGACTCTTTATCTCCAATTAAGTGCCAGAAAAGCCAGAAATAGAGCTGTGGCTCAAGTTGGGACAGTGCCCAGGCCCTGAGTTCATGTCCCAACACAGGCATCCAAAAAAAAAATCTGTTTGACTTTTAGAAATTATCTTAGTGTCAGAATTTCTCATAAGTTAGGAAATTTTGATTGCTGTCAGTAGATGAGACAAGAGCAGTCCATAGGATAAAGAAACCAAAATTGTGTTCACTTTTGCCGTGACAACAAAATACTAATTATATTTCTTAAAATACATATATATCATGTTCTTTAAATTCATTCATATTATTTTAAGAAAATCAAATGTCTTTTAAGTGAATCGTTATTTCTTTCTAGCTACCGTTTACCTCTTTACAGCTTATCAGACGTTTTGCTGTGTACGCTGCATGTAATTGTTTAAATGGCTGAGTGGGTTCATGTAGTATTTGATCTTTTATTATTGGCTTTTTATAGTGGCCTAGGCCACTTAGCATAATGACTTCAAAGTTATCCATATTGTAGAAAATGGCAGAAGAGCCATTTTAAAGCTGAGTAATGTAGGTTTATACAGGTAGCACATTTTGTTTTTCTATTCATTTTTAAATGTCTTTTAGTTTTTTTTTGTGAAAATACATTTATTTTGCCTACTTTTTTGTTATTGTCAATGGTGGGTGTTGAACTCCGGGTCTGGGTGCTGTCCTTGAGCTCTTTTGCTTAAGGCTAGCACTCTACCACTTTGAGATACAGTTTCACTTCCAGTTTTTGAGTGGTTAATTTGGGAAAAGAGTCTCAGGGGGACTTTTTGCTGGCTTCTAACAGTGATCCTCAGATCTCAGTCTCCTGAATAACTATGATTACAGAGAGAGGTCTAAGTTAGGAAGTTAGGATTTATTTTCTTGTACTCCCTGAGGATGTCACCCATCTTTGAGCTTCTAGTATACTTCCTGAAATGTTAGCTGTAAAAATAATTGTTGTGCCTTGGGAGATAATCTCCTTGTTCTCTAGCTTCTTTTCTTATGCTACTTTTTAAATTTATGCTCAATATTTATTAGCTGTCTTTTAATATATAGATATCTTTCATCAGTTTAAGGAAATTCATAGCATTACCTCTTTAAATAATTGTTTTGACCTGTGTTATTTCTAATCTGATTTAAATATATTATATGTATACTCTCTTATTCCTGTACCTGTCTTTTCGTTGTTCTTTTTTTGCGGGGGGGGGGGGTCTGGTTGTGGGGCCTGAACTCTGGGCCTGGGCTCTGTCCCTCAGCTCTTCAGCTCAAGGCTAGCGCTCTACCACTTGAGCCACAGCGCTACTTCCAACTTTTTTCTTTTTGCTTATGTGGTGCTGAGGAGTCGAACTCAGGGCCTCAGGCATGCAAGGCAAGCGCTCTACCACTGAGCCACCTTCCCAGCCCTTTGTTGTTCTTTTTTAAAACTTTATTTTATAGGGGAGGATTTTGTTGTTAAACTTTTGTGTGTTATCCTTGGTACTTTCAGTTTTTCAGTTCACTGCTTCTCTTTTTCTGGTTGTCTCATATATACTCCATTTGTCTAATGAGTTCTTATTTTTGGAATCATATTTTTCAATTTTCTTTTTGTCTTTTCTTCTTGGCGGTCACAGTTTTATTGTTGAGAGTTCCATGTTTGGCTTTTATCTTTTTGAACATAAATTCAGTGTAGTTGCTTTTATTTACCTTCTGTATTTAATGCTTTGCTTTCAGTGACTGAAGTCCCTGTAGGTCTGTTTCTGTAATTTGCTGTTTCATTGGAGCTTAACTCCTAGTGTGTTTGCTTGTTCTGTACTGATTATAAATACTGTTGATTCTTGATATTCATGGTATTATGTTATAAAATGTTGCCATGAATACTGAACTGTGGATTCTAGAGGAAATTCGGAGTTAGATTCCTATAATTCTCTAGTTGCATTTTCATTAACTGAACAATGCATAACTTTGTTTCTGTTTAAATAAGTATTATTGATCCAATAATATTGATATAATGGTCACCATCACTATAACTCATGACTATGAAGCTCATTTAAACAGCACACATTTTCTACATAAGGCACATCATAGGCTTCTTGTACTGAGAGACACAAGACCGGATTAAAACATTGCACGTGGAGGTTATTCTTTTAGCAGTACTGGAAATTGAACTCAAGGCTTTGCATTTGCTTGATAGGGATTCCTGCTACTTGAGCCATATTCTCAGTCTCCCCCCCCCCTTTTTTTTGCCTTCATTATTTCTTGACTGGGTATATCTGGGTAGGCTTTTACCACAGTCACCTATTTCCCTTGTTGTTGGGATGACAAGTGTGTGCCACTATGTCAATCCTACTGATTGAATGGGTTTCCATGTTTGTGTGTGGGCATCTTCTACTACTTTGAGCCAGGCATTTGGTCAAGCATTTTGTTGATTAATTGGAGATGGAATTTTGTGAACTTTTCTGATTGGTCTGAGTTTAAACTCTGAGCTCTGTGAGTAGCTAGGATTACAGGCATTAGCTACCAGTTCTGGGCAAAACATGATTTGTTTATTTACTGGGTATTGAAAACGGGGCCTGTACTAATGTGGTCTCCCATTAAGCAACACTCTCAGCCCAGGTGTCTGTTGTGTTGAATGAGACTGGCCATCTTGGAGAAGTTGAGATTAATCATTGTTATCCTCTTTTCTAATGAATCTATCCCTCTCCCCTTTTATCTGTTTTCTATGCAGCAGCTCTAGAAATTCTGTTACAAGGTAGAGGAGGCAGCTGCTCTGCCCTCAACCCCCGGTGGCTTCTTGCCTTGCTCAGAGCCTTTTCTGTGATCCCCAGGTCTAGGTGACCTGGCCCTCACCATCTGCCTGACTTCATCTTCTCAGCCTCTCTGTCCTTCTTGCTTTACCATTCCAGCTTGTTTGTGTTCCTGGGATATATTAGGCCTTTTCCCATCTCCACGTTTTGCTGTTTCCTATATTAGGAAAGTTCTCTACCCTGTTGGCTCTAATCTTTAATGAAGATTTCCTTGATGACCTTGTAGTATAAAACTTTTATCCTCACCAAAGCTTCACATTCACTTCTTGTCTATTTTATGTTTTTCTTCTTAGCATTTAACACACTATTCATGCTATTCATTTGTCGTTCATCAGAAGATGGACCTGAGAGCAGTGATTTTTTTTCCTGCCATGTTCTTAGTGCTTGTCAAAAAGTAGGACACTTGATATTGTTGAATGGATAGTAAGCGAAGGAAGGAAATGTACTACTGTAGCCTGTAAGAGTTTTAACTGTTAATTAGATAACTGTATAAAATGAAAATGTACAATTACAAATGCAGAGATGCTTTCACTTTATATTTTGAAATAATTTTTAAGAAGTTTCATTGTATAGCTGATGTACAGAGGGGTTACAATTACATAAGCCAGGTAACGAGTACATTTCTTTTTGAACAGTGTCACCCCTCCCTCATTTTCTCCCAGTTTTTTCCCTCCTGACTTTGAAATAATTTTATACCTAGAAGTTGTAAGACTAGTAGTTTTCTCTCATGCTTCATTTTAGGGTAATGCTTATTATTCTTAAATATTTTTGTGCACTTTTATGAAAAGAGATTCTATTATATAAGAAGAGCATGGGGTTGAAAGTCTGGCTCAGTTGGTAGAACACTAGCCAGTGAGCAAAAGCATCAGATACCAAGTTCGAGTTCCAGTCTTAGACCTCAAAGAAAGAAAACAACAATGACTAAGGCAAGAAATTCATATTGATAGGTCAGTTACTGCCGTGTATGTATCAATTCCTCTAAGATTTTTGCCAGTCCTTGCTGGAGAATTCTACTTCAGTATCTTACATTATATTTGCTTGGCAGAGTTCTTAATTCTTTTCAGCTGGAATGACTCTTAGAATTTGTCTTTCATGGCCTTGATGGTTTTCAGTTCGGTAGAATGTCCCATACTTCAGGATCTGTCTGATGTTTTTTCACGTTTAGATAGAGGTGATACATTTTGGGTAGCAACATCATAGAACTAATGTCTTTGTTTGGTTTTGTAATCCAGGTTTTTCTTGAGCTGAAGATCCTCCTGCATTAGCTTTCTATGTGGTGGGTGATAAGTCTGTGCCTGCCACACCAGTCTCCACTGTTAGTATTGTAATATGTAGATTGTCTCACCCTCAGCTAGTGGGACTGAATTTTTTAGTAATTGAAAACCACTTTGCAGGTGGTTTCTTGGTTTATAATAAGAGGTCTGCTCCTGATAGCATGTAGGTCCTCAGAATGCTTTTCTCTGTTGTAGACAACCCTGCTATAAATAGTTGTTAAATTTGAAGATACTGCATAAAGATTTACTTATCTAAACAAAGCTGGTCAGTATCAGGTTTAGGGCTACAATGTCGCCTAAATCTAGGACCTTACAGAGAGGGGGAAGAGCGTTCAAGGTTTTAGTCCCATTTCCCAGGTGCAGAATTGGTCCAAAGTAAGTGTCTGAAAAGGGTAGATACACCTTTGGTAGAATTCCTCCCTGTTCCCAGCACATACTCTTCTCTCATATCATTTTTCTACCAGTTTCAAGGTCTTCATACTTCTTCCACTCTTGATCTTCCTTAAACTTTCTAAATGTTTCCTTTAGGCATGTTTCCTTTGGCCTTTGAATCCCAACGTATGCGTTAGAATGTGATGTGCTTCTTTTTTTCCTGGTACTCTTAGGCTTGGTGCCAAAAGAGAAAGGCATCTGCAGGCACTGCAGAGGGCAAGGAGTTAAGCGCAACCAAGGAAGTGCTGCAGAGACTTGGCTAGCATGACTGAGAGCTGGGCTACAAACATGAGACAGAGCACATAAATAATGGATTGCAGATAACGATCTCAGTTTCTCACACAGAAGGGGGAAAGCTAGAATAACTTAGTGGTATTAGTCAGGGATGAGATATTAATGCTAACTCAATTTTCAATATATAGGTACAGAAAATAAAGTATAATTATGTTTTTCATCTATACACACACACACACACACACACACACATTTCCCTAATTCTGTTATTAAAACAAGACTGGTATCAGTCAAAAATAACCAAATCAAAAAATGACTGGTAGATTGGCTTAAGGGGTAGAGCATGTGCTGTGGCAACTGTGAAACCCTGACTTCAAACCCCAATCCTGCCAAGTAAAAGAAAAGAAAAAAAAAGTTCTATTTGAGTTTGAAGTAATAAAAAGTTAAAATACCAGATATAAGATATGTGTAGTTGAAATAAAATTGTTTTAAAAATTAGATTTGAAGTGATTGTTAATAGGAACAATTATTTTATCTATTTTAAGGTAAGATTAATTTAACAAAACTATTATTACATGAAGTTTAGGTAATGAACATGGATGGTATACCATTGTATTATTTAGTGAATCAGTTATCAAAAGGCCAAATTGGTGTTATCAAGTAGAAAGTATGTTCCTTTGGGAACCAGAGCTGCTTGGAGAGCACAGAATCAGCATTTAAAGACATTTCAAATGACGCCATGCCACTTCAATGGGTGCACTATCAGATACACACAGGCTTGATTTTGGGTACATATATATTTTTGTGCTTTTCAGAATTGAGAATTTTTTCTTAGCTAAAAATGTTTGCTCAGTGAGTGATTATTGGTTTTATGCCAAAAGTAAGAGATACTTTCAGTTGAGTCAAATAAGAAGGCCTTCTGACAAGCTGTCTGACCCAGCTCAGCAGCTGTCTTGAGTGGCTCTTCACACTTGTGTTTTCTCCTCCCCTTTGCTGGAACTAGTAGATCTTGATGGGATACAGTATCAATGTGAATAACAGACTGGTTAATCAGAGTGTCCTGGTGAAGGACTTTGTAGCTCCATGACTGAAGTTCGTGGAACCAGCCAGCCTCAGGCACTGCATGCTACTTCTCTGTTCTCCCCTGTAGCCCTTCTGCCTCTGCAAGCCATATTCTCCCATGCCTGCATTTTCTTTTAACTCTTCCATGCCTGCTTCAGGCCTTTTCTTCATACAAAGGTTCATTCAACAAGAAACGTTTCTCCCTTCCTCATGCTGTATTTCTGAATTTGGCTTCTTGAATTTCTCCCCATCTAAAGTGTCCCGTAACAGTGAACTAGATTTGCCAGTGTTGTGTACCCATGCAGAGTAGTCAGACCAGACCCTCTCTCCATTAGACTAAAAAAAGAAAAGAAAACAGCCAAACAAATAGCTTATTGTTTAGCTAGACACTAGTAATTCATGCCTATAATTCTTGGTACTCAGGAGGTTGTGATCGTCAGGATTGAGATTCAGAACCAGCCCAGGCAGAAAAGTGAGAGACTCCAAAATACCAGCATAAAGCTGGGCCAGCATGGTGGAGTACCAGCTGAGCAAGCTGAATAAGTGTGAGGCCATGAATTGTTTTGAAAGGTAGTATGTTTCAATTCAGAGCATTTTGAAAAAATACCCAGAATTAGAGGAAAATGCACAGAATTGCTGCCTTTGGAAAATACTCAGGTTGGGTTGAGGAATGAAGGCGTACAGTATTTGCAAGTGACATGGTATAGCATTAAAAGATGTTAAGACATCTAAAATTGACAAAATGTATGCAAATATATAAAATTTCATATATTGGAAACACTGTGTTATGATTGGAAAAAATTAGAACAAGCTTAAATGAAGTAGCTTAAAGCAGTATTCTGAAGGAAGAGAAGATTATCAGAATGTAAATCTGGGCTAGATTTATAGACATTAATTTTTACTTATTAACTACACTGCTTTTTTTTTTTACAAACACATCTTTGCTGCTTTATTTTGCTGAAATGTATATGAGGACCATATTGCACTTAGACTCAGTGAGAAGTAGTTAGAGGAAGAGTTGGAAAGGATGTAAGAAGAGAATAAAAAGATTACTGTAGAAGCTAAGGGAAAGCAATAATTCTCATGTAAGGAGAATGAAGCCTGTAGAAACCACTGATTAGAATCTCATTGGCTACCTTAGATCAGTGCCAATAGAAGAGTTTGCCAGGAATTGAGGAAGGAAAGGATACTGAAGAAATGGGGAAAGTTGTTACAGATACTTCCTTGAGTTATTTTTTGATAAAAGGAAAGAAAATATACTTCAGATCAGAGAGAGATCCTTTGGAGTGGAAGTATATTGAGCAAGTTTGCAGGTTGTAGGGAAGGCGTCAGAATGCAGAGGGAAATTGTGAAGGTTCAAGAAAGATATAATGAAAGACATAACCAATCCCAGAGAAAAGTAACAATAAAATGAGAGACATAGAAAAGTACTTAGGACTTTGAAAAGGGTGGTATAAATGAGTAAGGGAGTGTTTCAAATAGGGAACTAGAACTTTGGAATTAGACTCAGTGTTTTTTAATCTCCAAGGAAGTAGGGTAATGATAATAGGAGGGAGAAGATTTTGAGTAAGGTGAAGATGATGTGACATCTTTTCCTAAAGGAAAATAATCATGTGATCAAGTCAACTAGAGATTAACAAAATAATTTCCAGAGTTGCATGAATTTAAGGTGGGTTTATTTAGCTTAAGTTTTATGATTTAATGTAGCAGCACTTAGAAGAGTTACACTGAAAATAGATTATATATATAGGGTAAGGATTGAAAGCATGGATACTATTATAAGAAAAAGTAAATGAAAAAAATAGATTGATGATATGAAAATGAGTTGCCTGAGTTGGAACTTTAGAGCTAGGAACAGAATAGAGGACTCAAGGTGATAAGAGAAAGAAAAGAGAAGTTGATTGGGAGTGAAGAAATTGTAATATGAACCTAGAGTATCGAAGGTAGAATATTCATGCAACAGTAATTAAGTGCTTACAGTATGCTAGATACTGTTCATTTTTATTACAAGAAATGAAGTGTGAAGTACACGCTGTTCAGTAAACTTGCCACTAGATGTCACCGTGACTCACATCGTAAGTCTAGACTTAAGATTTCAGGCTTTGAAAGTCAGTTTTGTACATTATATCCAGGCAGATCCTAGTAACCTCTTAAGGGTCTATGGAGATCAATTTTTTGTTATCCTGGTATATCATCTATACAACATCTTTTAAAGAAAAACCGCTCTAGAACAAAACTAAGCTGGCAGATTTGAAAAGTCCGTGTGATTGATACTGCCTTTGTGTTTTTTAATATGTTAATCACACTGAGTAGTAATACTTATTACTCCTTTGAGCTTTAAGTGTTTGTGAAGTTAATTTTATTTTCTTAATATTAAATTATTTGTTAAACTGGTTCTGCTTATATGGAGACTCATATACTTTTGCATGCAGGTATAAAGGTACTCATTTCTTAAGTAGTCCAGTTTATGCATATCCACATCAAATGTGTGAATCCATATTCTGTTCTGTAATAGAAGGAAGCCTGCATTGTCTACTAAGGGTCTTGTTTAGAAAACTTGGCAGGTTTCCTGCTACCAGCAACTTTTCTCATCTTGATTTTTTCAAAGCCTCTGAACAGTTTGCTTTTTTGTGTGTGCCAGTCCTAGGGCCTGAGTGTAATCCCTGATCTCCATCTCTGTCTCTGTTCCTCTCCCTCTCCCTCTCTTTCCCTCTCTCTCCCTCTACTCTCTCCTGTCTCCCTTTTCCCCCCTTCTTCCCCCTCTCTGCTCCTCCCTCTCCCCCCTCTATTCCTTCTCTTCTCTCTGTCTCCTCTCTCTCCCCTGTGTCTCCTCTCTCTCCATCACTTGAGCTATACCTCCTGTTATGACTTTTTTTGGTGGTTAATTGGAGAAAGAGTCTCACAGGCTTTCCTACCTGGGGTTGCTGTCCTCAGATCTCAGCCTCCTGAGAAGCTATGATTACAGGCATGAGCCACCAGTGACCAACTGAATAGTTTGTATTTGCATTTAAACACATAGAAAAAACAGATAACAGATTGACTTACCTAGAAACGTATTTAACACTATCCAGACACAATGTATATTTTTTAAAGTATATTTATAACCCTATATTTTCACTTGTAAATTTTTCTTCATCTGAACACAGGGTAGAGGTGAGGTTATGTGGCATTATTAGAATGGTTGAGTTTCAATATAAAGCAATTTGCAGCTCATTATGCTGGGAAAAGCATATTGCTAAGTTTTTTTGCCTGTGATGTGTCTAATCACATACCCTATGTTTTCTACATGGCTCCTTTCATTGCTGACTCACTTAACGCTTGACTCATTATGATCTCGTAGCCAGGCAGGTATAAAAAAATACTGATTTTTCTGAAGTGTAGTAAGTGTATTCCTTTTCATTTTTACTGTGTTTACAGACAGAGGTAGTTTATATTTTAGTTTTCTTTGGTGTCTCCCAGTGTACTACTTGCCTTTTCACTTGGAAAGGCACTTGCTTGTTATAGTCTATATAAGCACACATGTTAATTAGGAAATCTCTTTGCATGAAACATGGAACCTGAGGCATAGACTGATCGGATACAATGAAGGGAAAACCTGCATTATTTGGAATAACTGTAGAAGGCAGAAGATGCCATTGAAATTTGCATAAAAGTCTTCCTTAACTGGATACTTGGTCTTTCATTGGATTTTAGGACCAAATTTTAGGTATGTAGTGTATATTTCTATATGTAATTGTACTATATAGTATGCATAGTGTGTATGTTTATATATATACACACTTTATAAACAGTGACAACATATATAGTATATGTATACATATACTATTATATATACACATACTGTGTGTGCATATAAAATAGTATATGTATACATATACTATTATATATACACACACTGTATGTGCATATATATATATATATATATATATATATATATATATAATTGTCACTGAATTACAGACTGACTTAGAAAAAGCATTAAAGTGTGGTTCAGAAATTGTCCATTAATGAAATTTCTCTCAAAGTTATTTTGTATGTACTGTTTTGTTCTCAAGTTCAGGTTGTAAAATAACTTTCAAAATGAAGCTTTGTTCTAATGTTTTTTATTTGTACAAGGAAAATTTTCACTTTATTTCTTTGGAGTTTTACAATGAAAATATTATATGTTTCTTTTGGGGACTGCATTCCTTTGTTTTGCTGAGAGCAATCAGTTTATTTAGATAATAGACGTCTATACTCCTTCTCTAATCCCCAAGGCCTTCACCTCCATTAGGAACAAATGTACATTTTTGTGTGGTTGAAATAGCTTCCTGGGCATGTGAAAACGCTTTTGACATCATTATTTGGGGGCTCCCGTCCTCCCAGTGGAGTCGCAGTCTGACACAAAAACTTTGCAGCTGGTGAGCTCCCAAAGCCCCTTTTGATGATTGTGGTTGGACTCAGCGTGGCAGCTTGCAGTTGTTCCTTCCCTGTACTGGCCGGCCCAACTCTCACGTTCACGTTCTTCCCGACAATAGGAATTCTCCAGAGGTAACACACAGGGCTGAAGATTGCTATGCCTTCTTTGTCCTCTGTTCTTCTGAATTCGTTTTCATTCTAGACATCAACCATATTCATAAGCCTCTGGGGATTGTCAAAGGGAAGATCAACCCCCCACTATTCCAATATACTTCTCATTTCTTTAAAAAACAGAACCACAAACTTTCAGATTTCAGAGAATTAAATTTGCTGAAGTCATCCGTAGTAATCATCTTTTCAGAAGAGTATGTTTATAACAGATAAAAAATAAAAAAATATAGTCTGCCTATGATCTAGTTCTTTAAACCTTGGAAATTTCTTCACTTCTTTTTTTGTGTTCTCTGTTAATAAAATGAAGACATAAATAATCCAAGCAAGTTGCAGTTAGTAACTTACCTACTTACTGGCATATTGGGTGACAAAAAATTTTCTCTGAAGTTTTTGTTTTAACAAATTAACTAGCTTTTATTAACAGCACGTAGTAATATTTAAAGGAAAAAATTGCTCAAATTAAGCATGTTTATTGAAGTGTAAAAATGTAATATATCTTATCAGTTAAGTAGGATATGACATAGATATTATGAAAACATATAAAGTATGATTGAGAAAGATATAAAAAGGTATGGGACTAATGGTGTGTGTGTGTGTATATATAACATGATATAATACATATTTTAGTTTAGTAAAATAAGCAACAAAATAGAGCTAAATGGAAATAAAGAAAAGGCTAAGTTTAAACCAAACTCAATGAACCTGAAAGATCATTTTGATTCTATGTAGAAAATTTGTGTTTTACAGTTGTTGATACTTGCTTTAAAAGTTGTATCCCAGAGTCAGTGCAGACTTTGTTAAATTAATTGTTAAAGTAGTCTTCTTCCTAAAACCTTGGAGGGAGGGTTGGAAAATTTTCAGGATGAATACTATTGGTATTGCAGATGCTCACTTAATATAATAATTATATGCCTTGAATTAAATAAATCCAATCTCAAAAGCAGGTTATGGAAAATTCCTTTGCACAATAAAACCTCCACTCACAATGCTAGTGGTAAATGGTCAGGAGAACAGTCTATAAGGAAAAGTAAGCCAGATGTGCTGGTTCATGCCTGTAATTGAAGTACTTGGTAAGTAGAGGCAGGAGGATTTTATTTAGAGCAAGCCAGGACTACATTGTGAGTTCTAGTCCAGTCTGGTCTAGTAGACCCTTCTTTGTAAAAGCAAGCAAGCTTTCTACTTGTGTTTTGATAAGAAAGAGAGAGACCTAAATAACATCTCAAAATCATTATTTTTGGCATGCTGCAACCATGTCTTATTTTTGTTGTCATGTTGTTGTATCTTATTTTTGTCAAAACTGATGTGTTCCTTCTCTTTCAGAACTGTACCCATCAGCATGAACATTACAGGACATTTTAGTACTACAGGTGTTACTTGGTAGCATATGCAAGGCCCTAGGTTTTAATCCCAGCACTATATCTCCTCCGCCCCAAAAATAAGAAAGAAAAATGTAAAGCTTCCTCTAAACTTGTAAAAGAACATCTTTTTGACAAATTAAAAGAAATGCCTTTTAATGAGCAAGCACACTGAGGACTCAGCCCAAGTGAGATTCTCCTGTGGTGACTGTGGAGCCCAGTCAGGAATCCTGGCTGGTCTAACAGGCAAGTGGTACCAAAAAGCAGTCCAACCAATAGATTCCATCTCTGTTAGCAGTAATAGTTTCTTAAGGAAACTGTTGAAGTGTGAGATACATACAAAAAGGAAAAGAATCATGGATTATGCTCATTCTCACAGTGAGTGTAACAGTTAAATAGGTAAATAATAGCTATTAAAAAAAACCAGAATAATGTCATTATCTTATAAGCTTCCACCTCCTATTTTTACAGTTACTGGGCTCTGTCAAACTAACAGGACAACAACTATTCTGTATACTTGTTGGTTTGCCTATTTTTGAATTATGGATTCACATGGCTTTTCAGGATTTGCCCATGTTGTATGTTCTTAATTCATTCCCATAACTATGTAATATTTCCATTTATAATTAGACCCTAATTTATTTTTGTATTCTACCATTAGATGCTTGACTTTTAGATTTTTGAATGTATGTGTCTTAATATGCATGTGCATGTTTCTGTCAGGTGTCTGCTTTGAAATGGGACTACTTGGTTATTGGGCATGCTTATTTTCAGCTTGTGCATATACGGCTAGATGGTCCTGAAGTGTTGACTTCTTGAAGTTCCCATAGCAGTTTATAGACTTCTTTCATTAACATGATTATCCATTTCATCCTAGGTATTTATTAGATATGTAGTGAGAAAGCATTAAGGCATTGGGGTCACTGTAGGGTGTGTGTGTGTGTGTGTGTGTGTGTGTGTGTGTGTGTGTGTGTGTGTGTGTGTGTGT
>NW_012267251.1:2579578-2589641 GCF_000151885.1 Dipodomys ordii
GTGTGTGTGTGTGTGACTGTAGGGTGTGTGTGTGTGTGACTGTAGGGTGTGTGTGTGTGACTGTAGGGTGTGTGTGTGTGTGTGTGTGTTGAGACAATATCTTGCTATGTACCCCAGCCTGTCCTCATATGCTCTGTTTTTTGTGCCTAAGTCTCCTGGATGCTGAAATTACAGGTGTGCCCACCTTGCCAGACTGGCATTGTGTTTTTAATTTGTACTTTCCTGGTGACTAATAAAATTGAGCATTTTTTTTTCTTTCTTTTTGGTCGGTCATGGAGCTTGAACTCTGGGCCTGAGCACTGTCCCAGCACTCTTCAGCTCAACATGAATGCTCTAGCCACAGCGCCACTGAGCTTCACTATCCCACAATACTGTGAAATTTGGGAAATTATGTAACCACTTAATCACTATAAAAATTTGAAAAAATTAAAAAAATAAATACAATTGAGCACTTTATATGTTTGACATTTCTTTAGAATACTAAAATGTATGGAAGTTGCATTAAAAATATTAAGCCTATGTTAGCAATATAGCTTAGTGAAGTGTGTGTTTATTTTGCAGGAGCCTCTAGATGGGATCTCTAGAGACACCACTAGATAGATAGATAGATAGATAGATAGATAGATAGATAGATAGATAGATAGATAGATAGATAGTCAGTCTTGTGTTAAGAAGGGGTATTACAAATTAGATACTATTTTAAACATTTGGCTTGATCACTTAATAATGAAGTTCTTTGGGAAATCTTATTACTTGCTATGTTTTGAACAAAATTATTTTCAGATACTTATATTTTAAGTATTAGTAAGATTATTGAAACCATATTTGTAAAAAGAACAAAATGAAGTAGTTTAAGCAGATTATTTTTTCCCTATTAGGAAAAAGCTACTAAACATTTTAGAAAGAATAATTTAAATTAGATCTCTTTTTAACTAATTTTAGTTTTAGAAGTCAGTTACACATTTATCTTTAACACAATTTTGAGCTTCCGTGAGCTGTTTGTGTGTGTGTGTGTGTGTGTGTGTGTGTGTGTGTGTGTGTTTGTGTTAGTCATGGGGCTTGAACTCTGCCTGGATGTTGTCCCTCAGCTCTTCAGCTCAAGGCTGGCACTCGGCCACAGCACCACTTCTGATATTTTTGGTGGTTTATTTGAGATAAGAGTCTCATGGACTTTCCTACCCGGGCTGGCTTTGAACCATGATCATAAGATCTCAGCCTCCTGAGTAGCTACGATTACAGGTGTGAGTGAGCCACCAGCGGCCGGCTGGTGAGCTGTTTTTGTGGTAGACACCATATGACTTCTTCATGTGCCCTCATGTCTTCTAGCTTTCTGTGTACTTGTGTAGGAGCCATATGACTTAATTTCTGACCAGTGGTCTTTGATGGAAATATGTGTCACTTTGGGTAGAGGCACTTAAGTGCTGGTGACCTTCCTCTTGGTCACTTGGCTTGCTGTGGTGAACATGTCTGCGCTCAAGAGTTCATGTGTTTAAGTTACTATCTGTTGGAGCAGTCTTCATTAAGTGACCTAATAGCTTTATCTCAGTAAGTGGTCTACATATGTGTACCTGTGTTTTAAAGACACCTTGGAAACCTTAAAATATTTTATGTCCATGATTTTTGTAAGCCTCACTTGCTGCCTTTCTTAAAGACAAGATTTAAGAATATGGGGGGCAAATTGGTTTGTACCAGAAAAATAAAAAGAACAAAAGTTTGCTTATTACACTACTAAAAATGAGAAAAGTTCTTATTTATAATATCCATAAAATCTCATCATTTTCATCACATGAAGTCATTTTAAATATTTATTTTTTAAATTTCCTTCCTTAAGGAAGGTGACAGTTGTCACAAGGAGGCGTTTGACACAGATTGGACTGGGGGTTATGTAAAAGATTGTATTCTGTAAGTATTTTTGGATATTGAATACAAAGCACAGCTAACTGGGATGAAAAACATTTAAGGAAGTACAGTCCTCAGATTTTTCTCATTTTTGTTTTTTCGAACAATAGTATGGTTCATGAAAAGCTCTTGTTTGTATGTTATAGTTGGTTTTGTTCTAGAAAGAAGTTGAGCAACCCAAAATAAGCTTGAGTTCATAATCTCCATTGCATAATAGCAGGAAGATACTTAGGAGGAAACAGAGCAGCATTGAGAGAAGCAAACCTCAGGGCTAGAGGCATGGCTTAGTGATAGTGTACCAGCCTAGCACATGTGAGGCCACCTCAGTACTATCCCACTACAAAAAAGAAAGAGCTCTAGTGTTAGAACACCAGCAGAATTTCTACAGTAAACATGAAACAAAAGAACTAACATGAAAATGGTAAGGACTGGGCCAAGTTTATACTAACTTTTCTTTCTTGACATAAAAAACATAGAGTTTTAGGGCTGGGAAGGTGGCTCAGTGGTAGAGCGTTTGCCTTGCATGCATGAGGCCCTGGGTTCGATTCCTCAGCACCATATAAGCAGAAAAAAAAAGTGGAAGTGGCGCTGTGGCTCAAGTGGTAGAGCGCTAGGTTTGAGCTGAAGAGCTGAGGGACAGTGCTCAGGCCCAGAGTTAGGCCCCACGACCAGATCCCCCCCAAAATGCAGTTTTATATGTGTGATTTAAATATCCCAAGTGAAGAGCTAGCGTTTTCTCAAAAAAAAAAAACATATTTCAGGTACCTCAGAACTTGATTGTGACCTTTCTCCTTAGATTTTGTGCCCCCAAATTTAATAAATATGCTTAGAGAGTTTATATAAAAAGAAGTACTACAGTTTTTAGAGGACATGCTTTAAATATTATTTCTACTCGGTCTAGTATACGGTATTAGATACAATATGAAGAGGAGAGATAGAAGCCAAATGCACTACCTTATCTATGGCCAATATTAGGCTAAGACTACTAGTATGTGCCTGAAACTACAGCTAGTCCTGTAGATGCTACTGTTTTTGTACACATACTGACTGTGACGTTTAATTTAGAAATTAGGTGCACTAAAAGATTAGCAAGCTGGGCACCAGAAAACTGGAAGTAGCGCTGTGGCTCAAAGTGATAGAGCACTAGCCTTGAACAAATAAGCTCAGGGACAATGCCCAGGCCCTAAGTTCAAGTCCCATAACTGACTTATTGATATAAGTAAAAATAAAGTAGAAAAATAAATACTGTACTATCATAAGAATTGTGTCAGTGTGGTCTCACAAGGTTTTGTTACACTGTCACTCTTCTTGTGGTTATGTGAGATGATGCAGTGTCTCAGTGATGAGATGAAGTTGAAGTAAGGTTCATACTGTAGATATTGTGATTAGCAGCATTAGGTACTGTGCAAGGGTTATCATCACTGCGATTACATGACATAAAAACCTGTTTTCAGTTGACCTAATAACTGAAACAGATACTAAAGGACCAAGGAGTTGTTTGTACATACAGTATAGATGCATGGGACATAGTGATGATTTGTGTCCTGGGTAGATAAGCAGGGATGATTTATGTATTGGGTAGATAGGCAGATGGTGAAAGAGTGCACCATGCATCAGAACAGCATAAAATTTAAAGCATAAGTTGCATAAATGTTTTATTTCTCTCTGGAAAAGGAAGCTATGTACCAGGGGTATGCACTGATAATGTTACTGAGAGACCACTGGCCTGCTGATGGGATTATGAAATCAAGCAAACTTTCCCAACCAAGTTTCAGATTATGTAAGAGTCAGAGTTCTCTTTCTATAAAGGGCCAGGTGCTAAATATCTTTGCAGATTATATGCTTCATTGTTGCTTTATTGTTACATGCTACCCATCATCTCTGTGATTGGATGCAAGAAAACAGCCATAGATAGCACAGGCATTGCTATGTTCCAATAAAACTTTACGTAGAAACACAGGTTTCGCGTGCGCGTGCGTGCGTGCGTGCGTGCGTGCGTGCGTGTGTGTTTGCTGATCCCTAAGTAACAAAGGCAAACTTGCTTTCTGTAGCCCACTAGGTTCAAAAGGAAGAAAAGGATCTGAGTTGAGTTCTGCACACCAAGATTTTTCTCCTGAAATATATTCATCAGATGAAATAGCCTATCTTCCCAGAATTGCAATGAATAAAGACGTAGAAACATGGAATTATACTAATTAACTTTCCCTTATAAGACATAGGCGATAGTTTGATATGCAGATGCATTGCCCTTTCAATGGGCTCACAAGAATTTATGAGCATAAAGTGTTAGCTCATGCTACATATTCCCATTTTGAGAATGTTTTCCCCCCCATTTCATTCTTGTGGTGTACAGAAGAGTGACAGTTACATAAGTCAGGTAATGAGCACATTTCTTTTTGAACAGTGTCACCTCTTCCCTTGTTTTCTCCCAGTTTTTCCCTTCCAACTCCCCTACCTCACAAGTTGTATAGCTCATTTTGAACATAGTGTCTAGTTTGTTCATCCTATGTTGATTCTATGCTCCCTCTTACCCTTCCCAAAACAGATAAACTTACATGCAGGACAAAATGTACAGAAATCAAAAAGAGAGAGAGAAAAAGATAACAAAAAAACTCGTTTCCATTTCTTGGAGTTCATTTCGATAAGCATCATTTTATATGATCATATGCACATAGCTATTGAACCTTTGTAATCCTTCATTGTGTGAATGTTTAGAGTCCTGTGTAATTTAACATGTCCAAGTGTAATTTCTTTGTCTTTTCCCATCCATTGTGTTTGCTTATAGATTTATAGGAACATTCTAATTACCACAAATGAGGGGAACCATGCAACCTATGTTTCTCTGGATCTGTCCTACTCCACTTAATATAATTTTTCCATTTCCTTATGAATGGTGCAATATTCTTACTGATGGAAGCATTCCATTGTGTATATATACCACATTGTTTTTTATTCATTTGACCACTGAGGAACATCTGGGTTGATTCTATATCTTGACTATGGTAAACACTGCTGCATTGAACATGATTGTGTTGGTAGCTTTAGTGTGCCCTTGCTCCATTTTGAGAATCTTGATATCAAAGCATTACTTCTGATAATTTTCCTGTCAGCTCATTTTTAGTTAGTGATACTAGCCTTGAATTGAACTCCCAGGAGAGGCCTTAACTTCTTGCTACCTGAGGAGATGCTCAAGGATGCCTTTAGCATACTTAAGGGACCTCAGATTGCTCTGAGGAGTGGTTGATGTTTTTCAAGGGTCACAGAATGCCAGGCATTTTGGTAAAGCGGAGGATGCAGCAGTGAGCAGGAGCAGCATCTTTTCTGCCCTCCTTATCTGAACACGTGAAGCAGAAAGGACTCTGAGAAGAGACAATTGAGAGCTGAAGGGTGAGCTGATGGTGGCCTGCTGACAGGGATGCAAGTGAATGAATAAGCATGTAGAAATTTATCCCAACATAGACTAACAAGTTGTGTTATAGGAAAAAGGGAAATTGGGGCTGATGGAGGCTTAAAAAGAAGAGGAGTCTGTTGTTCCTAGACCTTTCTAATAGTTGGGTTTTGCCCAGAGATTAATGATTCCTAGACCCTTCTAATAGTTGGGTTTTGCCCAGAGATTAATGAAAAGGGGTTGATGGGTTTTTAAGTCTTACAGATCTGAATAATGTGCATTTTTGTATGTTGGGTTTGAGTTAGTAGAGGCAAAAATTGAAGCCCTGTAGCTTCATTGTCTAGCAAAACAGCCATGAGCCATGTGTGTCTTTGAGTTTTGGAAATGTGACTAGTGTGGCTGATGAACAAGTGTTAAAATTTTTATTTAACTTTAATTAGAAATTTGGAACAATTTAAAATATTTTTATTAGTTTGATAGGATTACATTTCACTTAAGTTGTTGAAGTTAATGGAGTTTTGCTGAATGGAGTTGTGCTGTAGGTGTAAAAGATACAGTGAAGTTTGAATTCATTATATGAAAATATCTAAAGTGCTTCTATTGATTTCATGTTTTGGATGTATTTGATTTCATAAAATTCTTAAATTGATTTTTCCCTGTTGCATTTTCCTTATCTAATTAAAGTATCTAGTTTGAGGAACTTCTAAACTACAACCATTGATGACGGTGTGTATTGGCTGCATAACTCTGTCCCAGGGAGAGGTCCTCACAGGACCTGGAGTGTTGCAGCCAGTGAGGTGGAAGCAGCCCACAGTGAATTTGGTTCAGTGAGAACGGGGTGGTGAGTTCCTTGAGAGGAGGCAAAAGGGAACTGGTAAGCACTGAACTACAAGGAAGTCTGTAGTAGCTGAATAGCAAATAAAACATGCAAACTAGCAAGTGGTACACTTTGACAAATGAAAATCATGTAGTTACTACTATTGGATTTTTTTCTTTTTTCTTTTTTTTTTTTTTGTCGGTCGTGGGGCTTGAACTCTGGGCCTGGGCACTGTCCTTCAGCTCTTCAGCTCAAGGCGAGCACTCTACCACTTGAGCTACAGCACCACTTCCGGTTTTCTGGTGGTTTATTGGAGATAGGAGTCTCATGATCTCTCCTGCCCGGGCTGGCTTTGAACGGAGATCCTCAGATCTCAGCCTCCTGAGTAGCTAGGATTACAGGCGTGAGCTACCAGCGCCCGGCTGGATTTTTTTTCTTTAGCATTGGTATTTTCTAGTTATTAGGTGTTACATGTGGGCATGTTCTTATATAATTTAAATGTTGCATATCTTAGATTGTAACAGCACACCAACACCTTACTGTGTGAGGATGGTTTATCATCCTTGTTCTTTGTCGTTATCCACCATCTCTTCCAACTAGTTTCCAAGTGGGACTCACATACTTTCCCAAGTGTAAGTTCTTCAGACATTTTCAAATTTAATGCTGTGGAATTCATTTACTTTTACTCTGAGTGAAGAGTAAGCACATTCATATTTAAAAGAGCAAGTACAGTGTTTACCTGTGAAGCTTTGTGATACCCCTCCCTATTTTAAGCTGAACCCTACAGTATCTGATGCTTGTTAAATGCTTGGTGCTTCTCCTCTGTTGTTCTCATAAGAAAGAAAGATGCATTCCTAGCTTCATTTTCCAAGCTCTTAAGCTTATGAAAGTAGTCGAGACAGTTTGTTGACCCCAAAGAGACCTTTCAGTCTCTGGCTCGTCAGCCAGCAGGGTCTGTGTTCTCCATTGGCATTCAGATCACAGGCGGTCCCTGGGCTCAGCTCAGAGCCAAGCACAGCTTTAGGATTTAGACAAAGCCACCCTGGCAGGGGAGCCCAGTTGTCAGGGGAGCTGGCTGTCTTGTAAAGGACTGTTGCATAATGGGGAGACCAAGTAGAACTATTAGGATGCAAATGTAGAAAAATGGTGGAGCTAACCTGCAAAAACAAACATTTCTTTTTTGGTGAAGAGTCTATTCACTGTTGCTTTCTTCTGTTTAACTTCTCTAGGCCTTAGATGTAGTTGATGCAATTTGAGTATATTAGTTATCTTAATCTCTGTTCATAATGCTATTATAAGTTAGTTTAAAATGAACAGCTAATTTGTACGATGAGAAACCAAAGTACTTCAAGTGTTCTGTGATTGTCTTTGCTGAGTGTGTCTACTACTTCATTGTCTAGATCAGTTTGTATATGTATTTTTGTAACCCATTTAGGATGGAGAATTCCTTTTCTGTTTGATGTGATTTCATCTGACGTATAACAGAATCTTATTTTCATCATTGCTGTTCAATCATATTCCTAGTGGCTTGTCATTTACAACAGTAGTTGACTTTTATTTACTAATGTCTGAAGGAAATCCCCATTTCATTTTTTTCTCTTTGTTGTTTATCTTGAGTATACAGTTTTCCTTTTGTTACTTTTTGTTGTTCATGGGGCTTGAATTCAGGGCTTGGAGCTGCCCCTGAGCTCTTTTGTTCAAGGCTGGGGCTCTACCACTTAAGTCACAACACCATTTTCGGTTTTCTGGCGACTAATTGGGATAAGAGTGTGGACTTTTCTGTCGAGGCTGGCTTCTGAACCTGGATCCTCAGAGTCCAGTCTCCTGAGTAGCTAGGATTAAGGGTGGGAGCCACCAGTGCCTGGCCTTGTTTTGTTTCTTTCTTCATCTTTATTTGTGTTGCCACATTCTTATCTTCCTCAGTAAAATATATTTGAGTCTACAGTTTGATAAATGCTGCAGTAGGAAAAGAGAAAAAAGAACAAAAAGCAATAGGCTTTAAATCTGGACTTTTGGTGTTAGAGACTAAAATAAGTGGCCGTATTTTACTGAGTAGTTACTACGTGGCAAGCACAGTTTTAGATGCTTTACATGAATTATCTCACTCAGCTATAGCTTGATGAGGTAAAAACTCTGTTACCCCATTTTGCAAATGAGTATACTTAGGCTCAGAAATGATGACATGTCCAAGTTCATACCCTGTACGTGGCGAAGAACTTGTGGTGGTTGAGCTGAGTGGAGTCGCCTGATATACTGCATGGGGAGGAAGCAGCACACTTTTCTGGAGATGACCATGGGTGGTAGACTGGTGAGGAGTGAGTCGGTGAGGATGCTGCTTTACCTTCAGATAATATTCTACATTTGCTGTCAAGTGTCTCAAAGTTCATATTGTTAGCAAATACTTGCGTATCTGTAAAGTTATGAGTCCAGTCTGTTGGAAGATGGAAAGAAAGTAGCATGTGTAGTAGAATCCATCTGAATGAAGTCAGGTAGACTAAGGTTTTTAACAGTAGATGAATCTGGAGCAAAGTCTTGGAACCTTTCAGGTGTTGTTTTGCAGCAGGCCCTGTCCTGACTTTGCATGCCCTAGTTAGCATGTAGCACTTGCCAACGTTCCTGTTTTATTGATGATTGTCCTGTAGGACTATATTTCCCATTCTTCATTTAGTTCTTGTCGTTTTGCCTTTAAAAACCTATAAGCACAAAATAGCTGTGCTACTCTTGTTTTCCTGACTTGTGAATTTACCTCTAGTCATTTTCTTCCAGGATGGCTTTCTTTGGCCTTCTTTTGATACCTTTTTGTTTGGTTTTTGATCTAGTTAATTGCGCTGGCATTGGGCAACAAGTACAGGCATTTTTGTGACCTAAGTATTTTTTGGAATCTGAAGGCTGATTATTACAGCACTAATGATTTCTGATTATAATTTCTAACCTATAAAGATTATTTGTTAAATACCAGGTAGTATGCCAATTGGTAATACATAATGGCCGGTTTTTTTGTTTGTTTTCTGGTGGCATTTGAGTTTGAACTCAGGATCTCAGACTTAACAGGCAGCTGCTTGCCCAGCCCTTCGTCCTGTCCTCTGTATTTCAGATAGACTCTCATGCTTTGGCTGGGACCGCTTTTGACTGGCCCAGGCCTGAATCTTCCTCCATCTGCCTCCCTAATAGCTGAGATTATGGATCTAAACCACCCTGCTTGGCCTTTTCATTTTGTTTTTATTTATTTTTGTGTGTACTGGTATCAGGACTTGAAGTCAGGGTCTGGCGCACTCACTTAGCTTGCTTGCTCATGGCTGTTGATTTATCACTTGAGCCATGCTTCCAGTCGGGCAGTTTTCTGGTTAATTGGAAATAGACTACTTTTTCTGCCCAGGCTGGCTTTGAAGCTTATTCCTCCAGGTCTTATTTGCTTGATAGCTAGCATTATAGGCATGAGCCACCAGTATCCGGCCTATTTGTTCAATTTTTATAGCAAAAGTAGTGAAATTTCAAAAGGATCAGTATCTAGTTTACAGTGATAATGGTGGAGGTAGAATTTGAATCCAGGAATCTTAACTATAAAATATGTATTTTTTACTTAGATTGCAAGTTTTTTCCCCCACTGGTACTTGCATTAATTGAAAGTTTCCTTTCCTTTTTCTTTTTTCTCATTCCTGTCTTTCTTTCTTTTCCTTTCTCTTTCTTTTTCTCTTTCCTTCCTTCCTTCCTTCCTCTCTCCTTCCTTCCTTCCTCTCTTTCTTTCTTTCTTCCTTTCTCTCTCTTTCTCTTCTCTCTTTTCTTTTTTTCCTTCCTTCCTTCCTTCCTTCCTTCCTTCCTTCCTTCCTTCCTTCCTTCCTTCCTTCCTTCCTTCCTTCCTATTCTTTCTTTTTCTTTCTTTCGTATAGAAATCCCAGCTGTCCAACCAAAGGTTATTTTGTGAGTTCATATTTACCTTAATACCAGTAATAATTTTGGTA
>NW_012267251.1:2590731-2600137 GCF_000151885.1 Dipodomys ordii
TTTTTCTTTTTGCTTATGTGGTGCTGAGGAATCGAACCCAGGGCCTCATGCATGCAAGGCAAGTGCTCTACCACTGAGCCACCTTCCCAGCCCAGCTATTAATTTTTAGGGTCACATTTTACTTCAGGCTGTGAGAATGACAACTGTATCAGGGTTCAGCATAGTTAGGTCAGCTTTAATGAAAGTGTAAACACTCCTGTGGCCATCAAATCATTATTGCCATGTCCTCTCTCACTACTCATAGATTGATTATGTTTTTTTTAGTTTGGTGCTCACAAAATAGTTATAATGTTTCATTTTTAAGGTATTGTTTTGTTTCAGTTTTAATAAAGTGTAGATAAGGGTAGAGGTTCTTTTTCTGTAGGTGTGATTTCTTACATGAAATTCTTAGTGAAATTTGGTTGTAAATAGGTTGTAAACAGGTTGTAAATAGAAGAATAAGGCTTTCAAATTGGCATGTTTCAACATGTTTCAAATAATTAAGAATCCTTATACTGGTTAACCTACCCTTGTAGATGATGTATGCAAACTGACCACCAATTACTGTCCCTTGCTGCCCTTTCCTTTTCGGATGTCAGACTGAGCTCCCTCCTCCCAGCTTTGCCTAGTAGAATATAGTCATCCTCAGCTCGTGTTAGGTGTGTTGTGCTGCTTTTCAGTGTTACATGCTCCATCTGTATGTGCATGAACTGCACATTTTCTGTTATAACCTGTGGCGTGGAAGGACTGTTGAAAACTGAGGAGGCAGGGTTTACCCAGTGCTGACATCCCCCCCCCCCCCCGGCTGACTGGGAGCCTTAGCTGGGCCACTCTCATAACTGTCCAACAGAGTACATTGTTAGAAGCATAATTGCTTTGCTTTGACTGTGTATTGCTAGAGTTGGTTGAAGGATGCCAGGATGTTAGAGTGAAACAAGTTTTGTTTTTGCTTTCTAGCTTATGTCTGTCAAACCCTTTCCTGCTTTTTTCCTGGGAATTCCCTGCCTTTCAATGAGAACAATGAAAGGGGTCAAACTACACTGAAGGCTTGTCTGTAAAAAAATTTCTCTTGGGTTGACAAAGACAGTATGTATGGTTGGCAAAGCTGACTAAACACAGTCTAAGCTTTCAGGAAAATTGATAACTGCTATTTTAAAGAAATTACTGTTGTAACTTACTTGAACTTAGATATAAACTGAACAACCTTATTATATATATATATATATATATATATATATATATGTTATATTTTCATCTTTCCTTTATTGAGTATAAAGTGTTTGTACATTTTGTAGGAAAGTTAAATGATGATACCTCACCTTTTTCAGTTTAAAACTGTAATTTTGCAAGTGTAATTTACTTAATCATGTTCTAATACATATTAAATCAATTTTTTCTGTTACTACCTACCTTTCATGAGTATTAGAAATAGATTTGGCTTTTATTTTGAGGATTGTGCTCAGGTTGTAACTCCCAATTCCTGAAACTACAAGATTTGTTACCCTGCCCTGTGATAGAGCAATAAAAATAGTTGAAAAAACAGCACATCTGATGTTGGATGTGTGGAGCTCACACCTGCCCTCTGCAGATTTTCTCAGAAAAGACAGTACTGTCCTGGTCTGTGAGCAACTGCAGAAACCACCTTCCTGCCTGCATGGTACTAATTACCCGGAACATCATAATCAAATATTTTCAAATGCTTAGTACTTACAAGATTTTAGGCAGCATTTTACTTACTTGTCAATAATCATTACCTGTTTGCATTCATTGAATTAACTTTGACTTTTTTGGCCACATTGTATGTGGCATATGTATGTTTTTCATTAATGTAGCTCAGTCATATAAACCAACTACCATTTGTATTTCGTTTTCTTGACAGTGGTTTTGGAAGAATTATATATCTGTACTGTATATTATTTTTTAAGCCAGAAGTTTCAGGTACATGCTTGCAAGCATTTTGTTTAGTTGCTGTGGAAGACCTGATTCCATGGTCCTGTGTCTGCCCTCAGCCCTTCCAGTCATCACCCCGGGCTCTAAGCAGTATTGTGCAGACCCATTAAAAAACTGTTCTCTGTTGCTCCATTAACTCACACGGTGTTTGCCACCTTTTCCCCAAGAATGGCATAACTTTTTCTTTTTTCTTCTCCTGTTTAGCACCTGTGTCCTCTGATGAAAAACTACTTTCTCCATTCTTGTCGGCCAGTGAAGTTCTACCTACCCGTAAATCTTTGAAATGTAGCTGCAGTTTCACGTTTTTGATCTACTTCTTCCTTGCTCTCCTAGGAAAACAAACACTCCTTCCAGAACTGTCACAACTTCTCCTATTGCATGTACCATGGCTTTGTTACTTACGTACATGATTTCAGTCTATATTGGAAAGTGTTTAGAGTAGTAATCGCTTTTTATTCATCCCCCTCACACCCACCTCTTACAAGTATTTTGTTGACCAGACATTTGCTGAATGAATGAAGTGTAGAGTCTAACTTAAATGGCAGTTTTGTTCTTTTTTCCTCCCAGGAAGAACTCTCTTAAGTTAGTGTTTCTTAAAGAGTGGCCTATAGACCATGCATTTCAAAATCCTCTGGAATGCTTGTTAAAAGTGAAATTTCTCAGAAACTAGAATTAGAATGTCTAGATTTGGACTCTTGGAAGATAGATACACTTACATTAAGTAGACCTAGTAAGTTTTAAAATTTAAGGCTCTCTTAAATTATGACGAGATTTCATTTTAGCTTATAAGTATTTAAACACACGGTTATCAAATATTTAACTTATTTTACTCTAGTTTTATACTGTTGAAAAAAATCCCTCTTGTATTTGAGATGGTATATTTTTGAAAATTACCTTGGTGATTAACAGATTGTGGTCTTGGTTACTAATCTTTTTGGTGGGGAGTTCAGTCCTGGGGCTTGACCTCAGGGCCTGTGCACTATCCCTGAGCTCTTTTGCTCAAGGCTAGCACTCTACTAGTTTTGAGCCAAAGCTCTACTTCTGGTTTTGGGGGTGGAGGGGTAGTTAATTATACATAACAGTCTTGTGGACTTTCCTGCCTGGGCTGTCTTTGAACCACCATCCTCGGATCTCAGCCTACTACTAGATAGCTAGGATTACAGGTATACGCTGCTAGTGCCCAGTTTGGTTACTAATCTGTGTGTGTGTGTGTGTGTGTGTGTGTGTCTGCTTGTGTGTTTGTATAAAATTAAGAATTATAACGAACTCAATTGGCTACTTTGTAAAGTGCCAAATAGCACTTGTGTACACTTCAAAAAGTGGTCTTAAAACACCCCATTTCTTTTTATTTTTGCCTTGTCTTACATTGTTTCAGATCTTTTTTTTTTTCTTCCTTTACCATCTTCATTAACGTGTTAGGAATCAATCCCAGACCTTGAAAATGCTAGGAAAGCATTTTCCCACTGACCTCCATCCTTAGCAGTCTTCGTGGTTTCTTAGGAGACATTTTTTTGAGGAACTCAGAGATTGTAGCTCTAGTTTTTCTCTACTGTCTTAAACATCAGTGTTACAAATAGTGCCGAAACGTACAGTAATTTGAGGATTATATATGGGTTAGAAAGTGGGATTTGTTGCATCTAACTTAGAAACTAATGGGTGTACATTTTATAGGACTCACTTTTAAAGGGCTTTTTATGTGTTATTCTCCCTGAGACAGTTGACGGCTAGATTATATTTTCCAGATAGGTATCAGATTCTTGAATCTGTAGTTTTTGAATCACATTCTTGAATTAGTGTCCATTAAAAAAAACACTGATACATCATGGTAAATGACTTTCAGGGTTTTTTTTTTTTTAGATTTGAACTTGGATTTCTGGATCTGGGAATTGGGGGACATTTGATTCAGAGTAGACTAGCTTTTAAAGTGACAAATTATATATTCATGTCTCATCGAACATATAGAAAATGAAAATAGCTTCAAAAGTATGTCTCTCTCCCTTCCTCCCTCCCTCCCTCCCTTCCTTCCTTCCTTCCTTCCTTCCTCTTTCGTGTACTAGTGCTTGAACTCAGAGCCTTGGTATAACATCTGAAAGAAAGGGTAAGAATTGCTGAACAGCTAATAATAATGAGAACATGTGGCAGTGATAGTCATGACAGTGTTGGTAAGCCACGGCCATTCACATGCTGAAGTTTGTTGCTGGATATGCTATAGTAGTCTCCATAATGAAGAAAATTGTTTTTCTTCATGTTTTCAGGAAAACACAACAAAATAATGTTTTCAGGTATAAAGTTTGCTCTTATCTGGGGTATAGTTCAGTGGTAGAGTGCTTGATTCTCGGCACTGTCAACAATAACAGTATTGCTTATTACTTTTCAGTATGAGTGGTCTGTTGTTATAGTTTCAAATATAAAATGATTTTTCATAAACATTTTTAGATGATGGAATAATATCTGTTTGCCCTATTTCTAGTTCATACTCTTTTTGTCAACACTATTCCATGGTTCCAGTTTTGTCAGCATTCATTTCCATATGCAGTCATTCATTTACACATTTACTCATTCACTTGTGAGTTCTTTATTGATGGAGGATTTAGTGCTCACTCTGGCAGGAAAGGTATAAGAGATACAATGTAGACATGGAGGACACAATCCCAACCGTCACGGATCTAATGGTGTATCTTGTCACTGGATTGGATATAGGATCAATCATGTTACATTTTCCTCTTGAGAGATTACTCCCTATTTGACTTTTGTACTTTCTTCATTTTGTATTATTGCACTTGAAGATCCTGACTTCTGAATTTGTGGTTACATAAATTATTTGACTACTACTCATATATTTTATGATGGTTAGCTTTTACATTTGTGCATTCTGAAATTTATTTCATTCAGTATTATGTCTTTGTATCCTCTGTTCATGCTATGTTAGTATAGCTATAGTTATTGATAGTCTATGCTTTTTTACTGCTGCATACTATTCCATATGGCCATGTAGCACTCCATTTTTCTTACTCTTGATTTAGTATACTTTTAAGATATTTTTCTCCTTTTCCCCTTCTTTTCAGTGAGTTCTATAATTGTCTTTTCTTAGACACTTGAAACAACTCTTGAAAAAGAGCTAGAATGTTTTAAAACAAGTTCTGAGTTTCACTTTCAGCATTTTGGTTTGAGCTATTTGTAGAAAGGTGGTTCTGATTGAATTAGTTTACATTGACTGTACTTGGTCTTCTTCTCATGCCTTATGAGAGAAAGTCCTGAGCAGGTCATCATACTTGGAGTGGTAAATTGTCATAACACAGTGCTGAGCAGGTAAAAGGAAAAAAAGTATAAGAAAGCTGCTAATTATAGTGATTGCAGCTGGTTTCAAAGTACTTCTAACAGTTTGTGCATAATGCCTACTTGAAAGCATCAAATGGGTGCTAGTTGTGAAACAGAACACCTGTTTGTTGTTGAGCATGTGTTTATGCAGATGATTGTTGTTGTCAAAGCACCTTGATGTAGAGTAGTCCTGTTTACATTTACATTCTTCCCAAAGGATTAACAGTGTGCTCTCAATAAATTTGCAGTCTATTCTCCTCTCAAAGGCTGCTGTTTGGAAGGTGGTGTGAAAGAGCAACACGTGCTTGCTAATCACTTGAATATACATAATTAGCTACAGTCTGGTGCACTGGAGCCTTTGTGAACCAGAACAATACTGATGGGCAAACTCACACAACAGTAGGTGGGTCACCATATATCCATAGAGTTGTTGAGAGCAGTGATTGTGTTTGTTGTTTAATTTTCTAAACTTCACTTACTTCACTTAAGTTTCTATTGTCAGTATACAACTTTTGTTCTTTTGAATGAACTGGTGTCCTTTATTTAGCATTTCTTCAAAGTAAGCTACCATTAGTCAGTAGTGTTTCAAATTTCTGGACCAGGGGTCTGAGTTTATTATCTAAAAAAACATTTGACATATTTACTAATCTCAAAGGTTGAGAAACACTCAAACTCTTTGGCTAGCTCTGTTGAATCTGCAATGCAGATTCTTAGACTAAAACAACACATATAGGTGTAAGACATACAAATCTGCGTTGTAAACCAAGAAACTCAATACTTACTGGTATTTCCTAATGTTCTAATGTGACTTCACATTGTGCAGTTGCAGGGTTATGTAAACTTCCGACTCGAGTTCTTGCAGTACAGATAGAAGCCAGGGCCACAGGCCCCTGAAAACACCAGCCAGGCTCCTTCCACAGCCCTGCGCCCTGCGCCCTGCGCCATGCCTGATCTGAATAGAGTTGTAGATTCCAGAGCCTCAGTGTGGCGTTGCTTCTGCTGAGAAGCCTTCCCACAGCACTAGCACGTCTCAGAGTGTCAGAAGGTCTCAGAACCTGATTTCGGAGTGTTATTGGAGAAGATACTTTTTTTTTTAATGCTTAAAACAAAGAATTACAGTTGACATAAGTCAGGCAAAGAGTACATTTCCTTTTGGACAGTGTCACCCCTTCCCTCACTTTCTCCCAGTTTTTTCTTCCCATTACACCCACAAGTTACAGAGTTCATTTTCAGCATGCTGTCCAGTGAGAAGACACTTTGATGTAGATTATAAAAAGCTTTTTACCTTTATATAACAAACAAGTAGGTGTTATGTATTCTATTGTATGTATGTATTAATGTTATTATAGTATAGTAGGAGGTTATGTTGTTGGCCACTTTGAGGATCCTAGAAGTGGCTGGCCAGTCTTGTCTATAAGCCCAGTGCTGCACAGCATTTCCCACAGAGTGCTGGGCGAGATTTTAGGTAGTTCATGGTGCGCATTGTCAACTTCATCATTTGTTTTTATATAGTAGAAGGGTATGACTAGCCTGTCCAGCCTGCCCTGTCAAGGTGGGGACAGTAACACAGACCCTGCAGATAAAGACAGCATCTCCTTCTTTGGCCACATGACTGCCTTACTTCCTTTGGTAGAAGTAGAGGGTCAGGCAGGGGAGGGAAAGGGTCACTGTGGCGGGAGGGGAAGACATCTGTATGCATGGGGAAGCTGGGGTTTGACATCTTCTGTGGCTGTTTGGGGAGTGTCTTCTGCTTTCTCTGCTTGGTCTTGAGTTGAAAACTGGTGGTTGTTGCCTAAGACTTGATGGCTGTGAGCTCTTGACTCCTTAGAACTTGTGGTTTGGCTTTTCAGGCTGTTCCCAGCCTGGTTGTGGGTTGGAGTTCTATGTCACACATGGCTTTTGATATTCATTCTTTTATGGAGAAGCACTGGTAAGATGAAGCTAAATTGATTGTGGAAAAAAATGCCAACCTATATATAAGCAAAACTGTTCATAGTGAATTAAATAATACAAGTGTGGTGTGGGTATGCCTGAAAGTGGTCAGAAAAGAAGTGCAGGAGGGAAACTAAAACTGTTAGCCCTCTGCACCAGGTAGCTCTCTGTCTTCCAATGCATGTCATCTTCCTCCAATCCTCCAAGCAGGACTACCAGAACACTAAAATCAAAATGAAGATCCTGAGGACTAGGACAGTCATTGAGTCATAGTTACACAACTTAGTAACTGTGAGTGCTAGAATTCTAACCCAGAGCTTTCAGACTCAAAAGATACTAACCCTGCCTTTACAAGTGGACTGAGGTATAAAACTGTCTCTCAGGCTTCCACTTCAGATGCTGTGGGGTTGTTTTTTTCCCTTTTCTTCACAGAACAGTCATTTTGGATAAAGAGAACCTAAAGCATAATCTCCCCAGTGACTGAAATAACTGTGGCAGCCATTTCCAAGTCCGTGGCTGTGTGCTTTCCTCCCGGTTACTATGCTTAGGACTTCCTTCAGGATGACCAACTCTTTCTCTCCTCTCTCTTCTCTGCCCTCTAAATTCTCTAAATTCTTGTGATTTGTCTATTCTCTGTTGTCTTACTGTTGCTGATACCCTCATGACATTGAAAAGTACAGATGTGTGATTTCACACTTGAAATCCAAGTTTACTCAGGAGGTAGAGTTAGGAGAAACGTTGTTTAAAGCCAAGCCCAGGTAAAAATTGAGTTCCTGGGGCTGGGAAGGTGACTCACTCAGCTGTAGAATGCTTGCCTCACATGCATGAGGCCCTAGGTTCGATTTCTCAGCACCACATAAGCAGAAAAAGCTGGAATGGTGTGTAGCTCAAATGGTAGAGCACTTGCCCAGAGCTGAAGAGCTCAGAGACAGCGCCCAGGCATAGAGTTCAAGCCCCACAACCAACAATAACAACAAAAAAGGTGAGATCCTACCTCAAAACATTGACCAGGCATGGCCGCTCACATCTGCAATCCTAGCTATGTGGAGGTAGGGCCAAGAGGGCTATTGAAGGCAGAGAGAGGGGTAATCGTTTTAAGCAAGCCTGGGCAAAAGTAGGAAATAACCCTATTTGAAAAACAAACCAGAGTAGCAGAACAGCTGAGATGTAGCTTAGATGAGACCTTCTATTCAAATCCCAGTGCTGCGAAATAAATAAGTACAATGGATGGAAAGGAGTGTAAATGAACTACTACAAACTATAACATTATCTGCAGTGGAGCATTGCATTCTTTCACTTGGCTAGAGGTGGATAGTTTTTAATTTCTTAGGTATTTATCAATTTGTAAACAAATTACCCGAAGATATTTAAAGTTGTAAACCATGTAAATGTTGAATGCTTTTAGGAAGAGGTAAATAGGGAGGGAGACACTGAGAATACAGGCAAGATGACAATAAATTTGTCTGTGATTTTACTGTCAGAGATATTACTATTTTGTTTCTTTTGTATTTCGTGAATCACATAGTTTTGTATATTTGAAATTCAACAGTATATACTGAGAACGGGTCCTAGGGCTTGAACTCAGGGCCTCACATTCTGGCTTTTTCACTCAAGGCTGGTACTCTACTACTTGAGCCACACTTCTCCTTTTTGAGAACCAGGTTGTTTAGGTGGGTCAGATCAAGACTGTGTGTGCGTGGTGTGTATGAGGTGGTTCAATACAAGATTGTGTGTGTGATGTGTGTGGTGGGTTAGTACAATACTATGTATGTGCCCAATGTACATGTGGTAGCTGTCCTTGCTTAAGGATCATGTACAATAGTAAGGGATTTCAGGACTTAGAAACTGTGGACACTTTTTATTGGAAAAAATGTGATTGATGTTTCTGCATTATAGAACAAGTCTATTTGCGAGGTCCAGGTATAGAGAAGTCACGTTAACATAGGCAGTAAGTTATATAGGGAATGAATAGTTTTAGTCTTCAGCGTTTAAATAGTGGATCATTTTCCTTAAGCTATTAATGTTTTTTTTTTTTTTGCTTTGTTTTTTGGGGGTCCGGTTGTGGGGCCTGAACTCTGGGCCTGGGTGCTGTCCCTCAGCTCTTCAGCTCAAGTCTAGCACTCTGCCACTTGAGCCACAACGCCTTTTCCGGCTTTTTTCTTTTTGCTTATGTGGTGCTGAGGAATCGAACCCAGGGCCTCATGCATGCAAGGCAAGTGCTCTACCA
>NW_012267251.1:2600187-2632345 GCF_000151885.1 Dipodomys ordii
AAATTATATATTCATGTCTCATCGAACATATAGAAAATGAAAATAGCTTCAAAAGTATGTCTCTCTCCCTTCCTCCCTCCCTCCCTCCCTCCTACTCTCCATTCCTCTTTCCCTCTTTTTGAGTAGTGACAGGCATCTATGAATAGTGATGAATTCAGAAAAACTCCTAGGCTAGATGTTATCTTGACAGTTGGTGGACAGATGCTCCTGATCTGAGTGTGAGACTGAGGTATTCAGAAAGTACTTCAAAACATTCTCCTATGCCAGCCAACATTATTTTTGTTATATTCAGATTGAATTTTTAACTATTTTGTAATAATACTTCTTGATAAAGGATTTGATAAGAGCTGAGTAAAATATTTGTGGTTTATTTTAAGCATAATATCTATTTTTATAAATTGCTATTTAGATCTTGTTATTACTTGTAATATAATTTTTTTTTTGGGTCCGGTCATGGGGCCTGAACTCTGGGCCTGGGCACTGTCCCTCAGCTCTTCAGCTCAAGGCGAGCACTCTACCACTTGAGCCACAGCGCCACTTCTGGGTTTTTTCTTTTGCTTATGTGGTGCTGAGGAATCGAACCCAGGGCCTCAGGCATGCAAGGCAAGCACTCTACCATTGAGCCACCTTCCCAGCCCTTAATGTAATTTTTAAAAGAATACATACACAAAGTTTTACCATGAACATTTTAAGTGAAAATAAATATTAGCTGGATGTGTGGCAGCTGAAGTTTGTAATCTTAGCTGTTGTAGTTCAGAGTCGTACCACATGGAAAAAGAGGCCTGCGAGTCCATGTTAATCAGGGCTCAGCGTGCTCATGTCACCCAGCTACTAACAGAAAGCCTAAAGTAGACAGAGGGTGGTCTAGGTGCATACCTGAGAAGTGGAGATCCTATCTTAACAAAAAAAAATTCAAGCCAGATACCAGTGGTTCATGCCTGTAATTTCACTTAGAAAAACTGAGATCTGAGAATCAAGGTTTGACGTCAACCGTGTAAATAAATTTTTAAGACTCTTATTTTCAGTTAACCAGCAAAAAGCCAGAAGTAGAGGTGTGGCTCAAGTGACAGGGTGTCAGCTGTGAAGAAAAAGCTGAGCTACAGAGAGGAGCCCAGAGGAGCTACAGAGGAGCCTCAGTACCTGCACAAAGTAAACAAAACATATACAGAAAAGGGCTGTGTAGTGTTAGAATGCCTAACAAGTGTGAGGCACTGATTTCAAACTCCTAATACAAAGAAAAAGAAAAAAGAAAAGGAAAGAGAGGAATGAAGAGGGGAAGGGAAGGGAAAGGAGGAAGAAGAAAGGAAGAGAAAGTATGAGAAAAAGAAAAGAGAAAGGAAGGAAAGAGAAGAAAGGAAGGAAGAAAGAGAAAGACAGAGAAAGAAAGAGCAAGAGAGAGAAAGAAAGAAAGAGAAAAAAAATGTAAGCAAGATATCCTAATTTTCCAGTAGAAATTGGGCAGGTTGTTCTCTTCTAGGGTTCTTAGTCGGAATTTATTCTAGCTGTTAGTGTAAAAGAATTCATTAACTAGTAAGTTGACAAATTGTGTAGTGTGAGGGTCTCTAGGCCTTGGCTGTTGGGGATGGTGTTGATCACTGAAATTAGTTATCATTATGAGATGAGAATATCTTTTATAAAACAATATTTGATATGTTGTTTTCTCTTTAGCTTTTTATCTAGATGCATGCACTCACAAACAAGCATTTAGAAATGAGTTTTAGAAATGCTAAAATTCAGGAAGTACCACCTTACAAAATGATTTTGTATTAAGAAGTAAATTTAAACTGCTGCTATTTTTAGTGTGAATAAGTTTTTGTCTTAAATGTATAACTCTTATAGTAACCGGTTCAAATGTAATCATACTACAATAAAAACTTAATTCAGCATTAGTCAGCAGTATAATATTTGGAATGTGAATATGGATAAAAGATGTTTCAAAATATATGAGCCATTAATAAACATTTGGCTTATGAAAATAATGTAACATGACCATTAAGCTGAAAAAATTTTACTAACTAGTAAAATTAAAGAATTTCTGAAATGTGTTTAGAAATTATTTGGAATGTTTACTTGGTTTGTTAGATATCTTACATAATATGTAGAAATTCATATTTGATACAAAAGATAAAAAATGATCATACTAGGCTACTTTATAAAAAGAGTTAATCATAGGGGAGTCTTAACCTGTGATTTACTTCATGAAAAGAGTATACGACAGTCTTAACCTCTGATTTGTTTTATAAAAAGTTATCTGTAGGTTAATCTTACCTTTGGTTTAATTTGTCCAGGATCAACAGTAATTTTATTGTTTCCTTTTAGTACTTATATTCTTTGATTCTGATAATAAGAGGGATCGAGTGGTAGGATTACATTGGAACAATACATTTCCTAGATTATTGTCTCCATGGTGTAAAAAATAGAAAATTCAAGAATTATAAGGTAGTGTTTATTTGTATCAGGCAGCCCTATTTGCCCATTTAATGGATTGTGACACATAATTTAAAAGAGTGACTTTACAGTGGTACTCACTAGATACTATGGTGAAAATGAAATCTACAACTTGTAGATAGGGATGAGATGGAAAAACTGGGAGAGAGCAAGGGAAAGGGTGACATTGTCCAAGAAGAAATACACTCGTTACCTGATTTATGTTATAACTGTAACCCCTCTGTACATCATCTTTATCATAACAATAAAAAATTTAAAAAGAGTGGCTTTACCATGCTTAATTTTCTGAAAGGCATGCTGTGAGCTTTTAGAAATAATTGTAACACCTTAGATGTAGATCAGAAAAAAAGGAGAAAAAATCTTTTGCATATTGTTTGGCCCCAGATTGCTTTAACCTTTAGTATTTATCCAATTTATAATTTTATTTGTTTTATTTTTTGGTCGGTCGTGGGGCTTGAACTCTGGGCTTGGGTGCTGTCCCTTAGCTCTTCATCTCAAAGCGAGTACTCTAGTGCTTGAGCCATAGCACCACTTCCAGTTTTCTAGTGGTTTTTATTGGAGATAAGAGTCTCACTTTCCTCCCCGGGCTGGCTTTGAACCATGATCCTCAGATCTCAGCCTCCTGAGTAGCTAGGATTACAGGCGTGAGCCACCGGCGCCCGGTTATCAATTTATAGTATTAAAAGATACTTTCATGCTGGGCATTAGTGGCTCACACCTGTGATTCTTGCTACTCAGGAGGCTGAGGTCTAAGGATTATAGTTTGAAGCCAGCCTGGGCAGGAAAGTCTATGAGACTCTTATCTCCAATTAGTTACCAAAAAGCTGAAAGTGGAGCTATGGCTCAAGTGGTAGAGTGCTAGACTTGAGTCAAAAAAGCGTAGGGACAGTGCCCAGGCCCTGAGTTCAAGCTCTAGGCTTGGCATATCCTTCCCCTCCCCCCCCCCAAGATATTTTTATTATTTTGGAGATTGCCTTTTCAACTGATTTTACTTTCCAGTTAAAGCAACATGGTGATTATTGCCAAGTGTATTTTCTTTTTCTTTCTCACATCTTTATTGTTTTGGCAGTTCTGGGTTTTGAACTCAAGGCTTTATGCTTGCTAAATATGTACCATACCACTTGAGCCAGCCCCTTTCTACATTGTTTATTTTGGGGATAAGGTCTTTTAAACCTAGGGCCAGCTTGGACTGTGAACCTCTTATTTGCTGGTCACTACAATGTTGGTAGGACTTCATTTATAAATAAAATACCAAAAAATTTCAAAAACAATTTTTTTATTTCCATTTTATATATAATGGAACTCAGTTAAGGTGGAGAAGCTTTTAGTCAGACCTGTGTTATCATCAGTTTTATTGAAATTGTTGTGTGAACTGCTTATCATTTTCTTACTTTTCATTTTGGGGGAAAAAGGCCTGTGAAAAAGCAAGATGCAGGGGCTGGGAAGGTGGCTCAGTGGTAGAGTGCTTGCCTTGCATGCATGAGGCCCTGGGTTCGATTCCTAAGCACCATATAAGCAGAAAAGGCTGGAAGTGGCGCTGTGGCTCAAGTGGTAGTGCTAGTCTTGAGCTGAAGAGCTGAGGGACAGTGTCCAGGCTTCAGGCCTCACAACCGACCAAAAACAAACAAAAAAAGCAAGATGCAAGTAGCTTAATTGAAGTGACAGGTAAAAATCTGAGATTTGTGAGGCTGGGAAGGTGGCTCAGTGGTAGAGTGCTTGCCTTGCATGCCTAAAGCCCTGGGTTCAATTCCTCAGCACCACATAAGAAAAAAGAAAAAAGCCAAAAGTGGCGCTGTGGCTCAAGTGGTAGAGTGCTCGCCTTGAGCTGAAGAGCTGAGGGACAGTGCTCAGGCCCAGAGTTCAGGCACCACGACTGGACCCCCAAAAAAATCTGAGATTTGTTGGAAGGTGGGGTAGCATTGTGGGAACAATGCATCCAGCATCTGCAGTACATCTAAATTCTGTGCTCGTGTGTACAGTTTTCCCTCCACAGGTCTCTTTGGAACCATGTACCACTGATACCCAGGGTCTAACTATCCACTTGATTACTTTGCTTTTATTACAGAAATGAAAAGTCTGTAGTCAGGTGTTAGTTTTCTTGATTTTCTATTGAGGAGGTCCATGGGAGTATGTTAGTTTTCGTGTCATAGGGTTCCATCATGGTTGTAAGCCAGTAGACCACTGCATTATTTTCTTAGTGGTATCACAGATTTGACCAAAAATTTTTAAGTATAAAATTTTTTAAGTATATCATCTATTTGTACTTGCACACCTCTTTTGAGGATATGTTATTCACATTTTTTGGCGGGGGGGTCTGGTTGTGCAGCCTGAACTCTGGGCCTGGGCATTGTCCCTCAGCTCTTTAGCTCAAGGCGAGCACTCTACCACTTGAGCCACAGTGCCACTTCCAGCTTTTTTTTCTTTTTGCTTATGTGGTGCTGAGGAATCGCACCCAGGGCCTCATGTATGCAAGGCAAGCGCTCTACCACTGAGCCATCTTCCCAGCCCCAAGTTATTCACATTTAAAAAGAAAACATCAGATTTGTTCTTTGGTAACATCTCAGCTCTTAAAAAGATTTATTATAGGTAAATCAAAATAGAAATGCTACTAGATCTAGTATCATTGGGTTCTAGAATCTTGTTTATGACTGTTTCTTACAGCTTTGTTCTGTCTGAATCGATTTCTCCACATCACTCCTTACATAAAGATTGTTGTAATTGTGATATACAAAGACCATATTCTTCGTAAACATTACTTGTCAAATGTTAAAATGTCAGAATTAATTGCTGCCAAATGTTTTTTTTTTTCCTTTTCCTTTTGGTGGTAACTAGGTATTGTGCATTCTAGGCAAGCTTTCTACCATTAGAGTCATATCCTCCACTTTACTCCAGTTGTTTTCAGATGAGCCTCATACCTTTTACTTGGGCTGGCTTTGGATTGGCTTTGGACTGTGATCCTCCTTCCTGTGCCTCTCACACATAGGTAATATTTCTGACAACTACCACCATACCTGGCTTATTTATTGAGAAGATGAGTCTCACTACTTTTTTCCGAGGCTGACCTTGGATCACAATTCTCCCAATGTCTACCTTATTTAAAGAAGCTTCTAAAATATTTATCACTATGGACAGTTAAATTTGCAATTAGGCCATTGACATATAGCATAGAAAATGATACAGTAAAAAAAGCAACAACAAGCCTGTCAAATGTGGTAATATCTTTTCAGAAGTCAAGGCCATCAGCCTTCCGGTTTGCCCTGATTATAACATAACTAAATGGAGCTTTCAGATCGAATACATATCTTTGATTTTTTAAATAAAATCAAGTTTTTGTTTCTGAAAGTCATCACAGTGATGATTAGATCAGTCATTTGTTACATCTTTTTTAAAAATTTTTATTTTATTGTAAAGATGATGTACAGAAGGGTTACAGTTACATAAGTAATGAGTACATTTCTTGTCGAATATTGTTATCCCCTCCTTTGTTACATCTTTTTAAACATTGCCACTCATGTTCACAAATAAAATAAAATTAAAAAAAAAAACATTGCCACTCTCCCTTTTCCTCATTAACCAGAATTTTTAGAATAGCACATTTTTAGAATCATAAGATTTTTAAACCTTCTGGAGGTAGATGTTCTTTTTTGCTTAAGACCATGTAGTGTCATTGTGTCAAGACCTTGTTCTTATGATAGGAGTTACCTGGTTTAAAAGTTTATAGTATTGGACATGTGCTGCTGGTTAAATATTTTCCAAACAGAACATCTGCATATGTCAAACTAATCTTGATCCTACATGAGATTTTCAGTGAACTGTAAAGCAGTATACAAAACCAAATTATTTTTATCTAAGTAAATTGGACTCATAGCTTAATCCTAGTAGCATTGAGAGAAGCCACCATGTCAGTAGTGGGTGATAAAGTATATTTCTTTTCAACTAAGATAGAACTGTCTCATAGAAAGTGATTGTTGGTCCTTACTGGATGGGGCTTTTCCTGTTCCTTCTGAATGGAAGTATTTCTGATTTTGAGAGACAGGGTCACAGTCTTCTTGAGGTATGTTAGGGTATTATTACTGTTCACATGTATGTTTATTAAAGACAGATTACTTCAAACTTAAGTTGGAATTCTGACTGAGGTTGAGGTAAAATTTCTTCCAATATTTTACTTTGTCTTTACTTGCTATTACATATGAATAATAGTAATAAAAGGTTAATGCTTTATTTCAACTTTCAAGGAGTTCTGTAAGTTTGGTTAAAAGTCAGTGTTTAACACGTAATTTATAGTAGAGGGACAAATATGTAACAGTTTGTTCTAAAAGGCAATACCTAAATTTGTGTTGTTTAAACTCTCAAACTAACTTTCAGGGTTTTTTCCCCAGAAAAAAAAATATATATTGGTCTTGATGCATTGATGCTGTTGAAGCCTTTGTGTTCAAATAGTAGTCAGATTTTCTTTTAAACTTTTGAAATAGTAAAAATATTTTCCAATTATTTTTAGAATTTTTAAAATACACGTGAAAACTTTACTATATTACATCATCTTTCCTGTACCTACCAAAAATCATGGCACATGTTTTTAATAACTTTAATTGATAGCATTCTTGAAAAATGTTTTAGGACACATATAAGACATGTTTACACACATGCATGCACCTTGTGCATAAGTATATATCTCAGAAATCTTATTAACAGTTATAGTTTATTCTGTTGGAACTTAAAATATTAATGACTTAGAAACCTTCCTGTGAACCTAGATTCACTAGGTTTTTAAAATTGAACTAAGGAAAAAAACATTTTACAAAGTGGACACATTGTTTAATTTTGTTTTGTATTTTAATAGATTGTAGTGCAAGGCCAGTAAATTAAACGTAGGCAGTTCTGTTGCTAATTACACACAACTTCTCTTGACTATCAGATATTCAAATCCATTTTATGAATATGGTAGAGAGAATAACAACTGTAAAACAAAGCAGTGTGCATGTAAGTGACTGTTAGCGTGCATTTCAGAAAGGATAAATGCTCACCATATGGTACAATTACTGTGTCCAACTTTTCAAATTAGCTTCTCTCATCCTCCTTATTACTGTCTTTAAAAAGAGAGGAAAAAACCCAACATGATTTATCTACTCTGCAACAGAACTCTTGACGCAAAACAGCAGCCCAGTTCTGTCCAGTTTTTTTTTTTCCCTTAGCATAATAGAGGCTGTGGGACTTTTTTATACTAATTACTGTGTGAGCCTCAGATGAACCCCCTTCAATTCACAGGGCTTTGTTAAGGGAGGAGCTGTCAATGCGTCTGCCCGCTTGCAGCTGTGCTGTGGCTTTAGCTTGCTTAACATTATGCTGCTTTTTAGACTTGACAGAAGGGATTTTTTTTTTTATTAAGGCAAAGCAGCCTTGTAGCGAAATGGTTTAAGCAGCTGCATTGTAGGGAAGCACAAAGAAGTTATTATTGTGTCTGTTTAGGGGGGTAGCATGGAGGGGGAGATACTCGGCTGCTGTTGATGCCGATTGTTGACTTGCCATCTGCCAGATAGGGAGAAGAAAAAAATGACAGCTCCAGCAGGGTGTTCAAGAGGTTGTTTGGAGAGACGCATAAACATGTGCAGATGTCGAACTGAATAATGGCTAGAACTTGAGACGGTTTATGATGCTGCTGCTGTGTGTGCACATACAGAATGAATGTGTGTGTGGATTTGGTTAACCGAGGGTACATACTAATTATCATTGTTTTCCTGCAAGCCCCCTCCCCATATTTCCTTAATTAGTTTAGGAGTTTAATACTTCCTCTTCCCTCCCTTGTATACATCTAGTTTTCAGAAAGCAACTTCTTAAACAGCAACACCAACTTGCTTATTTCCCCATATAGATGGTATATCATTTGTTTAATGTTAGGTGTGAATTGCTAACTAATAATGGGAGCTTGTGATTAAGTAATAGTTGAATAGTCATGCCTTTAAATACTTATATTAACAGTTCAACTAGTTAAACTATAAACCTTTGGAAATAAATGACTGAAATGATTCATTTCATAGGCTACTGCTAAGCATTATAGAGTATCAGGTTTCTTTTACTAAGTAGTTCCATGATACTTGAACTTACATGTTCCTAGTTGTCAAAGTTATGTAGTTCCTGGCCTTTTTGGTTAATCTCTTTCTTGATTCTACTAGTGAAAAACCTACATTTTCTTCAAGCATTTAAGAGTTGGTTGTATATTTCCTTCTGATTCATTTTTATCATTAAATGTTTGGAGTAGATTTGATGTACCTAGAATACTTTAAAATGCTGAAACATTTATAGTTAGTTAGAAGTAAATACATTTGCTTTCCTATTTTCTTACCTTAATTTCAATAATTGAGAAGACCTGGTGATGTTAGGTAAAGATTTCCTAACACATGCTCCTGATCACCTCAATTTTTTGTGAAACTTCCAAAACCAAACCCAAAGAAAATTAAATGAGAAGCCCTGGCTTTTGTTGTCTTTTTCTATTACTTATTGTCATTTGGACTTATATTACCAAAGAAAAGAAAATGTGTGCAGAATTAAAAATTGTGTACTCTGAGTTTTTGTCAACTCATACTTTCCTAAAATATTTAAGGGTTTGTTGCATGATTGTTAAGCAAAAATGCCTCAAATGTGATTGACACACTAAGCAAAGCTTGGTGTGAAGAGTAATGTCTTTCTGCAAGTACTGTTTTCTACTTTTCAAAAAGGTAGGTTCACCTAGAAAAACGTTCTGTTTCACTTTCCTCAGTGGCCCTACCTCATGGAGAATCTTCTGCTGCGTAGACCTCCCTTTTGTCTTATGTACTTACTTCTGTTCTTGTATTTGGAGAGTCATAAATATGTCCATATATTTGTAGGATAATTTACATACTGCTTTGTAGTCTGTCCTGATATCCTCATTAAGTATGGGGCAACTGGAACACCATTTTCCTGGAAGTAAGAGAATGGTCAGGATGTTAATGAGAAGCTACAAAGCTAGCTGGAATAAAGTAAACCTGCCTGCCCATGCCTGTTACTCTCATTTTGTCAGTACCATTTGCCAGTTGTGGCCAAGCATATATACCTAGTAAGATGACTGATACTGAAGGCAGAGTATCTGAAGATTTAAATTTAACAACCTATGCAACTATGAAATAACTTATGACAACTAGGAAAGTATTTAAGCATGAATTTATCTAGTCAAAGAAGTAAACAAGAACTTCTGTGGAAGGATTTTGAGGGAACTAAAGGAGATAATATATTTAGATTATATGGAGCAAATGCAATTGCCATTGTTCTTGATATTTCATTTTTGTTAGGCAAGCCTAGTCCAAGGCTAGAGGTCTGTTACTGTTCAAATTGGAGTATTTCATTTTTGTTAGGCAAGCCTAGTCCCAAGTCTAGAGGTCTGTTACTGTTCAAATTGGAGTGTTAATACAATGCTGACCATTGCGAAGTGAGCATACAAAGTTATGGAGACTGTTAGGAATGGTCACAAATAACATTTTTTTCTTATAATCTAATGTTTAATGACTTACAATTATTTCAGAAATCTGGAAGAAAGTAGATTTTTTAAAGACAATATAGAGAAAACTGCTGAATATAAACATTTTGAGTACGTGATATGGTTATTTACTGGTGATTTCATGTTCTATAAGATATTTTTTACTTAATTCAATATAAGATTGCAGAATTATCTTCATTCTTTTGATTCATATTAATCTCAACTAATTTGGAGCTCCATTTTTCTCTGTTATAACCAATCTGTAAGCTGTACTTAGGTTGAAATTATTTTTACAGTAAGACTTTAATACATGGTTAACAAATGTAATGATGATAATAAATGAGCAAATAACACTACAAAGAGTGTTTCATCTCCTCATAAAGTTGCAAAGCATTATTTGTTTGTCAGGACTCTTTATTTTGCAGATGAAAAAACTGATCAAGTTCCCAAAGGGAGTGCTGGGATACACAGAAGTATGTTCCTAGAAGAGTAATCTGCAGATGGCATTGATTGACTTGAGGCCATCAGTCCATACAGAGTATGATTAATTCCCACACAGATGTAGCTGGTGTGTGTGTGTGTGTGCGTGTGTGTGTGCGTGTGCATGTGTGTGTGTGTTGGTCATGGGGCGCTGTCCCTCAGCTCTTCAGCTCAAGGATAGCGCTCTACCACTTGAGCCACAGTGCCACTTCCGGCTTTTTCTGTTTATGTGGTGCTGAGGAATCGAACCCAGAGCCTCATGCATGCAAGGCAAGCATTCTACCACTGAGCTACCTTCCCAGCCCTGTAGCTGGTGGTTTTTAAGGATTTTCTTTTCAGCTTGTTTCTGTCAAGCAAGCCTTCAGCTTTAAGTATTATTTAGTATGGAATGATAAGAAATATTGCACCTGGGATTGCTGCTTATTTGGCATTTGAGAGTCACAGAATTGAGTATAGTGACTGGGAATTCCATTTTGGTTTCAAAGAATAAACTGGTGATAACAGAAAAATGAATGCAGTACTAATTTCATTGAAGGATATTTTAATACTTAATGATGTGACAGATGCCAAAATCCATACACAGATAGTTAAGTGTTACAGTCTGATTAAAAAAAAAATACTGTGTTTACTAAAAACAACTTACATAATAAACAAGTGGGAATATCCCATAGCCTATGGACTGTCGTGTAACAGATAAGGATAAAAATACACTTTAAAGTACTATGAGGACAGTTTCACAAATGAATAGAACTGAACTTAGCATATTGTTAGGATCTCTCTCTGTCTCTCTCCTCTCTCTCTCTCTTCCCCCCCTTTCCCCCTCCCTCCCTCTTTCCTTCCGTCCTCTCTCTCTCTCTCTCTCTCCTCTTTTTCCTAGGAGCTTCTAGCTTTCATGGTATATAGATGTATTTGAATTGAGCCTCAGAATAATCTTGTATGAGTAGTGAGTTCTTTAAAAAAAATATTGGCCAGTGTGTTGAAAACAGAAGAATATTTCACTGTCTGACATATTCTTTAAGGCATCTTGCTTCAGACATGTTTTGGCTTTAAATTTTTAATGTGTTTTTAGTCTCTTGAAAATCTGATTAAAGATGTTGGTAAACTTGGGAGTACTTTTTAGAACAGAAGATGATTAAGATACAAAGGCGGGGAAGGCATAAACCATGAAGAAGTTGGTGTATGTTTTTTTTTGGCAAAGGAAGTCACTTATTTGTCAGAGACTAGAACTCAGCATCAAGTTCATAATTATATATGTTGAAGTAAAAGTGTATGGAACAGCAGCTGTTGCTTTTTGGCATCTTTGTGAAAAGATGTTGAAGTTTAAGTATACAAACTATGAATGAGATTTTTATAAGATGACCCTCTTTTCTTCATTTGCTCTATATTCATCTACCTGTTAACATATCTCATTGTACTTTGGTAGTGAAAAATGTGTAGAACTCACTAGCCTTATAATTGAAATGCTTTTATTTTTAAAAAATAATTAAAATATTTAATTCTAATAATAAAATTTAAACAACTGGTTCACTCAAAGTATACTAAATAATGACATAGTTCTGAGTGAATTATATTTTAAGTTTTAGACACAAAGGCTTTTAAAAATAAATTTTAAATCTAAATAAAAAGTATATTTTGATTAAATGGCAGCCATATATCAGGAGATCAGTTATATAAAAGTAAATTTGATGTTTACCTCCTTGTAATAATGTTTATCTCTCTGCAGTGGATCTTTTTTTAAAGTTAGGTATATTTTTCTTTGTATTTATTTTTTAGAGAGTTAGTGATATGAAGTTTAGACTTGGATAATCACCAGTTTTACATCTATATAAAACTCTGACAGGGAGATTAGCACTTTTTATATTCTTCAGTGAAAAGTCTGTCATACCATTGAATAATATACTGCCAGTTCCTCTGTGTTTGGCAAAAATGGTGACTGAGTAAACTGCAAATAACTTCTTTCCTACTTTCTGTGAGAAAATGCACTTTCTGTGCATTGACTCAGGTGCTAGGGGGAAAGTTGGTAACTATTGCGCTGCCCAAATATTTCATGCTCTCAGTTACACAAAGCAGGGTGTACTCCACTTTATATTTGCCAGTGTGTCATTTGCATTATCAAGTGCATGGTTTGTAACAAATGATCCCAGTTGCTGCTTTTAACAACAACAACAAAAATAGTCTTCTTTAGTGAATGATTGAACATTCTGATGTCTCCAAAAAATTTAAACATACACTATTATACATGAAACATACCAATAGGTATTTCTTAACTATTTATACAGAGTGATTCATGTAACTTTTTATTTCATCAGTTTGGATGGCCTCCATGAGACTTCGAAGGCCTTTTCCTTTCAAATGTCTTAGTTTAAAAAAAAATTTCCATTTAACATTACTAGAACCATTTGGAAACAAGCAGTATTTTCCGTGTGAAGGTCAGATAATAATGAAGATAGGAATACTTTCATGTAGTGAGCAAATTATGTCTATTTCACTTTTTGAATATTTTTGTTTGAGTGGCAATGGTTCTCCGGCTCTGGCTGTGTTTGGTAACACTGCCCTCAGAGGGCCGAGGTGAGGAAGTTCATTCACAGCACTGACAAGTAGCTCTGCTGCTGTTCATCTGCTCGCAGGCTTGGAGGGGAAAATGGTCTTATTTGAATAATCGAATAGTATTTGATTTATGGTTGCATTTCTTTGATATGTTCAGTTATTTTTAAGGTGTTAAGTGTATGTGTGCCCCTGAATTGGATGGCAACATTTAAGCACATTTAGTTCTCTAAAATAATGATTAAGAAATGACTGACTGTAATGACTGATTTATAAAGAGTAGAAGAAAATTATCTGGAGAGCTTTAAGATTTTACTTAGGTGGGGTTTTTTTCTGTCTTTGATAGTAGTCTAGTTAAAACTATCTACAGTCTTAATTTGCATATATAGCAGCATTCATTGGTATGGAAGCATATATTCTCTAATTATATCTTCAAAATATGAATAAAGAATAATTACTTCATTGGATAATCAAAGGCTTCTATGTAAATCTACCAGCAATTGAAATATACTGTTATTCTCTTTTTTAAAAACCTAATAGTGATGTGTGGCTTAATGTGTCTGAACAGTTTAAATGACGATTCACTTGTATAATAAAAGATGAGTAAGAAAGGAATAATGTCAAAATAATTATATGTATCCTTTGCTCTGTTCTTTCTTTTTGTATGTAGTAACTTTTTCATGAGATAATTGAAAGAAACATTAAAGTGTTTAATAATTCAGTGTAAACACCTTTAATTTTTAAGAATTAGCTATTTAATATTAAATCAGAGGATTTCAGTGAGAGTGTTGTCAGCTTTTAACTAGTAAGTTTAACTGGTTAAGCATAGGTGAGATGCAAATCAGCAGCAGCAGCAGCATTATCATCATCATCACCACCACCATGAGGATTATTTTGTCCCGGTACTAAGTTTTGAACTCAGGACCTGGGTGTTGTCCCTGAGCTTTTTTGCTCAAGGCTGGTATTCTATCACTTGAGCCAAAGCTCCACTTTTTGCTTTCTGGTACTTAATTGGAGATCAGAGTCTCATTGACTTTCCTGCCTGGGCTGGTTTTGAACTGTGATCATTAGATCTCACGTTCCTGAGTAGCTAGGATTGTAGATGTGAGCCACCAGTACCTGAAAGAGTTCATCATTATTAATCATGGTAGTTGAAAATGGCCAAAAACAAAAGGATGACAAAAATAGAATTTTTTCCACAAAAATCCCTCATTTGTTCAATTAGGAAAACGAACAAATTTCATTTTATTTTAAAAACTGTACTTTCATGTAGTCTAATATTTGGCACACATGAGTCACTCATCAAATCTTTGCTTTCCTTTACCATGCTATATCTTATTCAATTAACAAATACTTATATAGTATCTAATGTAAGCCAGATGTTATTCTGTGTGTTTAATAAATATTTATTTCTTTATTATTATTGCTTCCAGTTTTTAGAAGAGGATTTTGGAGACTGGGAGCATGCCTGTTTGATACCCACATACTTGGTGAATGACAGACGCATTTGAATCTGGGCAGTCTGTCTTCACAGTGCACTCCCTACCACTGCATGGTATGAAGCCAGAGCAGGGCAAGGTGATGACCTCTGTTCACCTCAGCTCTGCCTTTAACTGACTGTTCTGTGTCTCAGGGTCTCAGGATGCTGTGGCACCTGCCTCTCAGCACTACTGTGAACAGCTCCCTTGTGGGTGCCTGAGCACAGGGCAGGGCTAAGGACTTCCTTGATTTTTCTCGTTCAGCCATCATTTCTTCCTCTAACCTTTGACTTGCAAGTCTCCACTAACTGTCTTAAGGAAAAACAAAGGGCACTGAGTTACTCTTTGAATAATAAGAGCCCACGGGTTTGATGCAATATCAGTTTTGAATCCCAAAGTACTGGAAATAAATGTATGGTAGGAGAGACCCTTTGACAAGAATCAGAGATAAAGCCCTGTTCTGTTACATTAATTTTTGTTATGTAGGCAGTGAATTTAGTAGAGAGGAGGGATAAGTCGGCTGAAACTCGGGCGTTCCCTATGGCGTAGGCCTCCTGATGAGCAAGGACTACGAACTTGTTTGCCCGACCCAACACGACCAGCTACTCCACTGCACACCAGGCCCAGAAAGTGGACTGAGCTGTAGAAATGTGGTAGCAGTATTTATTATTGAGATAGTGGTTATTGCTTGTCTGCTATGTGTTAGCTGAGATACATATCAAGGCAGTCGTTGCTTCCACATTTGATGTTAAGATTACCCACTGCAGTTTCTATCCAAGGTAAGATACTACATTTACTTGAATATTCAAGAGAATGTGGTTGATAAATGGAAAATAGTTACAGTAAAGAAGTAAAAATTTTAAGTTTGTCCGTATCTTTGCAATACTTTACACTTTGTTAAAATTGTATAGACATGACTTCATATTCATTGGAGTGTAGTGTGTAGAAATGGAAACTTTACTATTATGCAGAAAGCAGATTAAAAAGAAAGCTTTGCTTTCACAACCTACGAGGGTGTAAATGTAAGCAAAATAATAATTTAGCTCACATTTACCCAGCAGGAAGCTGAGTACAGATTGAGTAATTCTCCACAACATATCTACTGCTATGTAAACTCATCTCATGGTTTATTATTCATTAAATTGCAAGAATGTTGTTTTCCATTGACTGGTGTGTGTGTGAATGTCTCTCCTCCCTCACCCTCTCACCTCTCTCCCTCTCCTTTTTTTCTCTTTCTCCTTTCTCTCTCCCTCTTCTCTCTTTTCTCTTCCCCTCTCTCTCCCTTCCTCTCCCTTTTCCTCTTTCCATCCGTATGGCTTTTCTTCTCTCAGAATAAAACTTTACACTATAATTTTGTTACGATGTTGCTGTGTTGAATAGAATACAAGTATCCCTAATGGAACCAAGATTTGATTGACCAATTTATGGAATATCACAAAACAAATACCAGAAAGCTTAAGGTAGAAGGTAAATTATGAAGTTTTGAGAAAGTAAAAGGAAATGGCAATGAGAGAGAGTACTAACAGACCCGCTACTCTGAGAAGTTTAGGGCGTAGATTTTTCTTTTCATTACCTCAGCTTCAAAGCAATACATGGACCTCAGCCTTCTTTAAGGAAAAAAATGACAGGTTCATGCATTATGTAGTAGAGGCAGAGCTTCTTGACTATAATACACTTTTCAAAAGAATCATGAAGGGACATATGTGGGAAGACAGAAGAATGGGTTTACATCTGGAAAGTTTTTAAGGCATCTTTGAAGCACAGAAGCAGATTAGCAAAATTGTAAACAACTTCCATGTGGCCAGTTGCAGGGTGATAGTGACTGGTCCAGTAGCAGCCAGGCCTCTCGAGGAAGCCTGGGCAGGGCCCCATCCTGAAGTACTGCAGGCTCATATGTGCCATCTGCCCAGTCCCTTCAGCATAGGAGAACCATGTCCCTTCCTCAAGGCTCAGAGAAATGCCAAGGGTAGAAGACGCTGTGGTCTTGCAGTGCTTCAGATTTGCCTGAGGGCATGGAAAGAACTTTGGAAAGCCTTAGTGAAGGGAAGCCATAGCCTAACGTTCTTCACCAAGAATGGAGAAGGAAATGGGAGAGATTTTCACTTTGAAAAAAAAATTTTGAAACCATCTTACTAAGTTGCTCAAACTGACTGAAAACTCTTGGGGTTCAAGCAGTCCTCCTGGCTAAGCCTCCAGACACCCCCAGTTTTAGTCTGAGCTAAACATGTTTACCTCATCCTCTTGTTCAGTGTTCTGGTTTCTTAAAACTGCCCACTAGAACTAAAACTTGATGATATTTGCATTATGCATTCTTGCTACTTGAACATATTTTGACACCAAAAGTAATCTATTTAGAAGCCTATTTCCTCAATTCTAAATACATTTTTAAATGCATATTCTTTGACCTATGATGTTCATTGAGCAGCGTCTTAGAATGAGCAATCTTGAAACCAGTATGTTTCATAGACCTCTTCTAATTTTCAATGGTTACTCAAACCGGCATACATAAAGCTGCTGATGGTAGTGGATGACACCGCATTAATGTCACAGTAGGTTTTAGCATTTTAACTTGATGAAGGGCAAGAAAAGGACATATTTGAAGGACTTGGTGAAAAGGAAATGATAACCTAAACATGTAAGTTCACAGAAGCTGCAAAATTTTACATATATATATATATATAAACTTAAATATATAACATGTGCATGTTTGTGTATATATAACCTATTTTAATATATAAATATATAGTATATAATATGTTTATAAAATATATAAAAATATAAATATACATATATATTTATGTATTTATAGTATAAAATATATAAAATATTATACACTATGTATTTATTACATATAAATGTTTTATATGTATAAATGTATTTATATGTAATAAATGTTTTATGTATTTATTTATTTATTTATTCTTGGGTCTGGTCGTGGGGCCTGAACTCTGGGCCTGGGCGCTGTCCCTCAACTCTTCAGCTCAAGGCTAGCGCTCTACCACTTGAGCCACAGCGCCACTGTGGCTTTTTTCTTTTTGCTTATGTGGTGCTGAGGAATCGAACCCAGGGCCTCATGCATGCAAGGCAAGCGCTGTACCACTGAGCCACCTTCCCAGCCCCAATGTAATTTATATATAAGATAACCTATCTTAATAAGGACCAAAGCATTTGCATCTTTTAAAAGTTAAATTTCATATTTCCTCTGCGATTGAAAAAGTACTATAGTAGTAAGATAAAATCTTCAGATTAATTTTGAGGCATGTGTAAAATAGAGTAAGTTCAGGGAAAAGCATGTTCCCATTGTTTTCTAAGAGACATGGACAGCAGTCCATTAGCACTTAGGCCTCCTCTGTAAAAAATATAGCAGGCAACTTTAAAGATTTCAGGTGTTTTTCTATATTATTATGCCTTATTCTGTAACAATATTTAGTTTTAGGCTAAGAAATCACACAATTATGAATTATATAATTCATTTGGTTGGAAGATGGTGAGAAAAACTTACGTTTACTATATTGTAAAGTATGAAATTAGTTCCATTTCATACTGATTCTAAATCTCCTGTCTGAAGTAGACTTTTATATAAGAGTATTACTGAAGATAGGTTCATAAGTCATTTAAATTTATTTTTTACTGAACACTATCATTTTCTGGTTTAAAGCTCTGCTCTCTGGAAATTCTTTAAAAAGCTTGTGTTTTCATAATGCTGGATATTTGTGTATATCAATAAAAAATCAGAAAGGCCAGTTGTATGTTCATTTATTTATTTACTTATTTATTTTAGTCAGTTGTGGGGCCTGAACTTGGCTTGGGCACTGTCCTGCAGCTCTTCAGCTCAAGGCTAGCACTATACCAGTTGAACCACAATACCACTTCTGGCTTTTTCTTTCTATGTGGTGCTGAGGAATAAAACCCAGGGCCTCATGCATGGGAGGCAAGCACTCTACCACTGAGCCACCTTCCCAGCCCCAATTTATTTTTATTTAAGAAAGTTTTTTGACAGTACTGGAGTTTAAATTCAGAGCCTCATGCTTACTAGGCAGGTGCATCATCACTTGAGTTATGCCCCAGACCTTTATGCTTTTAATTTTGAGACAGGGTCTCCTTTTTCCCTGGCTAGTCTAGACCACACCCTCTTATTTGTATTTTTTGTTATAGCTGGGATGGAGGGAGCATGCCACTACAAACAACTTTTTCTGTTGACATTGTGGTCTCAGTAACATTTTACTGGTGCTGGCCTTGAGTCACAGTCCTCCCAATCTCAGCCTCACAAAATAGTGAGGATTACAGATGTGAGTCATATGTCCAGCTGGTGGGATGAATTTATTAATGCAGTATTTATTAATTTAGTATTTATGCAAATACTACCGAATAATCACAGTACCATTACAAATTATGTTATCAAATTAGCAGTTCCATTTAATTTAGAGTTTAACATTTGTTAAATATGAAATGCTAAGAACTTTTACAGTATGCCCTTACAAAAATTCTTTATGTAAGTATGATATGATTCCCATTGTACAGAGGAAGAAGGTAAATATAGTGGAGTGGCTGCATTTGTGCAGCGAATCAGTATAGTCAAGAGTTCTTAATTATCATGTTTTACTTAGAAAGAAAATTTTAGATGCTCTATCTGTGTACACCAGATTGTCTTCAACTTATGCTCTTTCTACCTCAGCTTCCTGAGTCCTGGAATTACAGGTATATACCATCTTGTCCAAGGTAGAGTAGAGAACAAACATTTGAGAATGTTTATTCTTTGTTCCTTGCAGAGTAACTAGCTTTAAAATCCAATGTTATATATAAGAAATGTGACTCGCCAGTGGTAGTTTAAAAATCTCTATCCTCTGTGTATCTTAGAAAACTCTGAATTTCAACTTGGTTGCTTTACACATGTTACTCTAGGACCTTTTATTTTCCATTTTATTTAAGCAAATAGCATATTTTAAAAACAATGACTTTGTCTCCATAAATACATAAATGTGGATTTATATTCATTTGGATTATGTTTGTGCTTGTTCTCGTAAAACATGTTAATATATATGTGTTTTTAGTGCCATCTCATTTAGCATTGGATTTCAATAGATGGGTAGGTCTCTAACAGCTAACTAAACATTGCTACAGCAGTTTGTACATGGTTCAGCTCATATCTAACTTTGTATTTCTCTTGAAGTTAGAGTTATAACTCAACACAACCTAGCCTTAAGAGAAATCATGTTTATTTTAATAAATTTTAAGCACTGTGGGAAAGTTGGCAAAGGACCAAAATCTAGAGTCCTTATAAGTAGAACTCTGCACTCTAGAAAACAGCCTCTTCCAACTCTGCATTTCACAAGTTGGATTCTCTCATTTTTATAGAAGGTATAAGGATTTTGTCGTTTTCATTCAGGAGATATAAACCGAATCTGTATATTATTCCATGCCAAGGACTAATGAATTCAATTTTTGTTGTTTCTGTTCTGTGAATAATCCTTTGGTTACAGTGATTAGAAACTGTATTTCCCGTGGTGGTTGTAACAGAGTATAGCAGGGTACATTGATTAAAACAACAGAAACTCATGATTCTGTCCTCGTTGTATAGACTGGAACTTAGAAAACGGGGTGGCTGAGCCTACTCCTTTTGAAGGCTCTAGGGTCTATTCCTTATTTCTTATGGCTTCTGGTGGTGGTAGGTGCTTTTTAGCTTATGGTGTATCATTCCAGTCTTTGCCTACATGGTTACATTGCCTTCTCTCTATGCATCACTCCATTCATACACAGACATTTAAAATTGGGTTTAGGGCTCACTCAGATAAGCTAGCAGAAGCTCTTTCTCAAAATCATTGACTTAATCACATCTTTTGCCAAATAAAGTGATGTAATATTCTTAAGTTCCAAAGGTTAGGATGAATGCATCTTTGAAGAATGAATCATTTAGCTCATTATACAAGCTAAACTACCAGAATCCTTGCTAGGAAATGCAGTTATGCCCACATAAGGATTTGGTACGTGACTGACCACATATTGAATAATGGTTGCAGGAGATTATAATGGAGGTTAAAATTTCCTGTTACCAAGTAAGATTTTAGTCAGAGTTCAAACCATTCCTCATGTGCTTGTGATGGTTAGCAAACCTGTGCTAGGATATGTGCAAGCTGTACCATCCAGATTTGTCTAGGTACACTTTCTGATGTTTACACAAGGACAAAATTGCCTTAAAAATGCTTTTCTCAGAGTATCTCTTGCTGTTAAGTAAAACATGATGGCGTATTTTGGAATTGGAGATAAAGTAGGTCAAAACAAAGTCCAGCCACAGGAACAAGTAGAACACCTGCAAATGTGGGTAGAAAGTTGATGAGAAGTTTGTGTTAGAAATGCTCTCCAGTTGTCACACTGTACCAACTCACATTTGAATGCAGACAAATTTTGGATGTATATTGATGGATGTCTTTGGAACAGTGCCTTTGAAAAGTGCGTGCGTGCGTGTGTGCGCGTGCGTGTGTGCGCGTGCGTGCGCGCATACTGGTTTTGTTACTTGAATTTAGGGCCTGGGTGCGCTTTACCACTTGAGCCACAGCTCTACTTCTGGCGTTTTGGTGGCTAATTGAAGGTAAGGGTGTCACAGATTTTGCTACCTGGGCTGACTTTGAACTACAATCCTCACATCTCACTTAGCCTCCTGGTCATGACCTACCAAGGCCTGATTTCTTTTGGCTTTTTTCTTTTTTCCTTTTTTTTTTTTTTTTTTGTCAGTTGTGGGGCCTGACCTCTGGGCCTGGGGGTTGTCCCTCAGCTCTTCAGCTGAAGGATAGAGTTCTACCACTTGAACCACAGCACCACTTTTGGCTTCTGCTGCTTATGTGGTGCTGAAGAATCAAACCCAGGGCCTCATGCATGCAAGACAAGCACTCTACCACTGAGCCACCTTCTCAGCCCTGTCTTTTGGCTTTTTGATAGTTAATTGCAGATAAGTCTCATCAGGGCTGGCTTTGAACCATGATCCTTAGATCTCAGCTTTCTGAAGAGCTAGGATTACACAGTGAGTCACTGGCACCTGGCTTAATTTATTTTTTTTTTAAGACAGGGTCTCACTACATGGCCCAAACTTGATTTTAACTTAAGATTGTTTTGCCTCAACCTCCCACGTACTGAGATGATAGATATAGCTGCCATGTACAATTTTCATTATTAAATATTGGCTAAAGCTTATTTTTTTGGGAAAATAACATTTTGTAAATGAAAATTATAAGTCAAGAAAATGAAAGAACACGGGTTGAAACACAGCTTAAAGCTATCTACAGTAGTCCTAGCTACTCAGGAGGCTGAGATCTGAGGATTGTGGTTCAAAGCCAGCCAGGGCAGGAAAGTCCGTGAGACTCTTTTCTTTGTTTATTTTTTTAAATTTTGTTTTATTATTAAGATGCTGTACAGAGGGGTTACAGTTACATGAGTAAGGCAATGAGTGCATTACTTGTCAATCATTGTTACCCCTTCCCTTCCTTGTTGTTGTCCCAATATCCCTTACCTCCCCCACCTCCCACACTCCTTCCCATCCCCCCCCCAACTCTTCAGTAAGCCATTGAGAAAACCAACATGAAGTGGCACTGTAGCTCAAGTGCTAGCCTTGAGCTGAAGAGCCCAGGCGCAGAGTTCAAACCCCACGACTGACCAAAACAACAACAACAAAACTGTATACAAGTACACAGACAAAGACATAGATGTTAACAACACAGGTTAAAGGGCCATGACATAACAGTCAATAAATGTGCCTATTATTAGATTTGCACATACTTCCAGCTAGACAACCCAAACAGACTTTCCTAACATTAAGCAACAGTTGTGCTCTGTAGCACCATGAGAACTGCATGGCCATCTGGTTCTATTTTCCAGTCCTGTACTGGATAGTTGTACCCTGCTATTAGATCTCAAGCACCTGTAATCCTAGCTACTCAGGAAGCTGAGTTCTGAGGCTCACGGTTCTAAGCCAATATAGACAAGAAAGTCCATGAGAGACTCTTATCTCCAACTGAGCCAGAAGTGGCACTGTGGCACTAGCCTTGAGCACCAAGCTTAGGGCCAGCGCCCAGGCCTGAGTTTAGGACCCAACACCAGCATTTTTTTTCCTTTATATAAAAATAATACCAAGTAGTCAATGGTACATGAGAGAGAAATACCTTTTATTACTCCTGCAAATGTTTTTCACCAAAATTCATAAATACTATATGCCTGATTTTTTCAAGGCTTTTAAAACTGGAAATGTACTCAAACAATCATCTGACAAACTGGAAAACCAAACAAAATGCTTACTCAGATAAATGATTTCTGGAGGAATAATGATGCAAATGAATTATCGAAGTGTGGAATTATTAAAAACAAAACATGTTTGGGTTTTAATTGAATCTTAATTGTAGGTTTATGTATTTTCTTTTGTAAGCTTAGTTAAAAGAAAATTGCCTAGCTAAATTTTTGGAGGCCAATGTTGTAGGACATACATTGTACCATAATTTATTTTTCACATGAAAGCTACTGCTCATTTCCTTTTAGCATTAACACATGTGTTTTCCTCATGCAGGAGAATATATAAAAAACTGGAGGCCACGCTATTTCCTTTTGAAGACAGACGGCTCATTCATAGGATATAAAGAAAAACCTCAGGATGTGGACTTACCTTACCCCCTCAACAACTTCTCAGTGGCAAGTAAGTCCATTACCTTACTTCACTTCACATTTACTTTTTCTTAGAATTTTGTGTGTGAAATATGTTGGGATATCTGAGAAGTCTGTGGAAAAGAAGCATTCATAGTTACACTTTTCTTATAAATGTATAACAAAAATTAATTTTTTAGAAATACTGTAATTGTTTAAACATAGCACAAAATTAACTGAAAGATAACTGATAATAACAATTATTAAACTTACGTTACACCCAGGCCTTTTAACACTGTTAAGACCCATTGATTCATCAGTAAAAGGACTTTTCTGTGCTAATTGAGAAGTAAAGCATTTTAAAGTTGAGTTTAAATCAACTTCTGTTATCTGTGAAATTGAGATGAAAAGTTTAACTAGATGACCTCCTTAATATTCATTTTGGATGTGTTACTTGTTATGTTTGGAAAAGACATTTTAGAAAATTGAAGGTTTTTAAAAACCCAATTAAATAACAACCAACATCCAAGAAACAATAGTGTTTGAATGTTATAAATTTCATATTACCACTGTAAGAGCCTGGAGTCTGTTTCTATTTTTAATGATTTTTAAGATAAAGTTTTTATAGTTAATTGAATGATCATGTTCATATCAGTGGATTCTTAAGTAGCAATTTTTTAAAAAAAGAGCTCCTATTCAGGTTAGGATAGATGGAAGGGGGAGACACTAGAAGATACAATATAGTTATAACATATTGAATTGAAATCTCTTTGTATAACTACTTAAGATAATAAACCCCTCTCATATATACTTTAAAGAAACATCTTTTTCCCCATCAAACTGTTTATTAGATAGTAATGGCTTTTTTTTCAGTAGGAAACTGTTTTAAAATCTTTCTGATAGTTGGAATATTATCTTGTATTTATTACTGATTTGAAAACCTATTTTCCTTCTAAAGATCCTTTGCATGAACATTGCTTTAAAGTGATAGAAATTATCTGAAAAGATTAGCAGCATATAATAGCCAGTATAGTTCTGTTTGTCTAGTTTATAAGCAGTTCTGTTGGTTTGTCTGAAATAATTTATAAATGTAGAGAATTCCTATGTCTGCTTATCAAAATGCAGCATTTCTTGACCTTATGCAATTTCACACCCCAACAAGTTTTAAAGACAGACTGTATGTCACAGTCTGCCAACATCTGCTCTAACACTTCCACTGGCAGAGGCTGAAATAAATGCTGTACTCTTGGGGAGAGATCCTGTTCAGTGACTGACAGTCATCTGATATACAGAATAAGTACTAGTTGACATCTGTAGTCTTGACTTGTATAACCAGCATCACTGCTTGATTCAGAGTGGTGAAGTTTTCAATATTATTATTAGTGTGAATCTTAGAGCAAGTAAAATTATCCTTATTTGCTATTTTTAAAGCTTGAATGTATTATCTTAAATTCTACTAACACTAGTAATTTACCTAAGGAAATAATGAATTCAGGGGAATGTTATCAGTGAAGTTTCAACTTTGGCACAGGCTGTAAGAATGACCTTCATAGATCATTCTCTTTAATTCCATTATTGGCGGAGTGGAAATGTGACTTCAGATGACAGAATTTCTTTTAGGTAGCATTTGGAACAAGACAGTGTTACTTCACCAGTAATGCCACTTTTACCTTAGCCTCCTTTACTCTGTGTATGTGGAGGTCATTGTTTATTTTGGCAGTATTTGAACTGAATGCAATGGCCTTGTGCTTGCTAGGCAGATTTTCTATCACTTGAATTATGCCCAGGCCCTTTTTTCCTCATTCATTTTTAAGATAGGGTCTAGTGATTTTTGCTCACAGCTGGTCCCTCTCCCATTGTTGAGTCCTTAAGCTTAGGTGTGATGATGATCATGGGAAGTGTGACTGGACTAGGGGTGTAACCTAATGGTGATCAATGAGGAACTGAGTAAGGCCTGTTAGTTAAATTCTTCTCTGCATCTCAGATAAGGATGATTCTTTCCTTTGGGAATAATAAATGTAGCTCTCACATGAGAAGCCAGCACCTGCTTCAAAGGAAGGTCTCCTAGGCTTTCTGACCTGCTTTAGAGGAAACGGGTAGGAGGAAGATGAGAATAGCTGTCCTGCTTCTACCATTCTCTCATTTTACGGCTCCTTTTTTCCTGGAGTTACACCCAAGCTGCACTACCCTATCTCGGTGAGGAGGACCTCCTTCTTGAGGTCATCTCTCCCTCTGTGTTCTGTGTCACTGTCACCTAGTTTTTTGTTTTTTTGTTTTTTTTTTCCTTTTGAATGGCACAGGATTTTGGTACTTAACAAAATCTAGCCAGGAATCATACATATCCCTTTATTATAGCTTCTCCCTTGTGGTCACAATAATTCCTCATGTTTCAGTGACGGTGTATGCAGCTTCTTCAGACAGGCTGGCGTCCTGAGCATTGGGTTACTGTTTTAAACTGGCTGTGTACATCGCTACCCTACAGACTTTGGAATTGACATGTCCTAAATTGAACTCAGGATAAGTTTTTCTGTTGCTTCCCCTTTATTCAATATCATTCTGTCTCTGTCTAAGCAGAAACCTGGATCTATTCCATTCTTTTTCTTTCCTGTCACATCTTTACTCCACTTTCAATCCATTTCTGGTCCTACTGATTGGTTTCTTATTTCTTGAACCTGTTATGTCTTTTGCTATAATCACCCTGGAATGAGCACGCGTCATCTCTGCTATAGATTCTTAACTAGATTCTCTGTGTCTAGTTTGTATCATTCATGTTCTTCCTTTGCATGGCTGTCAAAATGATCTTTCTAAAATTACATCCTAACTATGCCACTTGCCTCTGAAAGCCCTGCCTTGGATCTTTATTGCCTACTGGATAACGTCCAGCTTCTTAATATATCATGTAAGGATCTCTTCAATCTGGCCTCTCCTTCCAACTGTTGCTTCATGTCTCTTCTGCTTTGTAGATTTGCTGCAGAAGCCCTGTACTGTTTATGATTTCCTAGCCAATCTCAGCTGCTTTTCTATTCAGCCTTTGTTTCTCTCTGCTTTGAATGTCATTTTTATCTCCTTAAATTTTAATTTCCACTCATACATGATTTAATTCAATGTAAGGTCCTCTCGCCATTCTTTCTAAGTGACTTCTTTTCTTCTTTCCCAAAGTTCTTATCTTCTTCTGTTATCACATTATTGCTTCTTGGCTATCCTCTTCATGCTTGGGTCATATCCATTTATCTTTATTAGGGAAAAGATCTTAGTCTTATTTATCTTATATCGCCTAGTGTTAACATATTATGGCTTTAATATCTCTTCTTGAGTAAATAACTGAAGTCATCTAGTTTAAATTTCTTTTTAAAAGAGAAGAATGAGACCTTTGGAGAGTCAGTGGTTTATTTAATATAATGGTAGTTCAATATTTAAATTAAAACTTGCATTACTCAATTGTCATTTAAATGTTATATCCCTCCCTTTATATGATGGCATTGTGTTAGTCAGCTGAGTTAATCAGCGTATAAAGAGAAAAGGTTTCCAGGCATGGTGGCATGTCTCTATATTCCTCAGCCTTAGGAACTGAGTCAGGAAGATCATGAGTTTGAAGCCAGCATGGGCTATATCAGTGAGTTAAGGGTGAGACTATGGGGTACATAGTGAAACCTTGTCTCAAAGGACAAGAGGAAGAAAAAGACAGAAACACTATGAGAAAAGGGTTATTTTGACTTTGCTTAGGAAGGTCCCTTTTATAACTGGCTGGCCCCATTGCTTTTGCAATATGGTGAGACAGTAAGGTGTGACCATGTGCCAAAGCAGGACTGGTTCTCTTATTACCAGGAAAAAGGAAGAGACCAGGGTGCCACACTCCACTCAAGGATATTCCCTAGTGACTTAGGACCGCTGATCAGGCCCACCTCAGTTTCTAGCACCTCCCAAGAGCTCCAAGTAAGGGCTATGTGTGCAACATCTAGGCCTTTAGGAGGCTTCTAAGATCCAAACTGCAGCAGATACTTACCACAGAATTAGAGTAGTGAGACCTGATTTCAGGTCCAGTGTCCAACACTTGAGTTGCTAAGTACACTTTGCCATGCAGAATAAGAAACTCTCCAAGTACTATAGACTGTGGCTATTTGGCCTTTATCCTTCTTTGTGTAGATCTAATGTGAATCATATGAGAAGATGCCTTCTATATGTACATCATGTAGAGATAGAAACTTCTTCTGTGACCAGGAGCAGCACGGGTGGTCTCTAATGATGGTAGGTTGAGATCATTGGTATACACAAAGCAAAGATTTTGGTTGAAAAATAGTGTAGGATGTGCTTAAAGGTACTTTGATCCAAATGGCTTTTCTACTCGGTAGTTGTTGCCTCTGACATTTTGACAGTTACCATCTTTTCCCCAAATTCCTAGCTTGCTCAGCTATAAGTGTAAATAGTCTTATGGAGGACTTAAGGACTTGCTTATATAACTTTGGGTTTCCTTTTTCCTCTCTGGGGTGGGAAAGGGAGACATGTCAGCCCTAGTCCCAAGAGCACCTTCTAGAACTGAACTGCTACAAAATATTGACCCAACCTAAAATAGCCTTCTTCTCCGAAACCTCTTTTTACTTATCTTACAAAAAATAGGTCAGTCTGCATTTCTAGGCCATTCCCAAAATGAAGTGAAATATTTTCTTTATATATTTGTCCTATTTAGTTCTTTCTCTCTTCCAAGGATTGTAAGGAAATTATGGGGCTTCAATTTAATGATGATACAAAAAATGACAATGTATAGATTTAAATTTACATCCTTCTTTCCTTTCTTTTTCCTTCCTTTATTTTTTAGTGCTTGTGCGCGCGTGTGTGTGTGTGTGTGTGTGTGTGTGCACGTGCACACACGCACACATGAATATATACCAGAATTTAAACTTAAAAACTCTTGGCCTCATACTTACTTTTTCCACTCAAAGCTGATGCTCTGCCGCTCTGGGCACCCTTCATTGCCAGCATTCTCTTGGTGAATTGGAGGTTGAAAGAGCCTTCTGGAGGAATTGTCTGCCTGGGAACTGGACTTACCCTGAGATTCTCAGGTCTCAGCTTTCTGAGTAGCCACCAGTGCCAGTTAAATTGTACTCTTTTTTAATTTTATAAACTTAAGAATTACCTGTAAGTAGTTGTACCAAGGGGTTTCAGTTCCACATGTTAATTTATGAGTACTGTACATCTTTTAATAATAAGCATTTTGCAACTGGCAGAGTGAGCAGTGAGAATATTTAAATATTAAAGTGAACATTTCAATTGTTAAAATTAGAAGAAAAATTCTAGTTTTCTGGAGGTTCCCGTCCCTCCATTAAAAGTACCCAAAGTGTTAATGGAGTTAGTTGTACAACTTTTATAGTTTCATGATTTTTAAAACACCACATTATACATTTTTAACTACAAAAAGAAGTGACAGTATATAATATTACTGTATATAATATTATACTGTGTCAGTTAATGTGTCCTCCTGGAGAAACACAACACAGTCGATTTGCTGATATTTTGAAAAGTTTACAAATAGGCAAATCAAAGGGAAAATACTTTAAATGACTAAAATTGCTTCCAGGATAAAAAGGAGGTGTATAATAGCCTGATCTTGAATTTTGCATAGAGGCCACTTTAAAAAGCATATACACACACACACACCGATCCCAAAAACATTTTCTGTTTTTAATGAACATCTACTTGAAAATAAATCTTAATTTTAGTATTGATTTTCTTTCAGATATCTACTGTATTATAATTAAATACTATATTGAGTAATGCTTTAAAATTATAGGAATACAACTAAATGTTCTTCTCAGAAAAATTATACATACTTTGTGTTTAAAATTTTGACTTGGTGTTATCACCAGGCGTCATTCTGACCTTAGACAAATGGTAATATAATACTGCTTCTAAAAAGCCCTGCTTTTTCTCTTTGTCCTGCTAAGTCTTGTTGTCAATCAAGAAAGATTACAGTAATCAGTCTTGTTGTGTAAGACTATTAATAACATTAGAATCTTAGATAAAAACTCCCTTTCTTCTACTTTGGAAAGGTGGTGAGGTATGAGACTCGAGGTTCTCTGGATACCCATGTTTCCTACTTTCCTTTTGGGGGCTTTGGGCCATGTGTATCCAGAAGATCATTTCATCTGGCTGCCAAGGCAACCAAAGATGAGACTTGAAATCAACAAATTAAGGCCCACAGATGGTGTTATAATACCTAAATGTACCTTGGAAGGAAAAAAAGCTCCTCACCCTTGGATAGAGACAGGAAAAAATAAAGATGGAAGGGAAGTTGATCAGAAAGAAATCACTGAGAGAAGAATGCACTCCTAAAGCAGAAGAAGCCACCTCTGGCATCCCAGGATCTGCAGCTTGAGGGAAGAGCCCAAAGGGCTCATCTGCACATCTCTGCACCTCGTATATCCATGTTTTCCTGCAAATTAAGCGCTTACCAGTAACCATGAAACCTATGAACTGTACTACTGCATGGAACCTCCTCCAAACCCAAAGTATTTTAGAAAATTGAGATTATTCCGAAAAATAGAAATATCTCAAAAGATAAAGATTCCAGGTAACAATGAGCACATTAAGTTTTAAAACCATTTCTGTGAAAGTTTGGCTGTCTTCCTATTGAATTAAATAGGTATGAAATCCTCAGGAATGAATGAAAACTCCAGATGGTATGTTATTTCCTGGATTCTATATAGAATGAAAAAATATCAAAGGAGAAAGAAGGATACATGAAAGAAGCAAATGTGGCACTTGAAATAATTAACGGAATGCTTTAATCATCGTATATATCTTGCTTTCCCTTGGGTCAGAATTCAGCTCTTGGAAGCCTGTTCAGTTCACCTGATGTTTTCTGTGTAGTTTCTACAGTAACCTTGATGTTTATCTTGTCTTATAAGAGAATTCGATATAAGTTTTTGACATAGGTAAATAACCTATTTAAAATCCTACCTTAAAGGCAATTATTTTATTTATTTATTTTTGTCGGTCCTGGGTCTTGAACTCTGGGCCTGGGTGCTGGCCCTCATCTCTTCAGCTCAAGGCGAGTGCTCTACCCTACCACTTGAGCCACAGCGTAACTTCCAGTTTTCTAGTGGTTTATTGGAGATAAGAGTCTCACAGACTTTCCTGCCTGGGCTGGCTTTGAACTTTGATCCTCAGATCTCAGCCTCCTGAGTAGGTTGGATTACAGGCGTGAACCACCAACGCCAGCAAAGGCAATTATTTTGAACAAAGGTTTTAAACTGTAGCTTTCAGGTTGACAGGGCACTTGGTCTCTTTTAGATCTTACTCTTTTGCTGTAGGAGAGGTAGAAGGATTTGCACTTGCACCCTGTGTGTGATAAGGCACAGGTAATGGGTTTATTGTAGAATATCTTTGCATTGAATGGTTTACCAATAGGTCATTGTACTTTAGATTTTCAGGTAAATATCTGAGTGTATAATACTATTCAACATCAGGTAGCCTTTGATACTGAGCTAATGATCCTGCTACTGATCCCAACATTTTCCTCCATGATATCCTTTTATAAATGGATGGTAAAAATAACTCTCGTCACATGTCTTTCCAATAACATTCATTTGTGACCTGATTAAACTTATAGATTGTAGAATGTAGATGCCAACCTCATTCATTTGTTGAGTATTTTTTCCCAGTAAATCATTTTTTAACTTAAAATTGTTAGTTTCTAGAAAGTAGAGTGTGTAATTTATTCCCTCCCTCCCTCCTTCCCTCCCTCCCTCCCCTTCCTCTCTTCCTTCCTACCTTCATGTCCTGAGGCTTGAACTTTCTGGGCCTTGGCACTGTACCTGAGTTCCTTTTCCTCAAGGCTAGTACTCTACCACTTCAGGCACAGTGCCACTTTGGGCCTTTTCTGTGATTTAATAGAACATAAGAGTCTCACAGACTTTCCTGCCCAGGCTGGCTTCAAACCAAGATCCTTAGATCTTAGCTTCATGCATAGCGCATACACGCACGTGTGTGTGCACACACACGCGCTTGAGACACACACACACACACACACGAGCTTTTGCTTGAATGCATTCCATCATGTGTTAGTTACATGACAACTCTCTTCAGGAAATGCAGAGGCCATAAACAGTGGTGGGCCAGGTGTTCTGTACATGGAACTTGTGCTGAAGCTGTATAGCTGTGGTAGCCAGCTTTGAGCTGGTAATGAAATGATCCTGAGACTTAGTTTTCTCATATGTAAAGGATATTGAAGGATCTCTAAAATCCTTTCTTCTAAAATTCAGTAATTTGACTGTCAGCAGCAGATAGTTCTTTAATTATTCAGTGTGTTGAGAAGTACTAATAGTAAATCACGACTTGTTGAGCACTTGGGTGTTATAAACATATAAAATACTATTATGTGCTGTATACATAATACTATTAATCTGTTTTACATCTTTTCAGGAAAATTATCTATATTATAGCTGGAGAAATTAGCTCATGGAATTTCCTAGCATATATCCTAAGTGATGGAGCTAGCAAAGCCCACAGTCTCTCAGACGTTGACACCAGCATTTTTTTTTGTCCTCCTCCTACCTAGCCAAATTATGTCTAACTACTTGAGGGTCTTGGGTGACAGCTGTTGTGGTGTGATCAGACCACGCGTCTGGTTTCTCAGTATTATGAATCGGATCTTGTCATTCTGTCTGGTACATTAAGATATACTTCAGAGTTTTGCTTACTTTTATTTGAAGAAACTGAAGCTTAGTACAGAAGAATCATTAGTATATGACAATTTGGGCACTGATTTTTCTAATTATATATAACAAGGTATACTGCAAACACTAATTGTTAGAGGTTAAGATCATCTGGCTAGTTTTGATAAAATATAATCATCTCTCTTTTTTTTTGGTTGGTCGTGGAGCTTGAACTCTGGGCCTGGGCGCTGTCCTTGCACTCTTCAGCTCAAGGCGAGTACTCTACCGCTTGAGCCACAGCACCACTTCCAGTTTTCTAGTAGTTTATTGGAGATAAGAGTCTCATGGACGGGCTGGGAAGGTGGCTCAGTGGTAGAGCACTTGCCTTGCATGCCTGAGGCCCTGGGTTCGATTCCTCAACACCACATAAGCAAAAAGCTGGAAGT